>NW_024070202.1:88636860-88813660 GCF_014754425.2 Oryx dammah
ATATGTGTATATATATGTATATATGTATATATATGTATATATACATAAGCTTTCCATGTTCTATTAACTTTGACATTAGTTTAATGAAATTAGGTGATTTAACACTGAGTCAGTGATATGGCCTCTACAGTAATAAGGTGACAGCACAAGCTTAATTCTGAAATGTGCCTTTTGAAGAAAAAATATCGATTTCTTCTTAAACATCTCTTATTAAATTAAGACTTTCAGATTCATAAATGGAAAAGCATCTTGCTAATTCCATGCAAATCACAATAGGAATTAGAATTAGAGCCTGATTTTTTCCTTTGTAGGACTATTCCTATGTTGCCTACACATGCACCAAGAAGTAAACCCAGCTTACTTCTTAGTGCCATAGCTTAACTCTTTCTGTTCCTTTGCCCCAGGGATGATATTAAGATATCTTTTATACATTTGCTATTCCCCTCCTTTTTTGTTCGGGTTTTTGTTAAATGTTGGTAGTTCATAGCATTTCTATAAGAAGGAATTTTGTAGTCTATGTTGCCTTTAAATCTTTTATCCAGCATGTATTTATTGAGTTCAAATATGGCCATGTACTGTTCTAGACAGTGGAATTGTGTCTGTGAAGAAAAGAGACAAAGATTCCTCCTTGTGGAAGGTCTAGTGCAGAGATAAACAATAAATCATCAACCAACAAATTGAATGTTGGAAGGCAGTAAATGTTCTGGAAAGAGGAAAAAAGACTAGGGAAAGAGTGGTCAAGAGTTCTTGGAGGAGGTGTTGGCAGATTGCAATTGTCAATGTAGTCAGAATGGACCCCATTGAGGACACTTGAGTAAAGACTGAAACTAGTGAAGCAGCTTTTTTTTAACAACAACATGCTTTTCATTAAAACAACACGCTTTTCATTAAAACAACACTTTCTTTAATCCATTTTTTAAAAATTACTTACTTAATTTTTGGCTCTGCTGGGTCTTTGCTGTTGCTTGGACTTTTCCTTTGTCACAAAGAGTGGGTGTTACTCTCTAGTTGCACTGCACAGGCTTCTCGTTGCAGTGGCTTCTCCTGTGGAGCACAGGCTTTAGGGAGCATGGGCTTCAGAAGTTGTGACTGGAAGGTTTAGTTGCCCCGTGTTATATGGAATCTTCCCAAACCAGGCATCAAACCCAAGTCTTCTGCATTGGCAGGCAAATTCTTGACCACTGAACCATCAGGGAACTCTCTAAAAGAATTTAGAGTGAGGACCTGTTCCCAGAATACAGCAATCACCAGCAATATCTGCAAAGACTATGGATTGAGTGTGGTGGGGAAAACTTGGCAGAGCCTAGAGATGAGAGTCCGCTCTGTGTTCCTTTTTCTCTGCACAGCCCAGTGAACATCTGTTTACCAAACATTTGCTTTTTCATCGCAGTGTAAATTGGCTTCCTCCCCTTTGAAATTCCAAACCACTACACCCAACATCCTCTTTTGTCTTTAGCTGAAGATGGTATTTAAGATGAGAGCTTCGGCCATTTTAGTGAGTTACTCAATTCTCCATGGTCTCCACATGTATACATGTTGTTAAACTTTTGTTTGACTTTCTCCTGTTAATCTATCTCTTGTCATTTTAGCCAGAAGAACCTGGAGCAGTGGAAGAAAATGTCTTCCTCCTTGACAGAGTTAACCAGGTAAAGAAGCAGGGACAAACATTCTGGGTAGGCAAAATAGCTCATGCACATGAAAAAGTGACAGGCTTTATTTTCTTGGGCTCCAAAATCACTGCATATGGTGTCTGCAGACAAACTCAGACAGCATATTAAAAAGCAGACACATCACTTTGCTGACAAAGGTCCGTGTAGTCAAGGCTATTGTTTTTCCCTTAGTCATGCATGGATGTGAGAGTTGGGCTGTAAAGAAGGCCGAGCGCCAAGGAATTGATGCCTTTGAACTGTGGTACAGGAGAAGATTCTTGAGAGTCCCTTGGATTGCAAGGAGATCAAACCAGTCAATCCTAAAGGAAATCAATCCTGAATATTCATTGGAAGGAATGATGCTGAAGTGGAAGCTCCATTACTTTAGCCACCTGATGCGAAGGGTTAGCTC
Source organism: Oryx dammah (assembly GCF_014754425.2). Lineage (NCBI taxonomy): Eukaryota > Metazoa > Chordata > Mammalia > Artiodactyla > Bovidae > Oryx > Oryx dammah. The sequence continues at coordinate 88,638,922 of NW_024070202.1, forward strand.
ATTGAAAAAGACTCTGATGCTGGGAAATATTGGAGAAGGCAGTGGCAACCCACTCCAGTACTCTTGCCTGGAAAATCTCATAGATGGAGGAGCCTGGTAGGTTGCAGTCCATGGGGTCGCTAAGAGTCAGACAGGACTTTATTTTCACGTTCACGTTCACTTTCACTTTTCACATTAAGGCATTGGAGAAGGAAATGGCAACCCACTCCAGTGTTCTTGCCTGGAGAATCCCAGGGATGGGGGAGCCTGGTGGGCTGCTGTCTATGGGGTCGCACAGAGTTGGACATGACTGAAGTGACTTAGCAGCAGCAGCAGCAGCAGCTGGGAAATATTGAAGGCAGGAGGAGAAGGGGTCTATAGAGGATGAGATGGTTGGATAGCATTACTGACTCAGTGGACTATGAAGTTTGAGCAGACTCTGGGAAATAGTGCAGGACAAGGAAGCCTGGTGTGCTGCAGTCCATGGGGTTGCAAAGAGCTGGACAGGACTTAGCCACTGAATAACAACAACAGGTGCTATAATGATGGGGATGACATAAGGAGAGATCTTAAGGCCACAATGGCTAAGGTGGAATGATCAAGGTACAGTTGAGACTAGCTCTGTTAGGGACCTTTGTCTTTATAGGTAAACTTCACTTCTACAAATGTCAATTAGCATTTTATTGCAATTGTACTCCTCTTATCAATTCATTGTGTCTTCTTATTTGTCTTTGGATGTACGGTATCTTTTTTGGTAGGTTCCAGCATTTTTTGCAGAGAAGGCAATGGCACCCCACTCCAGTACTCTTGCCTGGAAAATCCCATAGACGGAGGAGCCTGGTAGGCTGCAGTCCATGGGGTGGCTAAGAGTCAGACATGACTGAGTGACTTCACTTTCACTTTTCACTTTCATGCATTGGAGAAGGAAATGGCAACCCACTCCAGTGATCTTGCCTGGAGATTCCCAGGGATGGGGGAACCTGGTGGGTTGCCACCTATGGGGTCTCACAGAGTTGGACACGACTGAAGCAACTTAGCAGCAGCAGCAGCAGCAGCATTTTCTGGTTTATTATTGCTCAACAGTTAGTTGTGATTTTGGTGTTTTTGTTAAGAGGTGAAGTCATATCCTTCTACTCTGCTACCTTGTTGATTTCCTCATTAGCATTTTTATTGTGATGCTTGGTTTTAATTGGGTTTATTTTTTAAGGTAATCTTTTTAGTACAAGCTATTCTAATTTTCCTTTTACTTACTAATGTTTATATTTTACAGTCTACTTATCCTGGTAGCTCAGCTGGTAAAGAATCTGCCTGCAATGCAGGAGACCTGGGTTCGATCCCTGGGTTGGGAAGGTCCCCTGGAGAAGGCAACAGCTGCCCACTCTAGTATTCTGACCTGGAGAATTCTGTGAACAGAGGAGCCTGGCAAGCTACAGTTCATGGGGTTGCAAAGGGTCAGACACCACTGAGCAACTTTCACTTTATTTAAAAATAGAATGATAATTTTATAACCAACAAGATTATAGACGTGCATAGATTTAGAAGTAACTATGAAGGTGGTTGGAGAAGTCAATGGCACCCCACTCCAGTACTCTTGCCTGGAAAATCCCATGGATGGAGGAGCCTGGTAGGCTGCACTCCATGGGGTCTCGAAGAGTCGGACATGACTGATCAACTTCACTTTGACTTTTCACTTTCATGCATTGGAGAAGGAAATGGCAACTCACTCCAGTATTCTTGCCTAGAGAATCCCAGGGATGGGGGAGCCTTGTGGGCTGCCGTCTCTGGGGTCGCACAGAGTCAGACACGACTGAAGCGACTTAGCAGCAGCAGCGCAGCAGCAGCATGAAGGTGGTACAGGCATGACTAAAGTTTGAGAAACTACTAGGCTAGTGTTTGGCAAATTATGCCCCTTGGGCCAAAACAGACTCTCCACCTGCTTTTGTAAATAACATATTATTGCAACACAGTCACACCCATTTGTTTATTACTGCCTATGGCTGCTCTCCCTACACTGACAGAGATGAATAGTTGAGACAAAGACTATATAGTCCAAAAAAACTAAAATATTTATATTTACTATCCAACCTTCTGCAGAAAAAAACGTGCTGACCCCTCTATCAACCCATACTATAAAAGCATTTTTTAAAATGCAATCAGTACAATTCTAACTTTATAAGACATGGATACATTTATCCTTTTATTATGTGTCTCTTTTCTATATTCAAGACACTTGGTGCCTTTCTACAGATTAGGAGCATTCCAGGACACCTAAGACTTGAGGCCATGTGAGAACACTGAGCTATTATGAGAGTTTCTTTGTCTACTGTTTGACAGGATGGATTCTGCCTTCTCCTCAAATTCTGTTTGATCAGAAATGCTGTGGCGTGATAAAAGGAGCTGACGAATTACTGAGGCCCTGAAGCTCCACTAAAGATTAGAATAAAACATGCACTTCAAAGGATCCTGGTGAAGGAGGAAAGGTCAATAGCTTTGATTTCTAAATGGAGAGGAGGCCAAGGGGTTTAGAATGAGGGAATTAGAAACCTTTTTTTTTTGTTTTAAATTTTTTTTTTTTTTACCACTCCTTACAGGATCTTAGCTCCTGGACAAAGGATTGAATTTGTGCCCCCTGCATTGGGAGTGCAGAGTCTTAACTGCTGGATTGGCAGAGAAGTCCCTGAAAACCATCATTCTTAAATGAATTTTGGTAGAGCAATGTAGGGATTGCTTATCTGGTGGTCAACGTTCTGCCACACTCTGGTTTCATGTTCCTTTTCAGCTTCACAAAGTAAGTCTTCCATAATCAATATTCTTGCAAGAATACATTTCTCTTGATACTTCGGTATATTCTGAGCACTCTTTTCAGTGTTTGGCATCTATTATTTTACTTCATCCTTACATTTACCCCATGAAGTAAGCACTGTCATTATCCCTGTTTTACAAAGGAGGGCACGGAAGTCCTCCACGGAGAGGTTTAGTAACCTGCTCAAAATCGTATGACTAGTAATAAAGACGGGATTTGAACCCAGGATTTAATTCCAGTACCTGTTTTTTAATCACTGACCTGCATGCTTGTGTCCTAAGTCACTTCAGTCCTGTCTGACTCTTTGCAGCTCTATGGACTTTAGCTCTCCAGGCTCCTCTATCCAGGGGATTCTCCAGGCGAGAATACTGAAATGGGCTGCCATGCCCTCCTCCAGGGGATCTTCCTGATCCACGGATTGAACTCGTGCATTTCTTATATCACTTGCATTGGCAGGCAGGTTCTTTACTACTAGTGCCACCTGGGAAGGGCAATCACTATCCTACTCTGCTTCTATTCTGACCTGGACACCCTGTGAAAAGCACAGTATAAAAGTCACATTGCCAAACCAAACTTGGATCCGCTTACCTGCAGGTAGTAAAGCCGATTTACTGACTCCCAATTATGGTGAAAAAAAAGTGCAACGTCTATTGCAGAGTGCCAAGCAAGGAGTCCAGGGAAGCTAGTGCTCAAAACACTCCCTGATGGGTTTTTTTGAAAGGACTTTTTTACAAAGTCAAGGTTGGGGTGGGGGAGTCCCAGGGTATGAGGTCAGTTCATGCATAATTCTCTGATTGGTTTATGGTGAAGTAACAGGGGTTAACATTATCAATCCTTAAGTGACAGTAGGTCTGGGAGCTATGTGCTCTTGGTCATCAATTAGTTAATTTCTTCCATTTGGTGGTGATTTGGACATTTGTAAAAAAAAAAAAAAACTAAGGAAATGTGCACCAGATACTATGCAATAGAAATTTACTTTGTCAGTTCTGGAGGTTAGAAATCAGAGACCAAGTTTGGGTAGGATTCTTTTTTAATGAGAGCTGTCTTCCTGGCTTGCAGATGGCTGTCTTCTCACTGTCTTTGCATGGTGGACAGAGAGCAAGCTCTCCTCCTCTTTTTATGACACTAATCTTATCAGATTAGGGCCCTACCCTTATGACCTCATTTAACCTTAACTACATCTATACAGGCTGTATCTCCTAATAGAGTGACATTGGAGGTCGAGGCTTCAAAATGTGAATCTGGTGGGGAACATAATTCAGTTCATAGCACTTACTTTTTTAATTCCCAGTAACTACTGGACCTACAGTGAAATCCACCCCCCACCCCATATTAATTACTTTAAATGAAAGTAACTAAAGAAATGGCCTATGTAAGTGGGACATTTAGATCTCCTTGTCTCCTTGAAAGTAGGAAATAAATTTCCCATGTGAAAGATGCTATTCCGGAACCCAGAGGTAGAAAAACATTGTTAGGGAGGGAGTTCAGAGCCAATAAACCTGTATAAACAAAACTGTAATGCCATATTATTATTGTTCACATGAGGATTGTTAGTGTAAATAAATGATAAATCCAAATTTTATTGCAGAGTAGTTGAACGTGGCCATCTCTTAAGCTCCAATCTTCAGGAGAATGCATTATTCAGAGGGATACTTCCCAAATGAGGTGCAAAATAAGTAATCGAAACACACTTTTACACCCTCAAAATTTCAATAGTTTTAGACATTATAATACCATTATAATACCTTTAAATGGGGCTTATTGGTGGCTCAGAAGTTAAAGCGTCTGCCTGCGCCTGCCCGCAATGCAGGAGACCTGGGTTCGATTCCCGGGTCGGGAAGATCCCCTGGAAGAGGAAATGGCAACCCACTCCAGTATTCTTGCCTGGAAAATCCCATGGACAGAGGAGCCAGTGGGCTACAGTCCACGGGGTTGCAAAGAGTTGGACACGACTGAGTGACTTCACTTCACTTCACAGTACCTTTAATTAGGGCAGACTGGTGATTTTGAACTGGAGAAGGTCTACTCTGTCTACTGGTAGATAGAGACTAGGGATGTTGCTAAATATCCTACAGGGTGCAGTATAGCCCCTCCAACAAGGACTTATGTGGCCTCAAATGTCAAAAGTGATAAAGTTGAGGGCTTCCCTGGTGACTCAGTGGTAAAGACTCCTCCTGCCAATGGAGGAGACATGGGTTTGACCCCTGATACTGCAAGATCCCACATGCTGCAGAGCAACCAAGCCCATGAGCCACAGTTACTGAGCCTGTGCTGTAGAGCCTGGGAGCTGCAACTACTGAAGACCACACACCCTAGAGCCGATGTTCTGCAACAAGAGAAGCCACTGCAATGAGGAGCCTGTGCACTGCAACTAGAGAACAGCCCTCACTCACCACAACTAGAGAAGACTGTGTGCCGCAGTGAAGACCCAGCACAACCAAAAATAAATCAACAAATAAAATTACATACAAAAAAGGAAGCTTTGTGTTTTTTTAAAGGGATAACGTTTAGAAACTTGATGTGCAGTCGCTCAGTTGTATCTGACTCTTTGCAACCCCATGGACTGTAGCCCACCACGCTCCTCCATCCGTGGGATTTTCCAGGCAAGAGTACTAGAGTGGGTTGCCATTTCCCTCTCCTTAGAAATGAGGGTAAATGTAAATATAGAGCCGTGACGTTCCCCTTGCTTCTACTTTTCAATGTAAATGTAGCATAATTTTTGTGTTAGGGAAGAAAAAATATTCCTTCTATCTTTCTAGGTTGGTCTAATAATAAAATTGACAAATGACAGATTAAAAGGAGAAAAAGAAAGCTTAATAACATGTATACCTCCTGAAAACATGGGGGAGGCCAAGGTAAACTGAGTAGCTCATCAAAATTACTAAAGCCACTACCTTAAATACCATCTTCAGCTAAGGACAAAAGAAGTTGGAAGTGGAGGGAGTCAGTTATGGTGGTTTATCAGGAAAAGTACAAAGTACAATAAACAAGGGTAAGGTTGTTGTGCAAATCTAAGTCATTCCCGTCTCCACTGATAGGAGTTTCTAGAGGTAAATGTATCATACTCTTCCTGGTACAGTGAGGGAGATATCCTTACAAATGAAGGTTTATCTTTTTTTAACTAAAGTAGTAGTTGATGTATAAATTGTCTTAGTTTCAGGTGTATAGCAAAGTGATTCATATATATGTATATATTGCTTTTTTCAGATTCTTTCCTATCATAGGGTATTACAAGATATAGATTATAGTTCCCTGAACTATACAATAGATCCTTGTAGTTTTTTATATAATGGTGTGTAACTTTTAATTATAAACTCTTAATTTATCCTTCCCTGCCTTACCCTTTGGTAACCATAAGTTTGTTTTGTGTCTGTGTTTTTGTTTCCATTTTGTCAATAAATTCATTTGTACTATTTTTTAGATTCCACGTATAATCTGGCAGGCTACAGTCCATGGGGTTGCAAAGAGTCAGATACAACTGAGCATGCATGCACCCACATAAGTGGGTGATATCATATGATATCATATAGTATTGGAGAGTTCTCTTATACAGGTAAATGTCTCTTACAAAAGGATAACTTCTACTCAGTTTTCAGATCTCCTCCTGTACCTGCAGTTTCTTAAAAATAACCAGCTTATAATCTTTTTGCCAAAGAAGCATATTTGGGGGTGGCAAATTCTGCTCCCCTGTATTTTTCATATCCATATTCAGCATTTACACCATTATGACTGTTTGCTGCTGAGTCAAGTAATATACTATGATTATCACATCAACGGTTTTCATTTAATATAAATTTTGCTTTTCACAAGGCAATTATTGCCTCATTTTTTTTCATTTTTATGTCTAACTACTGTTAAATCCTCCTACATACTACATTAATCTCTCAACATGATTTCCATATTGTCAAGCTTACCAGTTAGTCCAAAGTCATTTTTTTCCAGAGAAAATGTTTTTCTAGAGCACTCTTGTTTTTATGTTCCATGTTAGAAAACACTGTGAAACAGGCCCAGAGAGATTCAATGTGCAAAAGTCAGGTGGTTAGTGTATAACAGCTGGAACTTACACCCAGGCAGGGCAATCTGTCCCTTGCATTTGAAGTTAAAGCATCTGCCTGCAATGTGGGAGACCTGGATTCGATGGGTCGGGAAGATCCCCTGGAGAAGGAAATGGCAACCCACTCCAGTATTCTTACCTGGAGAATCCCATAGAGCCCATGGATCACAAAGAGTCGGACACGACTGAGCGACTTCAACTTTCACTGTTAGGGAAACATTGACCAAAACCACTTGAGTTGGCCAGGTATGATGATAACTACTCATATAGTTGTCTCACGATAGGAAGTCCTGATAAGGAACAAGATGATGCTGCCAAAAACCAACCAGGAGAATTCAAAAGGGGCCTAAAGGAGCAAGGAGATGCCAACTAATAATATTATCCTACCAATCTCCCACAATCCTTTGTGATGGAATCCACCCACTGAGAGATGTGCACATCACCAGGAAGGAGCCTCTGTCAGACCAAATATAGGCCAAGCAAGATGATTGGCCAGAAACAACTGGGACATTAACCCCAATACCATAAAACCTGAGACAGTGAGCCATATGGTGGAGCAGTTGTCTTGGGTTCCCTAACCCTATTGCACTCTGCCCAGACACCCCTTCCCAATAAAGTATTTTGCAGGGCTTCCCTGTGGCTCAGTGGTAAAGAATTTGTCTGCCAGTGGAGGAGACATAGGTTTGAACCCTGGTCCAGGAAGACCCTACATGCCATGGAGCAACAAAGCCTGAGCACCACAACTGCTGAGCTTGTGCTCTAAACCCAGGAACAGTAACTCATGAGCATGCTGCAACTGCTGATGTCCTCCTGCCTTGGACCTGGTGCTCTGCAACAAGAGAATTCGCCACAATGAGGAGCCCACACACCACAATGAAGGGTAGCCCCTACTCACTGCAAGTAGAGAAAAGCCCGTGCAGCAATGAAGACCCAGCAGGGCTAAAAATAAATGAATGAATTTTTAAACACCAAGAAAGTCTTCTGCTTTGTTGATATATATGTCTCCTTGAAAAATGCATTTACAAATGTTAGACAAAAGCCCACTCTTGGGAGTTCCTCTTCCTATAGCATCTTTATCAGTTATCAGTTGCCAAGACAATTATGTACAACAAACTACTGCAAAAACTCAGTCCTTCAAGAAACCATGAAACCATTATTTTTCATGTTTCTGAGGTTGGCTAGGCTTAGTTGTGGCAGCTTATTAGAGCTAGATGGGTTCCATTTACCTGTGAGCTAGTCCAAGCATGTGCCCATTGGGATAGCAAAAATGCAAGAACAGATTCAATTGTGCAAGTACATTTCAGCTTTTGATTATCACTTCCTCTTAATGTTCTGCTGATAAAGCAAAACATATGGCCAAATCAAAGTCAAGTATCAGGAAAATTCAGTCCCCCTGTGTGTGGCAGGGGAGGGAGCAGAGACTGGAGATTGGCAGGGGGGTGGGTGCCGAGGAAGAGTAAGGAGTGATTATTGATTAACAATAACTGGAGCTACCACATTGATTAGCCTGCATACAAGGTGGAAATACTTTTATTACAGAGTCTAATTCATTTTGGAGCATAAAGACAAGTCATTTACAAACATTCTTGTAAAAGCATCAGAATAAGACAATAACTGTATATAATTGACCAGAGATCAAATTGCCAACATCTGCTGGATCATGGAAAAAGCAAGAGAGTTCCAGAAAAACATTTATTTCTGCTTTATTGACTATGCCAAAGCCTTTGACTGTGTGGATCACAATAAAGTGTGGAAAATTCTGAAAGAGATAGGAATACCAGACCACCTGACCTACCTCTTGAGAAACCTATGCAGGTGAGGAAGCAACAGTTAGAACTGGACATGGAACAACAGACTGGTTCCAAATAGGAAAAGGAGTGTGTCAAGGCTGTATATTGTCACCCTGCTTATTTAACTTCTATGCAGAGTACATCATGAGAAACACTGGACTGGAAAAAACACAAGCTGCAATCAAGATTGTTGGGAGAAATATCAATAACCTCAGATATGCAGATGACACCACCCTTATGGCAGAAAGTGAAGAGGAACTCAAAAGCCTCTTGATGAAAGTGAAAGAGGAGAGTGAAAAAGTTGGCTTAAAGCTCAACATTCAGAAAACGAAGATCATGGCATGTGGTCCCATCACTTCATGAGAAATAGATGGGGAAACAGTGGAAACAGTGTCAGACTTTATTTTTCTGGGCTCCAAAATCACTGCAGATGGTGACTGCAGCCATGAAATTAAAAGACCCTTACTCCTTGGAAAAAAAGTTATGACCAACCTAGATAGCATATTCAAAAGCAGAGACATTACTTTGCCAACAAAGGTCCTTCTAGTCAAGGCTATGGTTTTTCCTGTGGTCATGTATGGATGTGAGAGTTGGGACTGTGAAGAAGGCTGAGCGCCGAAGAATTGATGCTTTTGAACTGTGGTGTTGGAGAAGACTCTTGAGAGTCCCTTGGACTGCAGGGAGATCCAACCAGTTCATTCTGAAGGAGATCAGCCCTGGGATTTCTTTGGAAGGAATGATGCTAAAGCTGAAACTCCAGTACTTTGGCCACCTCATGTGAAGAGTTGACTCATTGGAAAAGACTCTGATGCTGGGAGGGATTGGGGGCAGGAGGAGAAGGGGACGACAGAGGATGAGATCGCAGGATGGCATCACTGACTCTATGGACGTGAGTCTGAGTGAACTCCGGGAGTTGGTGATGGACAGGGAGGCCTGGTGTGCTGTGATTCATAGGGTCGCAAAGAGTTGGACACGACTGAGCGACTGAACTGAACTGAAATGACAAAAGACTTATAAGCATGGTTAAAGATTTAATTACAATGCAATTGTTAAGAAAATTTGTCTACTTCTGTGACAGATGACATTTTAAGATAACTAGAATTATGACTGACAATATACCAGGCCATTTCAAATTTGGGGAATTTCATATAATTTCTAGAACATTTATATTAATAATATTCATTCATGTAATGAATGAATAACTAAGAGGTTTATCATTACTCATTTGACAATATTTTCTATGTAATTTAACATACAAAATCAGCCTAATTTGAGGGCCCTCTGAAGTATCTCAAAGTTAACTAGAAGCCAAAATAACCATTTAGAATTTGACTTGAGAAAGTTTGCAAAAAAAAAAAAAAAGCAAAGGTTTTAAATGTTTGGTCAAGTAGGATCATAAGTCATTGTGAAACAGTACTTATTCACTTAACCAAAGTGACAATAAAGGATTCCAAAGACAAACGCAGAAAGTTGCAACAGATTAGTTAAAGGGTAAAGAAACTTCACAATCTGTTATTAAAAGAGGTCAATATTTAAAGATAAGTTTGTCTTCTCAACAGAGGAAAAAAACCCAAATTCCAGTTTTGCATCATTTCATTTTTAATATTAAAATTCACTCATTTGATTAAATTTAGTCTAATCTCAGTTGGTTTTAATCACACATGAAATTCTTTTATCAAAAGACAAAAACTAATGTCTATGAATATATATAGGCCTTCCCTGGTAACTCAGCTGGTATATATATATATATAATCATTTAGTAGTACAGCATTTCAATAAAGTACAAAATATATTTATTAAAAGCCTCAAACACATTTAGTTTTTCTGTAATAAGACATCAAATGTAAATAACATAAACTTCTTTAGCAATGTTTCAGTATTTTATCTTATCAAAAATGATCTAGAAAGTCAATAAATTTCATCAGTTAATTTAGCAGAACTTAAAAGTTTCAAGTCACCAAAAAGCTGGAGAAACTATTTTTAGATAGACATATGATGAAACATAATTATCCATAAAGACTTCACCCAAAAATAATTTTCTTATTTATCTCTTTATTACTTCTGAAAATATCATCATGCTGTTAATTTTCTTGTTAACAAATTTTGTAACAGAGATGCATGCATGCATGCTAAGTCATGTCCGACTTTCTGCAACCCCATGGACTGTAGCCCGCTCTTTGTCCATGGGATTTTCCAGGCAAGAACACTGGAGTGGATTGCCATGTCCTTCTCCACATAATAGAGATAACATGAGCTTATTGACTTTCAGTTAATGTAGGTACAATAAAAGTATTATACTTAATATTGATGACTCTAAAAACATATTTATATTAAGCCATCAACTTGTTCTCATTCATTAAAGATTAATCCTAGATCATGTGATCTTTTTAAACTTTGCGTTAGTTTAATTTACATTTAGAAATATTTGACTTGTAAGTGCTTACTTTAAGTCAGTTAAATACAGCTCTTTTACAAATTAATTTTGATAACACCATCAGGTGTTAGGCACATATCATATGTACAATGATCACACGGACATACATACATATAGATAGACATAGACAGAGATCTCATAGTTTTTCTGCTTGAGTTTTTAAAATTTTTTTCACATCTTTTTTGTTTTTTTTTTTTAATTTATTTATTTTAATTGGAGGCTAATTACTTTACAATATTGTAGTGGTTTTTGCCATACACTGACATGAATCAGCCATGGGTGTACATGTGTTTCCCATCCTGAACCCCCCTCCCACCTCCTTTCCCATCCCATCTCTCTGGGTCATCCCAGTGCACAGCCCTGGGCACCCTGTCTCATGCATCGAACCTGGACTGGTGATTCATTTCACATATGATAATATACACGTTTCAATGCCATTCTCCCAAATCATCCCACCCTCACCCTCTCCCACAGAGTCCAAAAGACTGTTCTATACATCTGTGTCTCTTTTGCTGTCTCGCATACAAGGTTATTGTTACCATTTTTCTAAATTCCATATATATGTGTTAATATACTGTATTGGTGTTTTTCTTTCTGGCTTACTTCACTCTGTATAATCGGCTCCAGTTTCATCCACCTCATTAGAACTGATTAAAATGTATTCTTTTTAATGGCTGAGTAATACTGTGTATATGTACCACAGCTTTTTTATCCATTCATCTGCTGATGGACATCTAGGTTGCTTCCATGTCCTGGCTATTGTAAACAGTGCTGCAATGAACATTGGGGTACACGTATCTCTTTCAATTCCGGTTTCCTCAATGTGTATGCCCAGCAGTGGGATTGCTGCGTCATATGGAAGTTCTATTTCCAGTTTTTTAAGGAATCTCCACACTGTTCTCCATAGTGGCTGTACTAGTTTGCATTCCCACCAACAGTGTAAGAGGGTTCCCTTTTCTCCACACCCTCTCCAGCATTTATTGTTTGTAGACTTTATTGTTTGTAGACTTTTTGATAGCAGCCATTCTGACTGTCGTGAAATGGTATCTCATTGTGGTTTTGATTTTCATTTCTCTGATAATGAGTGATGTTGAGCATCTTTTCATGTGTTTGTTAGTCATCTGTATGTCTTCTTTGGAGAAATGTCTGTTTAATTCTTTGGCCCATTTTTTGACTGGGTTGTTTATTTTTCTGGAATTGAGCTGCAGGAGTTGCTTGTATATTTTTGAGATTAATTCTTTGTCAGTTGCTTCATTTGCTATTATTTTCTCCCATTCTGAAGGCTGTCTTTTCACCTTGCTTATAGTTTCCTTCATTGTCTGCTTGAGTTTTAAAAGGCATCTTTTTCCTTTTTTCCTCTTTCAATTTTAGGTTCTACTCTGAACTAACGCTCAGGTGATGTGGGCTCAGTTTACTTTTCAATGACATGATAAGAGTTATAACTTCAAGCTTCCTCCTTAGGAATACTTCTGTTCTCTCAGGGTCAGAATTTTGAAAAAGATGTTATATCAAGCTAGCATCTCTACAATTTTGAAATATTGAAAGAGTTCCATCCTGGTTGTTTAGGAGTAAGATAAGGGGACTTCTCTGGTGGTTCAGTGGTTAAGAATTTACCTGAAAATGCAGGAGACATGGATTTGATCCCTGGTCTGGGAAGATTCCACATGCTGAGGGGCAACTAAGTCCATGCTTCACAACTGCTGAGCCCACGAGCCTAGAACCTGTGCTCCAGAGCAAGAGAAGCCACCAGAACGAGAAGCCTGCATTGCATACTATAAGGAAGAGTAGCCCTGCTTACTGCAACTAGAGAGAGCCTGACTGCAACAAAGACATAGTGCAGGCAAAAAATAAACTCATTAAAAAAAGAGAAAATGATTATTTATTAGCCCATTTCCAGGAAAGGGATCTGGAAGCAAGAGCTGGGTTCCATGTGGGAAGAAAAGTTAGCAGAAACCTGCCTGGCTGCTCTGACTGAAGGAGGAAACAGAACAGGCTCTATCTTGAAAACAGGACTCCTTCTTGGGCCGGACTGTGGACTTATATGCCCAGTATCTATGGAAATGACATACAAACTGGAAAACCAGGCCCCCAGAAGGAAAAGCCCCAGGGCTCTCCGTGCCTAAAAGAATACCTTAATTAATACCCTAAATATCTGTGTAACCAAATAGAATCATACATTCTATTATGCTTATTGGGGTATGACCACAGGTCTGTTGATAATTGTCCACTGTTAACTACCTAGGCTTAAGGCATATGATCATGGTTAACTTTGATTATACCTTTCTTTTTCCTTTGTTCAGACTAGTTTCAGGGAACCTTATACACTTAGGATATATAAGGTTTTCACAAAACTGGTCGGGGCCCTTGGGTAAGAGGAGACTCTGCCTTGGGCCACTGGTGTAATAAACTGCACTCCACTATCTGCATTGTCCTTCTGAGTGAGTTTGTTTCCTGAAACGCATGGCTACAACACGACTGCACAGCTTTGTGTTCACGAAACCTTTCTGCTCTTCCTGGAGGAAGGACACAGGGCCGGGAGGGAGCAGCTGGCTTTACTCTCAGCTGGTCTATGAGCTGAACTGACGTAGGACAGCATGCGTACATGCTCAGTCATGTCCAGCTCTTTGCGACCCCGTGGACTGTAGCCTGCCAAACTCCTCTGTCTATGGCATTGTCTGGGTAAGAATACTGGAGTGGGTTGTCATTTCCTCCTTCAAAGGATCTTCCTGACCCAGGGATTGAATTTGCATTTCCTATGGCTCCGGCATTGGCAGGCAGATTCTTTACTGCTTGAGCCACCTGAGAACACTGACATGAAAGAGATTAATGGGAAAATCAAACAGAAGTTTAATAACACATTTACATGGGAGAAGTGAATAACTGGACAAAATGCCTGAAGCATAAGAGAATGTTGCCTTAAGAGCCCTCACCTAAGAGGATGTTGGTTTGGTGGTTATGGCCTTCAGAGAGGAGAAACGCAATTCAGAGGGAGATGGAAAAGCAAATGTTTGGTAAACACATGTTTGCTGGGCCCTGCAGAGACCATGGGTCACACAGCAGGCTGATCTCTAGGCCCTTCAAAGTTTTCTCCACCACGCCTAATCCATAGTTTTTGCAGATATTTCTGATGATAGCTCTATCCTCGAAATAGCTTACTTATCTCAATTTTTTTAAGGGAAGTAGCAAGAAAAGTTTCCAGTTTTCTGTTTCTTATAAATGATCAGTCTAAATTAACCCTCATGCCAAAGGGGCATTTTGAGGTAGCAAAGTTTGTTCCCCTACTATAAACAATTTTCTTATTTCTAACCATGAATTCCTATAGAAAATATGTGACCTCAAAATCATATTTCAATGTAATAATTAATATATCAAAATATTTCAATTTGTTGTGGGTTTTTTTGCTAATTATTCTAATTCTGTTTGTAGGTTTTGAATTTTGTGTCATATAAATGAGCATATCCATTTGAAAATGGAAATGTTATAAAAAATAAAATTTAGCTAACTCATTTGAATCTTGAAGCAGAGCATTAAAATATCTTTCTCTTAGACCACATCAATATTTGAGTGATAAAAATACATAATTCAATTTTACTCCTAATTAATATTCCTAGAGGAAAAGGAGTACATCAAGGCTGTATATTGTCACCCTGCTTATTTAATTTATATGCAGAGTACATCATGAGTAATGCTGGGCTGGAAGAAGCACAGGCTGGAATCAAGATTGCCGGGAGAAATGTCAATAACCTCAAATATGCAGATGACACCACCCTTATGGCAGAAAGTGGAGAGGAACTCAAAAGCCTCTTGATGAAAGTGAAAGAGGAGAGCGAAAAAGTTGGCTTAAAGCTCAATAATCAGAAAACGAAGATCATGGCATCCGGTCCCATCACTTCATTGGAAATAGATGGGGAAACAGTGGAAACAGTGTCAGACTTTATTTTTCTGGGCTCCAAAATCACTGCAGAAGGTGACTGCAGCCATGAAATTAAAAGACGCTTACTCCTTGGAAGAAAAGTTATGACCAACCTAGATAGCATATTCAAAAGCAGAGACATTACTTTGCCAACAAAGATCCGTCTAGTCAAGGCTATGGTTTTTCCTGTGGTCATGTATGGATGTGAGAGTTGGACTGTGAAGAAAGCTGAGCACCGAAGAATTGATGCTTTTGAACTGTGGTGTTGGAGAAGACTCTTGAGAGTCCCTTGGACTGCAAGGAGATCCAACCAGTCCATTCTGAAGGAGATCAGCCCTGGGATTTCTTTGGAGGGAATGATGCTGAAGCTGAAACTCCAGTACTTTGGCCCCTCATGTGAAAAGTTGACTCATTGGAAAAGACTCTGATGCTGGGAGGGATTGGGGGCAGGAGGAGAAGGGGACAACAGAGGATGAGATGGCTGGATGGCATCACTGACTCGATGGACGTGAGTCTGAGTGAACTCCAGGAATTGGTGATGGACAGGGAGGGCTGGGCGTGCTGCGATTCACGGGGTCGCAAAGAGTCAGACATGACTGAGCGACTGAACTGAACTGAACTGAGAGTTAAACCATGCCCATACTTTACAAATTTATAGAAGGCATACTTTAAAAATATGCTACTATGACACGCTAAAGTAACCATTCTTTAGGGACCACTAAAAGAGACAATCAAGAGAACAAGGTCATTTTAAATACTTTTTGTTGTGTTTAGTCGCTTCAGCCGTGTCCGACTTTGTGTGACCCCATGAACTGTAGCCTGCCAGGCTCCTCCTAATTAGGGAATTTTCCAGGCCAGAATACTGGAATGAGTGGCCATTTCCTCTTCCTGGGGATCTTTTTGATCCTTCCCTCTTTCTTATTTGTATTTAGCCTGGGGTTAAGTGGATTTTTCACTTTTGTTTTTTTTTTTTGGACAATATGGAAATAGGACAGGTACCGGACTCTTCTTTTTAGGTTGGTTATGTCAGTAAATTGTAGCCCACAGTGGTCTGCGACAGGTTCAGAGTCAGATCATATACAATCTCTCTGGGGTAGAAAAATAGGAGTTCACTAATAAGATAGTAAAATAAATAGGATTCAGAGTCATTAGACCTGGGATTTCACACGGTACATCTGTGCCCTCCTGGAGAATTGTCCTTGACTTAGCTCTGATCATAGTGCTTCCCCGCAAACTGCAACTAGAAGGGGTATCTTACCTCTTCTGCTAAAATTATACACTCTGAAACCCAGCCTGTAGCCACCTGAGGGAGATTTGTAGAGGGCCGGGAACCAACCGTCTGTGTGCCTTGCTGGAAGCACTGCTTCAGCTTATTTGCTGAGCCCAGGTCCTGGAACTTGAAAGCACCAATCTTTCAATTTGGTTATTCCCTCCTGGGAACAGGTTGAAATCGCTCAAATCTGCCTTGTGTTGAGATTACTCCTAAAGCCACTTCATTTGCAATTGCCAGTAGTTGCATTGTGCCTCTTGGTGGGTGTGAAAATCTTCGGATCATCGTGCTAATTAGAATAATTTTTTGACAGCTGCACTTTCTGGAGAGTGGACCAAACAAAGGCCCCCAGGCACCCCAGCGCCCCTCCAGGGAGCAGGTTTGTAACCTCGGTGACCCAAGGTTGGACAGTTTCCATTCACAGGTACCTTGAGGTTCTTTTTCAACCTCACTGCACCCTGAACCAGTACCTTACCAAGGTTGTTGGGTACCTTTGATCTTTAAATATCACACAATATAGACAAAACATTTTAAAAGAGGAAGTAAGACAGAAACTGGCACAGTGAATGTTTATTGAGATAATAAAATAAGAAAAATAAATTATGCAAGCTATCTGTTTTATGTAGAGTACAGCAAAGGCAGGAGAAGTTTTTACATGTGGCAGGTTCTGTCAGTCATGACAAAATTATGTTTTAGTTAGACAGAAATATCAAGTCCTGGGGATGTAATGAACAACATGCTGACCATAGTTAATAATACTGGACTGCATATTTACAACTTGCTAAGAGAGTAAATCTTCAAAGGTCTCATCACAAGAAAAAGAAAATGTGTAACTACCTGTGGGCAGATGCTAACGGTTCTTATTGTGGTGATCACTTTATATATATATATATATATATATATATATATATATATATAAATATAGAATCATTATGTTTACACATGAAATTAATATATTGTATGTTAATTTTATCTCAGTAAAAACATATCTGTGTGTATATATATATATATACATACACACACACACACACACATATATATATACACATAAAGAAATAAAGAGAAAAAAAAAAAGGTTGAGGATAATGTAGTGTTTCATCTCCCACATACCCAAGACTGAAGTCTTACTATCACAGCCCCTCCTATCCCTCTTTTGCTGTATCCATTAATTTTCCAGAACCTACTTTCCAAGTAACTTTCTCCTGTCCACTCTACCACAGCCTAACTCAGACCTTCATCATTTCTTATTTGAATTATCACATTAACCTCCTGGTTTCTCTGTCATTCCCTAGTCTCTCCCTGCTAATCAGAGTAGTCTTTCTAAAACCCATATCTGCTTACAGATGGCTCACTCTCCTGTTTAAACTGATACCCAGTATCCACAGGATAAATCCAGTCTTGGCCTGGACTACACACCTCTCCCATCTCCTGACCCATATCGCAGTCTTACCTTGCAGCCACTCCTCCTTTGATATCCTTTGTCCCTGATCCTGCAGGAATACACCCTCTGCTTCCCTTCCCTATCCCAGTGAACTTTTTGTCCTTATGTTTGATCTAGGACAGAATCTGCCTGCAAAAAATGCAGTTACCTATGCCCTTGTGGTTACAGAAAAAAGGTACCCACTCTCATCAATAAACAGCATGATTCCAAACAGACTTTTAAAGAAATCTTATGAGTGTGGGATTTTGAGATAGATACATGTATTATTTATGAGGGTTTTTTTTTTTAATCTAACCCCAACAGGTAAAAATGTACTTAAAAATTCCTATTAAGAAATGCCCCCTGGAATTTAAATGAGGTTAGATCTGGTCCATGAGAGGAAGTTCACTCTCCCACACAATAGACAAAACACACAACAAAGGCTAATGCTACTTATGGAACAATTTTTCATTATAGCTAAGCCTTCCTTTTTAATTGAAGCCAATTTCTTTTATTTTTTTATTATTAATATTAATTGGAGGATAACCGTTTTACCATGTTATATTGGTTTCTGCAATGAATTGAAGAGTCAATTTACATACTCAATTTTAAATTTACCTACTCAATCTCTGGCTTCCCTGGTGGCTCCAAGGTAAAGGATCTGCCTGCCAAAGCAGGATACACAGGTTTGATCCCTGGGTCGGGAAGTTTCCCTGGAGAAGGAAGCGCAACCCCTGCCAGTATTCTTGCCTAGTAAACCCCATGGACAGAGAGAGGAGTTTGACAGCCCATGGGCCACAAAGAGTAGGACGCAACTAAGTGACTGAGCACCCCGACACGGTCAAATCTCTGCGTGAAAATTTTATATTATCATTTATTTGGTGAATAGGGAAGAAGTCAAGGAGTACTGAACACAAAAGGATAAGATTAACTTAAATCTTAAATGCCACTGGGGACTGATACCAGCAGTGAACCAGTGAAGTTGCTCAGTCGTGTCTGACTCTTTGCGACCCCATGGACTGTAGCCTACCAGGCTCCTCCATCCATGGGATTTTCCAGGCAAGAGTACTGGAGTGGGTTGTCATTTCCTTCTCCAGGAGATCTTCCCAACCCAGGGATCAAACCCAGGTCTCCCGCATTACAGGCACTTTACCATCTAAGTGACCAGGGAAGCCCATAGAAGTTCATTAATCAAATAGCAACAGATCATGGCAAAGCCCAAGGGTTTGGGACCCTATTTAGTTGAGTGAATTCCATGGAGAGCCGCAAGTAGGAGCAGGGAGAGCAGAAGGCAGAACCAGAGGAAAGTGTCAGGTTCCTAAAAAGAAAGGGAGGAAAGAAATTAAAGGTTCTAAAGAGTGCCATCAGATGTTGGGAAGGCACATCCTTTTGTTTCTGAACAATGACAGGCTTTCTTTAGAGCCTTCCCTTCACTCCATCCCCGCATATATATTCACAGTGAAACGTGAAACTTGCACTAATACTCATTTCCTTCAAATAACACAATACCTTAAGTCAGAATTTCAAAGTTCTGTTTTCCCAAGAGCTTTGCTATGAGTTGATACAGAGGACCCTGCTTAAATTTCAGTTTTCCAGTCAGTTTATTTTTTTTTTAATTCTTTTATTCTCCATTTTTCCAATTTCCTCCCAGTTTCATAAGAAGAATCAGAAATGCAGTGGTGTTCAGAAGAGCCTCCCCTAGAATAACTGAAGGCTAGACATGCAAATGTGTCTCTATCTGAAACCATTTCAATGTTTTGTTTAAATGCATAGCTTGAGGTACCAACCTCTTCCACAAAACAGATTACAGAAAAGTTATGAAAGTTGAAGAACTGTGTTTCTGAAACTTATATGACATATTCCTAGTTTATGGTCCTTTTTTTATGATAGTATGATAAAATATGGCATATAAAATTTGGCATAGAGCTGTGTGACTCAATATAGTAGCCAATAGCCACATGTGTTTATTATATCTAAATTGATTAAAATTATATATAATTTGAAATTTAGCTCTTCAGGTCCATTAGCAGCATTTCAGTTTAGTCGCAGTTCAGTTCAGTCTCTCAGTCGTGTCCGACTCTGCGACCCCATGAATCGCAGCACGCCCAGCCCTCCCTGTCCATCACCAACTCCCGGAGTTCACTCAGACTCACGTCCATTGAGTCAGTGATGCCATCCAGCCATCTCGTCTTCTGTCTTCCCTTTCTCCTCCTGCCCCCAATCCCTCCCAGCATCAGAGTCTTTTCCAATGAGTCAACTCTTTGCACGAGGTGGCCAAAGTACTGGAGTTTCAGCTTTAGCATCATTCCTTCCAAAGAACACCCAGGGCTGATCTTCAGAAGGGACTGGTTGGGTCTCCGTGCAGTCCAAGGGACTCTCAAGAGTCTTCTCCAACACCACAGTTCAAAAGCATAAATTATTTGGCACTCAGCCTTCTTCACAGCATTTAGACTATTCATTAGTTACATTAGCCTTGGCCTGATAGCTCAGTTGGTAAAGAATCCTCCTGCAATGTGGGAGACCTGGGTTTGATCCCTTGGTTGGGAAGATCCCCTGGAGAAGGGAAAGGCTACCCACTCCAGTATTCTGGCCTGGAGAATTCCACGGACTGTATAGTCCATGGGATTGCAAAGAGTCAGACACAACTGAGTGACTTTCACTCACTCACTTAGATACATGTGGTCAGTGGCTATCATGCTGGACAGCGTATGTGTGCTTAGTTGCTCAGTCGTGTCCGACTCTTTTCGTCCGCATGGAGTGTAGCCCGCCAGGCTTCTCTGTCCATGGGGATTCTCCAGGTAGGAATACTGGAGTGAGTGGCCATGCCATTCTCCAGGGGATCTTCCAAACCCGGGGATCAAACCCAGGTCTCTTGCATTGCAGGTGGATTCTTTATTGTCTGAGAACAGATATTAAACATTTTTCACTGCGGAAGGTTTTATTGGACAGCATTGGTTCAGAGTAA
This sequence comes from Oryx dammah, assembly GCF_014754425.2. Taxonomy (NCBI): domain Eukaryota; kingdom Metazoa; phylum Chordata; class Mammalia; order Artiodactyla; family Bovidae; genus Oryx; species Oryx dammah. The sequence continues at coordinate 88,659,550 of NW_024070202.1, forward strand.
GTTGATTATTCAACTATTTATCAACATTTAACTAGTTTGGTGAATGGACTCATTCAAGATTCAACTATTTTCAATATTTAACTATTTTGGTGAATGGACCTATTCAAGAAAGTTTGGTACTAGGGGGAAAAAAAAGTAGTTTTGTAGAAAGGCCATTTTAAAGAGCCAGCTTTCGATCACAGACCTTGTCCATTTTGAGAAGTTGTTTTTTTTTTTTTTTTTAATCAACCTTGTTAAACTGTTTGGAGGCATTGAGCCGATCCCTAACAGAATTTCTTACCATTGAAATAATTATATTACCCCAAGGATATAATTTGCGTGGTAACATTTAGAAATCTGGAGTTTATTAAGCCTTGAAAAGTTCATCTAGCTGTTTTGACAAGAGGTTTTCACTCAGGCTATTTTTAGTGCTTTTGGAAGGCTGATCATTTCTAACACCAGGGGAGACCCGCGGATGATGCATCCCTTCACTATGCTGTGCTTTAGTTGAAGAAGGAACATACTGAACCTTTCAACTGCAAACGGCAGTTGCTTAGGAGATCACCATTTCCTTTTGATACTGTCTAAATTACTTGATTTGCATGCAGATTTCCAAAGTAATATGCCATTTTCTGGATTTTTTAAAAAACAATTTCATTTGGCAAAGAAAACTCATTACCTTGCTATGTTTTCTATTTTATGCCACCAAAAGCAAAGCATCACACAGATAAGTATATCTGGAGTTATTTATAGATCGCCTAGAAATAATATTAGGAATTCATGTCTGTGAAATGGAAATAAATATCCCATAAACTTAATGGAAATGTAGTTACCTAATAATAGTTTCAATACATTGAAAATTGATTTTGTACTCTTGAATACCCAAGTCAAGTATTTTAAATGCCAATCTAAAAATAGTTTCTATGAAATTAAATGAATTGAATCCAAGTATAGTTGCCCTCTAGGGCCCCTGTCTCAGCCTCTCAGAAAGGCCTGGAGACACAGTGTCTGTGTTCAGAGGTTTCCAGAGAGCTAATTTTCTGAGTAACAGATACATAGACTTTGACGAAAAAAATAAAAATGGGGAGGGGCTCACTTAAAAATCTGTGCATAACTAGTAAGAAAGGTTAAAATTAGGACTGGACAAAATAGAACTTGTCCCTAGAGAGAGTTTTAAAAAAAAAGCAATGAGGATGACTCTATTATGTAACATTAGAAGGAGAAAACTAAGAGGCAGCTCCTTTTTTTTTTTTTTTTCTCAGTTGTTCTTCTTCCCTGTCAATGATACAGCCCTGAACTTTCTGAGAGATAGTTAATGTTGCCTAAAAAGAATACTGAGGGACTTCCCTTGGGGTACAGTTGGTTAAGACTGTGCTCCCAAAGAAGGGGGCCCAGGTTTGATCCCTGGTCAGTGAACTAAAATACCACATGCTGGTGTAGCAAAATTAAAAACCAAAAATACTGAAATGGAGTCTTGTTCCTGTCTCTTACTGGCTGTGTGGGCAGGTAAGTTTCAATGACTTCATCTATGTTTTTTTGTTGTTGCTCAGTCATTAAGTCATGTACGACTCTTTGCAACCCCATGGACTGCAGCACACCAGGCCTTCCTGTCCCTCCCTATCTCCCAGAGTTTGCCCAAACTCATGTCCATTGAATTGGTGATGCTATCCAACCATCTCATCCTCTGCCACCCTTTTCTCCTTTTGCCTTCAATTTTTCCCAACCTCAGGGTCTTATTTCCAATGAGTCCGCTGTTCACATCAGGTGGCCTTCAAGTTCTGGAGCTTCGGCTTCAGCATTGGTCCTTCCAATGAATATTCAGGGTTGATTTCCTTTAGATTGATTGGTTTGATCTCCCTGCAGTTCAAGGGACTCTCAAGAATCTTCTCTAGCACAGAGTCGGACAGGACTGAAGCGACTTAGCAGCAGTCACTAAGTCAGGTCTGATTCTTCCTTTACCTGGTGGATTATAGCCCACCAGGCTCCTCTGTCCATGGGATTTCCCAGGCAAGAATATTGGAGTGGGTTGCCATGCCCTTCTCCAGGGAATCTTCCCAACCCAGGGATCGAGCCTGCATCTCCTGCCTGGGCAGGCAGATTCTTTTCCACTGAGCCACCTGGGAAGCCCTATTGTCTAGTACTTGCTTGATAAATTTTTACTAAATGAATGAATGAATCAAGAATCAAAGTTAGTCATGACGTATAGATTTAAATACTCTTTGAGTAGAACTAAATTCAGACTTTCTCTGGGTTCTTTATTGGATTGCATATATTGGGCAGCATGCAAATCCAGTGCAATGCCAGTCCTAGGAGTTTTTCCCTCTCTACCCTTTTCCTCCACCTGCCTATGTAGGTGTATAGAGAATGCAGCTTGGGATCTAGATTGTCTGAATCCAAATTTTGGTTCTATCACTTGCAAGCCTTGGGCAAGATGATTAACTCTCCCATGTGGCAGTAATAGCTTATGTAAAAACCAAGATAATAATAGTATCTACGTCACCAGGTTGCTGTGAGAATTACATGAACAAACACATGTCATATTTAGAAAACAAATAGCATAATCTAGCACCCTTCCTTCTGTGCTTTTATTCTTCTTTCTTGTATATTTTGAAATACACTGGTCATTAACTCTGTCCTTAAATTTAATTTTAGGCTGAACTTGATGTGTTGACCTAAAAGAAATAGATTGCCAGATATTTCTCCAGAAAAGATAGATTTTTTTTTTTTTCATGTTCAGCAGAGTATCACAATGCAGGGTCTGCCACCACAGCCATCCATGTGCAGGTCCCCACCTGTCAAAGGAAGAAGAAACTTTCACAGACAGGAAAAGGCAGTTGGGAGAGCCAGAGTGAACAAAGAATCCACAGATTCTCACTGGCTGAGTACTTTCGAGGAGAGGAGTCTTTCTTTTTCTCAATGAGCTCTGTTCTCCTTGCAGGGTATGGACGCTCCCATCTCTATTTAATTGTGGTTTCTGTTGATTAATTTTACAGATGTCACTGAACACATTCTCCTCTTCCTCTCTTCTGTTGTTGACACTATTGCATTCTCAGGATCTCTTGCCTATCTGATCATTTATTTCCATATTTCTCGCAGGATTCCACTTTTTACTTACTTTCAGAGGTCCTCAGGGCTCTGAGTCTACAATTAGCTGGCTGGTTGCCTCTGCTTCTCTCTCTTGATTTGCACAACCATCTTATCACTATTCATTGTCTGTTCTGACTCTCGATTACCTCTGAATCTGTATTTTAGTCCATCTCCTCTGTCATAATGCTGGTCTCTCTCTTTCTATCATCTTTTTCATCTTTTGTATAACAGCCTCATAACTGGTCTTTCTCTATATGTAATCTTGTCCTCTCTGATCTGTTTTCTTTTTAAAAATGCAAGTTGCAAAATGCAAACCACAAGTCCTTTGCCTGCTTAAAACCCTAATTAACTTGTCAACATCCTTAGGAAATGGTCCTCCAAACTCTAGTGTTTCCATAAAGCTTCAAGACCTGCCTCTTGCCTACCCTCTAGCTCAGGTCTCACTCTTCCCCCAACCACTCTGCTCAATCAGATACAACAGGCTTTGAGTTACTCAGTGCTCTGATATTCACTTTTGCCAGGTCTTTGAGCATGCTGGGCTCTCCAACTAGAAACTTCCCAACATGCTCTCTCGCCTAGGTGGCGGCACCATTATTGCCACAGGCAGCATCTTTCTGTAGTACACTTTTGTTTTAAAATTCGCATTCTCCCCTCTATGAAAACATAATTGCCTATGTCTTCTTACTTTTTAACACAGTACACATTTAAATAGCTGTTGACTAAATGAATGAATGGACTCATCTCAGTTTCCCTTATGCTTATTTTAACTCCTTTGGTTCAAATACTTTGATCTGTGTGGTTAATTTTATGTATCAATTTGATTAGACAATTGGATGCCCAGATATGTGGTCTAGCATTATTCTGAGTACTTTGGTGAGGGTTTTTTGGGTGAGTTTAATCTTTAAGTCAACAGATAAAGTACATTGTCCTTCCTAATGTGGGTGAGCCGAATCCAATCAGTTGAAGACCCGAACAGAACAAAAAGACTGAATAACAGGAAATTCCTCCCACTTAAGCTGGGACATTTGTTTTTACCTGTCTTCAAAGTGAACTGAGACATCAGCTCTTCCTGGATCTTGAACCCACTGGTCTTTGGATTGTAACAACATCAGCGGCTCTCTGGATCTTCAGTTTGCAGACTCACCCTGTAGATCTTAGGACTTAGCAGCTTCTATAGTTGTGTGAGCCAAATTCTTATAATAAGTCTATCTGTTTATCTATTTACATCCTAGTAGTTTTGTTTCTTAGGAGAACCCTGACTATAATCTGCCAGTAATATTTGAGGTTGGAAATATAGCAAGAAGTGAACCAATTCATAGATAATAAAACATAAATCTTTACCATCTGCCACTAGAAGCAATTTTATAACTTTAACTAAGTTTGAATTTTCCTTGGAGAAGGAAATGGCAACCCACTCCAGTATTCTTGCCTGGAGAATCCCATGGACAGAGAAACCTGGCCGGCTATGGTCCATAAAGTCACAAAGAGTCAGACACAAGTAAAGCGACTGAACAAGCATGTAAGTTTGAATTTTATTTTCATTTCTGTTCAAAAGTTGCCCCAATCCAGAAGGTCATCAGCAAAAACAGTGAATAAAATCAAGACATCAAATAAGGTGCAAACTGGGTAGCTCCTTCTGTTTTGGAGTGTCATGTGATAAAAGAAGCACCACCAACCAGTTTATGTATATGTCAGTTTTTAGAAAAATTCATATTTCAGAAATAATGTTTTAAAGGATAGTTAAGTTCTTACAACTTTAAAAAAATTATAATGTGGCTAAATTCTTTAAGAGAACTACTTGCATTCTGTGTCTTACAAAAGAAGTTGCTCAGGAAAGAAGGAAGACTATGAGAAGATTAAACAGTTTCTACATTTTTCCTAGGTACTTGGTGGGTCTAATTTATGTTCCATAAATAAATGTCCCATTGAAGTCACATGATGCCACCTGGCGGCATTCCTAATTCCTGTTTCCACTATTGAATTATGTCTGGCATGAGAATTCATATATATTCACCAAAAAAAATTTTGAGCACCTGCTCTGTGCTAAGTTCATTGCTAAGTGTTGAGAAAACACAGAGAATGACATATGCCTGCTCCCAAAAGTTGAAACTCGAAGAAGAGGGACAAAAGAAATGAAGAATGAATTCAATGGCAACTTTTCTGTTCTTCACTCTACTTACCTTCATTTCTCTCTAATTCATTTTCAGACTCAGTAATGAATATGGGACAAGCACAGATCCAGGGCAATTACTTATATCAGAATGCATGGGAGCATGAAGAGGACCACTGGGTTAACGGCAGTCTATAGGAGAGAAACCTAGAGGATGTATACAAACGAAAATTTAACAGAAACGATGTGACTGAGCTGCTAAAAAAGCTAATAATGCTTGCTTTTGTTCTACATTTGCAGAATTAAAGTGTTTAGATCAAAGTAGGTAATAGTTTTACTACCGTATATTTTATTATATATTGCTAAAGGATCTTGAATATCTAGCCTGGAGTAAGATGATTAAGACACACTTGGAAACCTTTGTTTTGTCTATGGATGAAATAGTTCGAAAAATATTCAACTATTCAAAAATATTCAAATATTCAATTCTTCTGGTAAGAATTTTCTAACTATCAAGATATAGAACAAAGAAAGGAGTTGGCCTGAGAGATCTGAGTAAGTACAAAGAGCTCTATCATCGAAGTGATCAAGAAGAGGATGGACAGATTCCTGTAAAAGATAATCTAGAAGAACTAATTCTTTTGGCTGGGAGTTGAATTAGGTGGCGTTTAGTTATCTTCTCAAGCTCTAAAGGTCCACAACTTTACATTTAAATAAGCTTTAGACTATTTACCTGTGCATTGGGTACATACATCAATGACACTTTATTAAAATTTCATAGTATATCCAATAATATCATTTCAGAAAAGATAAACTCAGAAATTTCATCAAATAAGTATCAATAACAATAAAGCATGAAAGAAGATAGTGAAAAGGCTAGCTGAAAACAATATTCAAAAGCTAAGATCATGGCATCCTTTCCCATCACTTCATAGCAAGTAGATGGAGAAAAAGCGGAAACAGTGACAAATTTTGTTTTTGGGAGCTCCAAAATCACTGCAGATGGTGACTGCAGCCATGAAATTAAAAGATGCTTGCTCCTTGGAAGAAAAGCTATGACAAACCCAGTGTATTAAAAAGCAGATACATCGCTTTGCCAACAAAGTCCATATAGTCAAAGATATGGTTTTTCCAGTAGTCATTTATGGTGTGAGAGTTGGATCATAAAGAAGGCTGTGTACTTAGTTGCTCAGTCATGTACGACTCTTTGTGATCCCAAGGACTGCAGCCCACCAGCCTCCTCTGTCCATGGGGATTCTCCAGGCAAGAATACTGGAGTGGGTTGCGATGCCTTCCTCCAGGGGACCTTCCCAACCCGAGGGATTGAACCCAGGTCTCCCGCACTGCATTACCATCTGAGCCATCAGAGCCCATGAATACTGGAGTGAATAGCCTTCTCCAGGGGATCTTCCCAAACCAGAAATCAAACTGGGGTCTCCTGCACTGCAGGTGGATTCTTTACCAGCTGAGCTACTAGGAAGCCCAAAGAAGGCTGAGCACCAAAGAAGTGATGCTTTCAAACTACAGTGCTGGAGAAGACTCCTGAGAGTCCCTTGGGCTGCAAGGAGATCAAACCAGTCAATCCTAAAGGAAATCAACCCTGAATATTCACTGGAAGGACTGATGCTAAAGCTGAAGCTTCACTACTTTGGCCACCTGATTCAAAGAACTGACTCATTGAAAGAGACTCTAATGCTGGGAAAGATTGAAGGCAGGAGGAGAAGGGAGTGACAGAGGATGAGATGGTTGGATGGCATCACTGACTCAATGGACATGAGTTTGAGCAAACTGCAGGAGATAGTGAAAGACAGGGAAGCCTGGCATGCTGCAGTCCTTGGGGTCCCAAAGAGTCAGAGAGGACTTAGTGACTGAACAATAGCAACAATAAAGTGTACATTTTGGTACCCAACCAAACTTAGCATGTGCAGTACTTTATACACATAAAATTTTCTTCATAATTCAAGTCTTACATGGTATAAAGACCTAGAATAATATTTATTAATGTGAATCATTTTAGCCAAAGAAAAATAATGTAAGGACTCTCTAAGACTATTGAATACTATCCCTTTCAATGTATATTTTATTTCTGCTTTTATTATTCTTTTGTTTCTGTTTTGCTTGCTGAAAATATTATCATTACAAATAAGTAGAATGATAAATTTTGTTAAACTCGTGTTTTTAAATACTTGAAATCTGAGTACTGGTTCTGATATACTCCAGGGAACTCTTTTATTTATTTTTTCTTCCTGTCTGCTCATTGTTTCTAATAAAAAGTTAAGATTAAAAATAGATCCTCTTCAGAAATGAACAAGAGCATATTCAGTTTAGCTTTTGTTCCTAAAAGTTAGTGGGTAATCAAAATGATATGACAAACTGTCTGCATGTTTCTCTCAATATTATTTTCAAATATTTAAAGTTTCAAAACTGAGATCCTTTGAGATTACTTTTATTTTTATCATGCATGGAGTATAAATAATATGTTAATAAAATACCTTGCTTGTAATATAAATATTTGTAGGAAACCCATCAAAAGTGAGGCTAGTTCTCTGCTTAATATCATAATTTTTTTTTTGATTGGGAGAATTTATCCATGGTATCTCTCATCCTTTCTGGTTAGCTAATTGCTTCTGTCACACCTGCATCTGCTCAATGCGTTTCTTGATGAAGCTGGAAGCTACCAGGAAACTCTCCCAGCTTATATTCCATAGGTAGACCTAGGCAGCAACCAAAGGCTTTTCCTGGGTTGAACCAGTTGAAATTCCAGTGACATAAGGAGGATTCCTAGTATTCAATTTTTCACTCCTTTGCTTGCAGCCAGTGTTTATTTGTTTATTCTTCTGAGGTAATTTTAATTTACTCAAATCTCTCAAGGTCCTGTTGCCTAGACTTAGTGAATAAAGCCTCATTTGAAAGTATACAATAAGTAGACAGTGAGTATTATGGTAAAAGAATGAAACATTGAATTTTTTTCTTTTAAATAAAGAGAGAAGACCACCTCAAAAAGTGTTTCACTGCAATACACAATCTGGCTGACCAGTATTTGTTAGTTCCTAGAAACTTTGAGAAGTCAAATAGACCGGGGTGGGTATTAACACAGCTTTGACAGCTTTCCCATTTAGTCTTTGCATCAAAAACACAGTTAATACTGTCAATAGTCCAACCTGAGCTAAGAAACCATCTGTCAGAGATGTAAGGAATTCCAGCCTTGGATAGAAGGTTGGATGTTATTAATCTTCATGGTTTCTTTAGATCCTTAATTCTTAATTGTGGTAAAGATATATTTTCTTCTAAATGGGAAAGTTGACCCATGTGACTTTTGGCTTATAATAGAATTTTTAAGAGGTTGAGATGAACATTAAACTTCTCTGTACGTCAAGGATCAGCCTGTTTGTGTGTCTCTCCCCATAGGAACACTCTGGTCATTTGTTTGACCATTTATGCAAAGAGAATTCAAAGATTAAAGAAAAAAATCTCCATATGTACATTCTCCTTATATTAAGAAAAAATATCTAAAGGAAAATTTATACACATCACAGTTTAATTTACAACTTGGGTTTTTAGCAACTAGAAGTCATTGCCTGTATGATAACTTCACATCTCCATGTTAAAAATTAGAAAGAGGTCAATTTTAATGAACAGAGGTCCACACAGACAAGTGCTATTTTTATATATTCCTCTGGTACCACATCTAAGAATAGAAAGAAAAAAAAAAAAAAACTGGCAACAGAAAAGAACCATCTTTCCATCCAGCATAAACTGAGGCATGTGTTTGATGGAGAAAAGGGAAGAGTGTTTCATTTAACTCTCTCTGAGTAAAGGATCTTAGTTCTATTAAGCACTGTTGGAAAGTATATTGGATATTATATTTAAAATTTAAAGGTAAAGTGTTTTTTAAAGCCTTTTAATACAAGCAAGCATCAATTTTACTAAAATGCTGTCAAATATTACAATACAATGACTTATTTATCATTCCAAGTCTATATCATGAGTATAACTTCCTTTCCAAATGTAGTGATTTTTTTAAATGTACTTTGGAAATGGAAAGAGAACCAAAGTAATCTACCAAAATTCTTTCTCACCATCTTTTTTATATAAAACCAGGTCAATCATGCCAGCAGAGACTATTTCAAAACAGTAGAAATTATTATCTTTTTAAGGGGTAGGATTAACCAATTCATAATTCTTAAACAACAAAGCACATCATATTTTTCTAAGCTGAGTTTAACATAAAATGTCAAATATTTGTAATGAAACATTTATAGTTAAGTACAGTGAAATGTGTGAAATACTGAAATGGATTATCAACATTGCTGGAGTCTTGGTATAACACAGGAACATCTATATTAATTGATACCATGAAAAACTTAAAATTTCTCTTTAGATTGAAAGCTGAGATAGAATTGATTTAAAATTTAAAGCACTTTATGTAAGAAATTTCAGCATTGCCTAAGTTAAACATGGAATGAGAACCACAGTTTTTTTTTTTTTTTTTTTTTCGTGTTTTTCTATTAAGAACTTTCTTGGGACTTTTCTGGAGCCCCAGTGGTTAAGATGCTGTGCTTCCAAGGCAGATGGACTGCATTCAATCCCTAGTGGGGGGATTAGCATCCCAAATGCCATGTGGCAAAAAACAAACAAACAAACAAACAAACTTTCTTCAACTCTAAGGTGATTAATTGAATGCAGAACAAGTATCTCTGCAAAAAATTTTAATTTTGGGGTTGTATAGCTCTTACAGTGAAGCTCATTCTGAATGCTATATTAAAGGAGAGCCTTAATTATATATATTTTTTCTTGCTTGTGATATGAGTTTATCTTGCATTTTGATATATTATTCTTATATTCAAGATCATCTGACTTCAGATGAGGAGCTCTACTGCAGAGCACTGCTTGACTAGAAAATCTGTCATCTGGGAATTAGAGCTAGGCTGACTGTCAGTTATGCCTCTTGTATTAGCACCCTGTTATTTCCAGAGACTAAAAGGCAACATGAAAGAGTATCTTTGCTACTAGTATCTAACTTTTATACAGCTGCTCTTGCATCTGTGATAGTGCCAGAGAAGAGAAAATACAGATTGTAAGGTGAAATCCACAGGAGATCCCAAATCACTGTGGTCAGAAGGTTGAGGCATGCCAACCTTTCTGTTAAGAACAGAGCCAAGAGTCCAGTGGATTCTGTCTAAATAGCTGTATGGCTTGATTACTTAACCAAGTTACTTCTTTGGGCTTCAGTTTCACTGTCCTCATGAGAAAGAGTTGTTAGAGGTTTAAGTAAACACGTATGTGTGTGTATTTGTGCCAGTGGAGGAGACGCAAGAGACCCGGGTTTGATCCCTGGGTTGGGAAGATCCCCTGGAGTAGGAAATGGCACCCACTCCAGTACTCTTACCTGGAAAATCCCATGGACAGAGGAGCCTGGTGGGCTTCAGTCCATGAGTCACAAGAGTCAGACATAATTGAGAGACTGAGCACACACACACACACACACACACACATACACACGTATACTTAAGGTATATATATCATATATGAGTTGTTGTATCTTTAATTTATATCATATATGAGCCTAAAACATTATGTATTACTTAAAATTAAATACATATATATGAGACATATGTAATATATTCATTTGATATATGTAAATATACCCATATATTTATTTAACAGTATAAACATATGTTAATAGTGCAGTTCTTGGTAGGTGGTAAGCACTACCTAAATATTAACTATTATTATAATAGTTAATATTGTACTGCCTTATCATTTCTATATCTGAACTACTAATGAGTAACCAAGTTGATCAGTCTGATGGTTCTTTCCTTTCCTTGCTTTTTCTTGAAAGGTTCAAAATTGCAACAAATGTTACTTTTAAGAAGTTGAGTAAACACAGAATGAGAAGCCCTAAGGCAAGGTGCTGAGTTAACAGACAGGCTAATCACTTCCTGAATACAAATGAACAGGGCTCTTTGTAGAACTAGCACCAGGGACTGTTAATGGGCATTTGTTTTAGACTGATGGATTGATATTCCAGGGAGAACCCTGATGAGAACCCTGACAACATCTGCCTCTCATAACCTATTACTAACTAAATACTAAATACTAATACTAAAACAGTAGCCTTGCAAATCAGCATAATCTCATATAAATCAATGCACTCACATTCTAATGTGAGCTCCATCAGGACAGAGATTTTTGTCTATGTTGTGTCACGGCTGTAGTCAGAGTCAAGTGCCTGAAAAATAGCAGGCTCACAATAACTATTTCTTGAATGAATTGAATCAATGAAAAATCTTGACCTTTCTTTTAAATAGGATTAACATTACAAGCAAAACAAACAAAACAGCAAGCTTTTTTGTTGACTTTGGCCTGAGAATGCTGGTTAGCAGTTTAAGCAAGCTGAAGGAGCAGCATGTGAATGACAGCAGGGTGAATATACACGTTTAGCCAGTATTCCAGAAGCTGAGAATTTGGTTATGTCTTCACTGGAATGTGTGTTGTGGAGCCACGCCATACTTAACTTCGACTCATGCACATGTGACGGATTTGAATTACAAATACTTTGTCCGGCATCTGACTAACTTTAGTGTCTATATTTACATTTTATTTTTCTCCCCAGGTTTTCAGAAATCTTTTCCACAAAGTGACACTTTTACTCTCTGCAAACATTTAATTACTTCCAACAGTTTCTACTTAAGCTTTGACTGTCTAAAACAATCAGTGTGACAGAGGAGAGAAGAAGCAGAATTGAGCTGATCTCCTAACAGTTCTGCTGTGAAGTGAAAGTGTTAGTTGTTCACCATGTTCAACTCTTTGTGACCTATGAACTGTAGCCCACCAGGCTCCTCTGCTCAAGGGATTTTCCAGGCAAGAATACTGGAGTGGGTTGCCATGCCCTCCTTCAGGGGATCTTCCCAACCCAGGGATTGAACCCACATCTCTTATGCCTCCTGCACTGGCAGGTAGGTTATTTACCACTAGTACCACATGGGAAGCCCTTTTACAGTGTAGGCAAGCTAACAATTTGAATAGGAATATATATTAATTTGTATACACTCCAAGCTTTCCTAATTATCTTTATAACAAAAACTAAGAAGGTATTAGCCATCCTTGGATGAGCTATACTCAATTCTACTTGTCTTTTCTAAATATAATAAAAATGCAATAAACAAATTTAAAGTACATTATTAATTGATTAGCTATGATTTCTCAAGTGGTTCACATCATCTTATTTAACTTTGGAGCTTCCAGACTTTAAGAACAAGTCACCAAAGAGCTATCATTGATTTATAATGCACATTACTACATCAGACTTTAGTCCAAGAACTCTGTATGGGACCCAAAGGAAATGGAAAAATGTTCACAAGTGAGCCGTGGCAGCAATAGGCTGAAAACACATATCTGTATTCTCCGAAAACAATTAGGGCTAATACAATTAGGGTGAATATTCTAGTTCATTTTATTCCATGGGATTGCTTCTACTCTTGAAACTCCATATAGAAAAGAGTTCTTAGGGTTAGAACACTATTAAGGATGGTATAATTTTGCATGGCCCTTGCACATGTAAGGTAAACATTTTACATGATTGCATAAGGACTAAAATTTACAGCCAAAGATAACACAGGATCTGATTAAAGTTAACACATTTGGCGTTTAAGGCTAATCCACATTGGAAAGCAATCATTTCCAGGAAGGAGATCAATATCTTAACACAGTGTTACCTGTCTGAGTTGCTAGAAAAGATTTCTTATCTAAAAATCGATTCATAGGGTGTGTTTTCAAATTTTTCAGCTTCTTTTCATTTGTGTGCTATACAGAGGCACTTTAAAAGCTATTAATTGTAGTTTCAGGAGTACAAGACACTGGATTTCAGCAGTCACTGGTAAACATGGCAGGAAATTAAAATGACATTGGATTAAAAGGAAAGTAAACAAATCATTAAGTCAGAAAACTTCCCCGAATCTTGTAAAAATCACTGGTGTCTGAGTTGAAGAACTTCCTTACTTAAAAAAAAAAAATAATTAGTAACTATCACCCACCTATGCCAAGTAAGTGCAAATAAGTGAATTCTACAGCTTTCTGATGTTAAGGTATGATGGTTTGCTGTTTGGACTAGTGAGGGTTTTAAAATATTGATGAGTTAAGTACTTTGAGTTACATTTCCTGCAATATTTCAAAGTATTATCGTATTATGCATACATTCCCAATAGAAAAACTAAAATGTCCAATAAAACAGGTTGGAGGTAAAGTTTAGTAAAAGGTATAAAAATTAAAAGGCTAAAAAAAAAAAAACCCTCCGTTTTATTGTGTAAAAATAAATCGCCTTCATTCATGAGAATCCAGTGCCCCCCTTTTTTGGTCTTAGTTAGTTAGTTGGTACGTATCGCACCCGCCACAACACATTGGAAAGTAGGTCCTGGTACACACTAAGGAATATCCAACCAGGTAAATACATCAGCGTGATAAGGCCCATGAAATTGAGCGGATAGTGAGAATAGTCCCAAGAACAGGCGCCCCAAGTGCGGAGTCCCAGGCCCCAGGACAACTCCCACGCGTAGATGAAGATGACGTAGAAGGGTACTCGCTTCCAGGGGCCCCAGCCCCGACTGTAGTGGAGGTGGAAATAGAGCTTTTCCACCACAAAACTGCAGCTGCCGTACATAAAGAAGGACCAGAGCGACGTGTGGCCGCTGCTCGTCCCGTCCCCGGGCCCCAGCAGGTTAAAGAAGAAGGTGAAGAAGATCTCATCTAAAAAACCGTGCATTCCGAAGAAAAGGAAGCGGAGCAGGTCCGGCAGCCCCTGGTTGGGGGCTCCCCCGGCGCCCCTGGGACCGCGAGGTCGCCGCCGCCGCCCACCGGCTGTCGCTGGGGCCCGGAAGCCCGCAGGGGCGGGGGGCGCGCCGCGCAGCTGTTGCCGCCGCTGGTACCTCAAGTGCAGGAAGCGCTTCAGGAACACGTGGCAGTGGTAGAGCGCCAGCACGTACTGCAGGGCCAAGTCCAGCGCCCCCGGCGCCGCTGCGCCCCCCGGCCCGCCGACCCGGCAGAGCAGCGCGCCCGCCAGGGTCTGCAGCCCCACGTGGGCCGAGGGGTAGAGCAGGAAATTGAAGACGAAGGCGCTGGGGCAGCGCCGCTGCTGCAGGTAGACTTTCTCCAGGGCCAAGTGGGTGAGCGAGTGCAGGAGGCAGCGGTAGGGCGAGGAGAAGCCCAGCATCCGGAGGTCCGGGCGGCGAGCGAAGCGGTGAGCCGCGGACAGGAGCACGTCCAGGGTGACCCCGTGCATCCCGTAGAAGTAGAGGCGCATCCAAGCGGGCAGCGCGGCGCCCTCGGCCGGCGCTTCAGCAGTGGACAGCGGCTCTGGGCAGCCGGCGGCAGCCTCGCTTCCCCGCCCTCCTGGGGCCCCCGGACGCCTGGCCGCGCCGCCCCTCCGCGCGGGACCCTCGTCGTTCGCGTCGCTGCCGGCCATCGGCTCGGAGGCTGCCCGGGCGCCCGATCCCACGCCGCCACCGCCGCCGGGTGCGCGGAGCTGCTGGGCGGAGGGGCTGAGCCCCGCGCCGCCCTCCGGCCGCTGCTGGTCCCCGGGGGGCGCGCGGGGAGCTCCGTCCCGGCCGCGGCCCGGCGGCGGCCGGAGTTGCTGCGATCCGGGGACGCGCGGGCCGCCCTGCTCGCGGAGTCCCCCCGCCGCGACCCCGCGGCGCCCTCGCCTCCACTCCCCGGCGAGGTGCCGCCGGCCAGCGCCCGCGCTCACCCTGCGCGGCCTATCGGGCGCCGAGGCCCGGCGAGGGGCGGCGGCGCCGGGGCCGCGAGGAGAAATGCAGACACTGGTGCAAACCCCATCTCCGCGGCTCAGCCCCGCCGCCTCTGCTGCAGGCTGTGCAAGCGTAACGCAAGCAGCGACGCCCCTTCCCCCGGCCCTCCCCATGGCCCTCTCGGCCCGGGTAGACCGACCTCTCCCGCCTTCGCTGCCCCCCTCCCTCCCCGCCCCAGCCCGGAGCGCGGAGCCCCGCGGAGTCCGCTGGGGAAGGCCCGGCCCTGCCTCTCCCATCGCGTCCCCCGCTCTGCACCCGGCTCCCTCGCCGGGCAGGAGGCGTTGGCTGGGGCGGAGGCACCGCGCGGAGAAACACCTAACAGGTGTCACAGCGAGCCGGTGGGCATCCGTTTTATCTAGGGGACCGGGGCCAGGGCCTGGCTGGCGAAGACGAATGGCGAGACGTCACCGACCAGAGGCTGGGCCCGAGACCAAACTGTGGTGCTGTATGTTTAATGTCCTTTTCCAAAGCCAGCTGTGTCCCAGTCACTGAGGATAAACCGAGACTCCAGGGCGGCCGGCCCTCGGCGGCGGTTCCCTGTCGTGGGAACCGCTTCGTCAGTCTCTCCTGCAGCGGTTTGTTTGCTCCAGTCCAGGGGCCCGAGTCCCCCAGAAGTTATAAAATGATTGGAGGTCAGTAGGGTCAGGCACTGCTTTATCTTAAATCCGGAATAGTACCTTTGCTCGTATTGGCACATCTCGGTGCCGATTTTCTTCCTTGCAGAACGAGGTCATCGCAGAAATGGAGAGTGAAGTAGAGAGCAGAGCAGGAATTCGTTTTTTCTTTTCTTTGGTGGTGGAGAGGTTGGGCAGAATCCAGAATTTTGGTGTGTTCCACTGCTTTTCCTCCAATTTTTGAATCAGGCTTAGAATTGGAGATAACCTTCCAGCTAACTTATACTGACAACTCCACCCCACCACCGCCCCCCAACCCGGGAGAAAAAAAAAAGCCCACAAATCGTGTCTAGGCGGAAACTCGGTAAGAGCTCTAACTTGTAAGGAGTTCCGATGTTTCCCGGCTGGAAAGCTTTCTGGGGGATTTCCCCCCACCTTCGGGAAAATTAAAATTCCGAGGTAGTTCCTCCATTTTTAAAGCAATTTCTCTTCATTCTCTCCCCTTCCTCATTTCAACCTTACAATCTGTGGTTGCTAAATTGTTGGCAAAGTAAGGAAGAGAGAGAAATAAGTGTGGTGAGGAGACCCGTTTTAAGGTGGTGTTGACTCTTGAGTAAGGCTAAAGTTCTGACTGGTTTTTAAAGCTTGACTAAAATGTGGTTACTTTGTAGATTTCTTTTGACAGTTGTCAAAAGTCAGAGCGCGGGTGCTGTCAGGCCAGGGACTGGATCATCTGGTAGCAGCTCGTCGAACCTGTTTTGAAATAGAGTTAGCTGCCCAAAGGCCTGAGCAAATACAGTGAATGCTGGCTCCCTAGAAATACCACCACCATTTAGCTTTGCTTTACCACCACCATTTAGCTTTGCTAAAGCAAAACTGAGTTTGTTGCTTGCCATGGCAAAAAAGCTCTGAATCTTGACAAAAAGTCTTAATTAACATCTTGGAGCGGGGAGGACCTGCATGCATGTTAAATTGTTTCATCCCTGTCCGACTCTGCCACTCCATGGACTGTGGCCCACCAGGCTCCTCTGTCCATGGGATCCTCCAGGCAAGAATACTGGAGTGGGTTGCCACGCCCTCCTCCAGGGAATCTTCTGACCCAGGGACGGAACTGAATCTCCTGTGGCTCCTAAATAGTAACCTTTTTTAATCTCCCTGGGGAAAGTTTCCTGGAATAGTAATACTGCGTTGAGGAAGAGAATAGAAAAGTTATGCTAACGAAGACAGTTAAATAAAGTCATACCTTGTAGACAATAAACTGTCAGTGGTGTATGGTCTTGGGTTTGCACAGTCAAATTGTGAGGACCAATTTGAAATTCAAGAAGGGAATAATTTAAGCAAGGACAGATAAAGAAAAGAAAAGAAACAGGACTGATGTTGAGTTCTGAAATGACGCTTATCCTCAGTATGGGTAAAGGGTGGGGGAAGGGGAGGGAGGTTGATTGACAATTCAGTAATACCAGATCTGTATACTATATATTAAAAAACAGGGATGGAGCCCAGCCGGGTAATGAAAGCAGCAAGTCCTAACCACTGGATCACCAGGGAATTCCTGTATTCCTATATTTGTGAAAGATTTGTATACATATTTCTACAGTTTCATTTATTTTATATAATCTCTTCTTTCTTAATTTCTTGTATACTAAAGTTCCAAATTAAAGAATTATTTTTCTATACATTGCTTAAACAGAGGTGATTATTATTGCTTGTGGCCAAACATAGAAAGATTGAATAAAAGCTCATAAACTTTTCTGAATATAACACTGTTAGGGAATCATCATAGAAACCTGCCCTGTTGTTCTAGTATTAATATATGTCTTCTTTTTAAAGCTGCTTTTTTTTAACTGTATTCCTTTTACTCTTCTTTTCTAATATTCTAACAAGGGAGTCAACATAAGTATCAGAAAAGTTTCTCTTTGTACTTCCTCCTGCTGGCTTTTTTATGTCCCTTTATATTGTTAATTTTAATTTCAGCCCTTCTTTTTTGTCCTGGGAATTTCTTGGAGCTCCTAGTTTATACCAGGAAGGCTGAGAGTGGGATTTCCTTGAGTGGGGCTCCCAAGGAACAGTCTTGGAATAAACTCTTTTAATTCATAAAGCTTGAAAAGAAAGCAGTAAGTTGTTTTGATAAAGCTTGCTTAAAAAATAAAATTTCACCTTGAGCAGTGTCAAATCAGAAATACTTCCTGTGTATAATCTGTGCCTGCCTGCATGTGCCTTGCCTTAAGTACACCAGGAAGACCATTTTCCCTACCCCAGTTAATTTTTTTTTTTAAGGAAGTAGCTTCTTTTGAATAATAATATTCCCTTACATTGATTAGTGGCTTATTGGTAACATAAATGATCACAGTTAATGGATACCACCTCTTGAGTCCTTTCTTGGCAGCTGTACACTTCACATATCAATACTTTGTACACTGTTTCTCTTATTTTTGTAAACGTATGTTAAAACTAAGTTGCAGAAAATTTGCTTCTCCAGTATATCAGCTAATAAGCTAAAAGCCAAGCTGTGAAGTTGTTTCCATTTGAACCTAAAGTTCATTTGTGCTACACTGTCTTACTTCCTCTATTTTCATATTGAAGCCATCTCAAATAAGTTGAAATTGCAGGTTTAATAAGAAAAGAGATCCATTCTGTTTATAGTTTCAGCGAGTATTAATTTGCCAATCCAGTGACTGGTAAATTAACTCCTCCCTAGTTACTCTCTCCCTTTTGTTATCATGCTTTTTGTTTTAATCATCAATCTACACAGTCATTTTTTATACTTTTTTCCTCTATGTAATTTATTTATTTTACCCTTCTTCCCTTCTGGGTTCCTTTACAAATTAGTAAATGAATATTTATTTGGACAAATGAGGCTATGTGGAATGGGTTACTATCTGGTACTTATGCAAGAATGATGGGGTTAGATAATAGGAAAATGAGTATGGAATGCAAACATATTCCTGAGAATGCTTAGTGCATGTTTTTGACTGAGATGCAGCACTACCACTTCCTGCTGTTCCAGTTGCTTCACCCCTGTTCATAGTTACTCTAATCTGGGGCTTCCTTGGCAGCTCAGTGGTAAAGAATCCGCCTAGCAATGCAGGAGATGTGGGTTTGATCCCTGGGTGGGTAAGATCCCCCGGAGTGAGAAATGGCAACCCATTCCAGTATTCTTGCCTGGGAAATGCCATGGACAGAGGAGCCTGGTGGGCTATAGTCCATGCGGTCACAAAGAGTCAGACAGGATTTAACGACTGAAGAGCAACAGCAGCTAAATAGAAACATGCATTTAGGGGAATTCCCTGGTGATCCAGTGGTTAAGACTCCCTGTTTACAATGCAGGGGATGTGGGTTTGATCAGTAGTTGGGAAACTAGGATTCCATATGCCTCTCCATGTGGCCAAAAAAGAAACAAAGCAAACCAATAAAAATGTATTTAAATATATTTTTTCTTTCTTCAATAAATAGCACTGGAACACTTCTGAGCAATATTTTGTGCTATGTCTTAGACATACAGAAATGAATATGACAAAGTCTGTGTCCTTTTGGACTTTATAGTGTTTTACAAAAGATATAGATGTCTATTTAAGAAATCAGAAATAAAAGTAAAAAAAAATATGTATCACCCATGATACCACAATCCATGGATAACTACTATTAATATTTTAGTATGGAGCCTTTATACTATCACCCAACATTATACTATCACAACATTATTGCTATTGCTATTGCTAAGTCACTTCAATCATGTCCGACTCTGTGCAACCCCATAGACGGCAGCCCACCAAGCTCCCCCGTCCCTGGGATTCTCCAGGCAAGAACACTGGAGTGGGTTGCCATTTCCTTCTCCAATGCATGAAAGCGAAAGGTGAAAGTGAAGTCGTTCATCATGTCTGACTTAGAGACCCCATGGACTGCAGCCTACCAGGCTCCTCCATCCATGGGATTTTCCAGGCAAGAGTACTGGAGTGGGGTGCCATTGCCTTCTCCTATCACCCAAAAGAGGTTATATTATGCATTCCTTTTGTAATTTGTAGTTTGCTTTGTCACTTACTGACTAGGAAGTATCTTTCCATTTGATAGTCTGCTACTTCGTCAGTAATGATGACAGAGAATTCTTTTGTACAGATATTCCATAATTTGTTTAGCCAGAATGTGGAGATGCATTTAGCCAGTCTCCAATTTGGGGCTTGTTAGGGTTGTTTCAAAACACTTTTGCTGTTATGAGCTTCTGTCTGACTATTGTCACTTTTATAGTATCTTTTTAATTTATCATGATCATCTTTTTCATGTAGCCATGTTTATTTACTTAGGGTACATTATAACGTCCAATTGGAGGGTCAGAGTTAGGCACGTTTTAAGGCTTGTTGATTGCTATTAAGTAAGTCTCCAGAAACCTTGCTGAAACCTTTGAACTTTTGTAGAATAAATATTTCCCTCTGACGGGACTAGGAAGTCATGGCTGCTGGGAGGTTGGCCTTATGGTAGAATCTTGGTTTTGAGAATGGATGTTTGGGGTGTGTCATACCATGGGTTGTACTGTCTGAGTGGATGGTAATAAAGATAATCTTTGAGAAAAATCTATATGATTAAGTAAAATATAAATGCTGTTACCCCATCTCTCCATGTATAGATGTCCATCACTTATCTCTCCCTCTGAAACAAATTCTTCCTTCTCCACTCCCTTTCTTCCATTTTTGTACACATAAAAAACCTCTGTGTCAGAGATAGCACAACTAAAGCATGGTTTTTACCCTCAAGCAGCTCACTGTCTGGTGAGAGAGGTAGATAAATAGAGACTGCAAAACTGAATAATAACTGTTATGACAGAAAAATAGCACTAAATCTCTTGGCTCACCGAGAAGGGAGATCTGACTCTTAACTGGGAAAAGGGTCTTCCTGTTCTCCCAGTATACTGCCTTGATTCATTAACATCTCTCAGCCTTCATATTCAGCAGTGATCCTCGTTGTTGTTTAGTTACTAAGTTGTGTCCGACTCTTTGTGACCCCATGGACTGTAGTCTGCCAGGCTGCTCTGTCTATGGAATTTTTTGGCTGAGAATAGTGGGGTGAGTACCCATTTCCTTCTACAGGGGATCCCCCTGACCCAGGGATCAAACCTAAGTCTCCTGCTTGGGAGGCAGATGCTTTACCACTGAGCCACGAGGAAGCCCTAGCAGTGATTAGGCCTTGCTTGTTTCACACCTTGGGCTCCCCAGGTGATCAGTAGTAAAGAATCCGCCTGCCAAAGCAGGAGACACAGTTCAGTCCTCCCATGGAGGAGGAAATGGCAACCCACTCCAGTATTCTTGTCTGAAAAACCCCATGGACAGAAGAGCCTGGCAGGCTATGGTCTATGGGGTCTCAAAAGAGATGGACAGGACTGAGCACGCACACACATTTTACTCTTCAATGTCTCTTGTAAACATTTTCATTATTTGTTGCCTCCATTCCAATTTCAGTGCTGTCAGCCCCATCCAGACCTCTACTGCATTGGCCAGGACTATTCCAATAATCCACTGGCTGACATACCAGCCCAAGTTTCTTTATCCTCCTCCAGTCAACCTTGGATACAGCTATCAGCATAACGTCCATCTACTTTGAAAATTTCTTTGCCCTGGTCAAAAACCTTCAAATGATTTCTGCGATTTACAGCAGGAAAGTTAAGCTCCTCCACTATCAGGAGGACATAGTGACCCATTTTTTCAGTCTTGTTTATTCCACTCACCTTCAATAACCTTCCCAAGAGCCCCTTTTATTTCAGTAAATCCCATCCATTCTGTAAGGCCTGAGCATGTTGATGCCCTCCTCAGAGCAAGGCCTGGGTACACCTACCCAAAGTATTTCAGTTGCCGAAAAGTCACCATAAAGTCTCATGTCCTGCTCTGTTAAACTGAATTTTTCAAGACATCTCATGTCTATGTTTTGTCATTTTGAAAACTCATTTGACTCACAAATATTGTCTACGTTCTTGTAGCTTCTAGCATAGAAACTTACGCAGAGAAAGAGATCATCTTTCTTTTGACATCTGTGGATTCTCATACTGTTTGAAATGAACTGCTATTTTGGCAATTTGCAAACTTCTTTGATTTTTTGTTGACAGTTGCTAAGTCCTGTCTGACTCTTTGCAACCCCATGGACTGCACCAGGCTTTCCTTTACTATCTCCCAGAGTTTGCGCAGATTCTTTTTTTGTTTGTTTTTTGCAGATTCTTGTCCATTGAGTTGGTGATGCCATCCAACCATCTCATCCTCTGTTGTCCCCTTCTCCTCCTGCCCTCAACCCCTCCCAACATCAGGGTCTTTTCCAATGAGTCAGCTCTTCACGTCAGGTGGCCAAAGTATTAGAGCTTCAGTCTCATCATCAGTCCTTCCAATGAATATTCAGGGTTGATTTCCTTTAGGATTGACTGGTTTGATCTCTTTGCACTCCAAGGGACTTTCAAGAGTCTTCTCCAGCACCACAGTTCGAAAGCATGAATTCTCTGGTGCTCAGCCTTATTTATGGTCCAACTCTCACATCTGTACATGATTATGAGAAAAACCATTCTATGTAAATAAAATCTAGTTATGTTGATATCAACTAGGTCATGTGTATCTTGCCTACTCTTACACATTTTAATTTATCAATCAGAGCTAAAAACATCTAACTAAGCTCCAGACAAGCTCTTCTTCCATTTCTTCATTCTTTCCTGCTGCTAAGGAATTCTAGGGGATTATCTAGAGGATGATCTAGGAGATCATTGCTTCCCTTCTCAGTATCAAGCTTTACAAATCCTTCTATAATGTAACTTTCTTACCTAGAAATCTTTCTGTGGGAAATTATAGAGGGATAGGATATAAAGGAAGAAAGAAGGGGAAGCACAGGGAAACGTGCAAAGCGAGTGTGACTGTCTGGTTCCTCCCACCCTTCCTCAGTCTTATGTATGAGGCAGACATAATTATTGCAGTATTCTTTCCTACTAAGTCTAGACTCTGCCTTAGAATTCTGTATAACAGAGTGATATTGGAAGACATAACCAGGCCACAGGAGTTGGCAAGAAAAATGAGTCCTACTTGGCATTCCCATTCTAGAATGTATATGGGATATTTATTTATCTTTAGGGAGATTAAATATATGGAAATCAGCATTTATACACTTGAACTCTCATAAATGGAATACTTGTTTTTTCTACGAAAGTTCTCCCCCTTCTAAGCAAATCCTCACAGTAGAATTTTTTGAGATCACAAGTTTTCCTACATGTATTGTCTGAGTTACACAATTATTTTTGAATACAGTGTGACATAAAGTGAATTCTTATTTGTATTTAAGGCTAAAAAAAATCATTCTGAGGAGCCAGAATTTAACAATTAGCAAACAAATGAGTTTGAATTTGTGTAACATCCTTAAACATTCAGCATTGAGTTTCTTCAAACCTTTTAGAAATATCATCATGTTTTACAGCAGGGGTCCAGTCTCAATCACTACCATTATGTGTAAACACAGGGTTTTTTGCATTTTTTGCATTTGTATAATACTTTATACAATGCTTTCATATTTATATCATTTGTTCCTTGAAATAATATGTGATAGACAAGACATACCATTTATTGACAGGAAAATTCCAAAATAGGAAAATTGTATTTCAAGAATTAAAAGAACTCTTGGCAAAGCTGGGTGCAAGCCTAGGTGATTTTAACTTAAGCTTTTATTAAAAAACACTCAATACTTTCACATCTTCAACACTTAAAAGGTACAGAAAGCTCTGCAGAGAAATGTACCCTCTGACACCTGTCTCCCATCCACTCATTTTCCTTTGGGACAATATTATTAGTGTGAGTCCCTTGGCTGCCGTCCTGAGATATTTCATGCACAGACAAGTGAATAGAAGCCCCCTTAACATTTTTTACAATGACCTTAATATACTGTACACTTTTTTCTACACCTTACTTTTTTCACTATTAACTTTGTGCATTTCTTCACTATTTGTGCGTGTTATGCATTCTTAATCTATATATAAAGAACTTAGTTTTTGTTTTGAATGGCTAAATACTATGTCATTGTTTGAGTGAGTCATTAATTACCCAATGAGGCTCTTACGATGGTCAATTAAGTAATTTCAAATCTTTTGTCATAGCAAAAAATGCTACAGTAACAAAGCCTTGAATATCAGTCTTTCACTTGTAATCTCACATGTGTGAAAGATGATATTCAAGGCTTTGATATTATATGTGTATATATATATATATATATATAAATGATAAATTCCAAGAAATGAAGGTGTTAAGTGAAAGGATGATATATGTGTAATTTTGCTAGCTACTGCCAGATTGATCTCCTAAGTACATCAATTGCACTCCCACCAGCAATTATAAGTGGTCTATTTCACACAATTTAGCCAAAGGTGCTTTATTATACTTTTTGATGTATGCCAATCTGATGGGAAAAAAATAGTACCTCATTGTAGTTTTAATTTTAATTATAAGTACAGAGGGCATTATATTAAATATAGAAGAACCATTTATCTTTCCTTTTCTGTGAACTATCTGTTCATATCCCTTTCCATTGGACTGAGAGGCCTTTTAAAATTTATTGGCAATAGTTCTTATTTACTAGAGAGATTCATTCTTTGTACAATGCACAAGACTTTTGGGTCTAAATTTCATGTTCCCACCACTATATTAAATAAATCACCCCATGAGGTTATTTCTTCCTTGAAATTAACTTACAGCATTGAAGAATTTCTCCTTCTGTCTAATTTTCCCTGAAGCATCTTTAGGGAACATTCCCAAATCCTACCAGAATAATTTTACCTGTAAGAATACTCCTTCTTACCAAGAGGCATTTCCCTTTGCTGGATTTTTTCACCCAAATATCTGGAAATGAATTAACGTATACATTTTAGAATTTCACTGTAGCCTAGATCTCCTTTCTCAATCTAGGTGTGTGCAATAGCAAGCTGCACTCTCTGAGCTTACTCTTTCTCACACCTACCCAGTGGCACTGGTCCCACTCTGAATTTACCTCCCCAGGCGGGTCCACCCCTCCTGTCAGCTGCTCCACTGGGCCTGTCCCAGAAAGAAACAGTCGCACCACTCTTTCCCATGGCCTCCTTGTCCACAGGAGAATTTTAGTGGATTATGGTTAACCAAATACAAATTCTGAAAACATAAAGAACAAATTGTAATCGGCAAACCCTTTGTTTTCAAGTTATTCATGTGGCTTTTCAGCAGTCACACAAAGCCCTCTTTGTCTTTGAAAAACAGAAAGAACCTCCTAACTCACCAAGTATTTAAATCTCTTCAGTATGATGGGTGGGCTAACGCGTGAATCCTGGCCTGGTACAAAGGAAGTGCTGTGCAAAACTCATTCTCAAGCTATATATGCTGCTAAATTTGCCACCATCAACAGTTTGAAGGTAAAAATCTGAGAGGGGATTAAAAACTGTTCAAAGATTTACAGTGGGAATAATTCATAGAGCTGGGGACTTCACTGTAAAGAAGAAAGACATGAGGACCCAGAGTTATTGAGTCTGCAAAACAGTCTTCAATGTACTTTAATAATGTGTTTCTGGGTCATAAAATAAACATGGAAAAGATGGTTCCAAAGTCTTTATCTGGGGAGAAGGGAAAATGAGCACATATAGGCTAGAAACAAAATAACACTTTGATCAAATATATTCTTATTTAAAGTAAAGATGTGTTCTTTTCTCTCTTTCCTCTGCATGTATTATAATTTAATAAAAATTTTTAAAAAAGAAAATCTGATTTTTATGTGTGGAGTGCCTCTGGAATGGTAAAAGAGCTAGGTGGTTTTCTGAAGCTTGGTGATAATGAGCGTGGCCTCTGCCATCAGATTGCTTGGACTCAATCCTAGTTTAGCTGCTTCCTTTTTGAATGACCTTGGGTAAGCCTCTCTGCTCGCTTGTCCTAGCCTCATTTCTCACTTCGAAAATAGGGATGACAGTGTTGTTATGAGGATTAGGTAAGATAATGTATATGTCCTAGTTATGATTTGGTTTTGTTTTAAGAGGCAGAACATTCAAATATTAGTAGTCTAAACAAGGGGCAAATTATTTTCTCCTATGAATAATTTCCAGTAGATGTCTGTGGTCATGTGGTATTATACAGTTTCTGGTACCCAGGTCTTATCTCATGTGGTTGCCCTACTATGTATGCCTTTCGTTTCCAAGTATTTGCCTATTTTGTCTATTCTAGCAATCTTTTTTTAAAAATTTATTTATTTTTAATTGAAGGATAATTGCTTTACAGTATTGGTTTGATTTCTGCCATACATCAACATGAGTATTTATTTATTTTTAATTTGGCTGTGCCAGGATCTAGCTCTCTGAGCAGGGATCCAACCTTGGTCCCCTGCATTGGGAGTGCAGAGTCTTAACCACTGGACCACCAGCGAAGTCCTTTGTCTGCATTCTAGCCATCAGGAAGGATAGAGAAAAGACTATTGAAAACACTTCCATTCCTAGCCCTTTGGTCATAATTTAGTTGTAAGATGATCCATCCCTATCAGCAAGGGAGATTGGGAGGTATAGTCTTTTTCCCAAGCAGCTAGGTACTGTTTAATATCCAGCCAAAAAGCAGTTCTCTTGGTAGAGAGGAAGGGGAATATTGCTGGGGAGGGAGATAAAGAGGACAGGTATTTCAAAACAGCTAGCAATTTCTCCTGTTGGGTACAAAATGCTTAGTACAGAATCTAGCAATAAATAAAAGTTCCTATGATTGCTATCATTTCAAATGCCGATTTATATGTCTAGGATTCAATCAGCTCCTTTCACCTGGGTGTTCCACAGGCGCTACCAACTGAAATTTCAGAAAAGGAAGTCATTGCATCATTCATTATTACTCAGAAGATGTCTGTTCTGCCATTCCTGTTCTTATTTGGGGTCTTTTTTTTTTTTTTTTGATGTGGACCATTTTTAAAGTCTTTTATTGAATTTGTTACAATATTGCTTCTGTTTTATGTTTTGTTTCTTTGGTCTTGAGGCATGTGGAATCTTAGCTTCCTGGCCAGGGATTGAACCTGCACCCCCTGCATTGGAAGGCAAAGTCTTAACCACTGAACTGCCAGGGAAGTTCTCCATTTGTGTTCTTAGACTTGGGTAATGGCTTCACCACGCATCTACCTTGCAGTCTCTCTCTGCACTTCTTTTGCTTTACTCACTATCAGTTCTTCTTGGGAAATGTCCCTCAGATACAGACTTTTCTCTACTCTCACTATTTGCTATGTACACTTCACAAGTCCTTAGAATGTGGTTTACAAGGCTTTTTGTAGTCTGAATCCAATTTATTACTTACCACAACACATTGTGTACTCCAGCTACTCTGTGTTAAAAAGATAGAGCAAATACTTGTATTTTTATTGTCCTGGGCAAAATTTGAACCAAATATTTGTTTAATAAACTTTTTTATAGACTTTTTTTTTAACAAAGATAGTGATTAAAAATCTACATGAGCAACCAGTTTTATATACTACAATGAAGTGTTAGATGCTCAGTTGTGTCCAACTCTTTGCAACCCAATGGACTATAGACCACCAGGCTCCTATGTCCATGGAATTCTCCAGGCAAGAATAATGGAGTAGGTTGCCATTTCCTCCTCCAGAGGATCTTCCCGACCTATGGACTGAACCTGGGTCTCTCGCACTGCAGTCAGTTTCTTTGCCAACTGAGCCACCAGAGAAGCTCTCATATACTACAGTAATGCAAAATCAGAAGCTCTTTTCTGATGGGGCATCTTTATATGTCTCTTAATAAATGAAAAAGTTGCCAAGAAATAAAAGCCATATACATTCTTTTTCACTTATATTCATTTCATTTACAATCTTCCCACTAAAACCTACAGACTCACAAGAAAGTGAGAACATTTCAGAGTTGCCTGCTTCTGCTTCAACTTTTTTTCCCATACTGTTAAAGATTTGTGAATGACTCATTAGAAAAAATAAACTTGCTTTCTAAGCAATTGAACCCTAGATCCTAGATATTTGGTTGCTGTAAGTTCTTAATCATTTTTCTTTCTAGGTCTGTTAAATATTCAGACTCTTTTCCTTCACTGGGATTCAAACTTTCATAAGATTCTGAATTCAGAGTTTGGAATCTGAATTTTTGTGCCTCTGTTTTATGTATTTAACCTAACAGTCTATCCAAAAAGTTATTTTCATCAACTTCGAGGACACAGTGCAGACTCTCTAGCTGTAATTAACTAACTAGGTGAGGATAAAAGCTAGGGCAGTTTAGTGGTTAGAAGTTTAGGCTCTTTAGAAAGCTATAATTCTAGTTTCATCATTACCCGGTAATATGACCTTGGGCAAGTTCCTGAGTGCCTTGGTGCCCCTTGAAAATGTGGGTTGGACTAGTTTTGTATCTATTTCAGAGCTTTTTCCTTTTCTAAGATTAAACAAGTTAATTTTTGCCAAGTTCTTAGACCAGTTCCTGTTTTATAGCAGATACACAATAAATGATTGAGGGCAGGAGAAGCGGACGACAGAAAATGAGGTGGTCGGATGGCATTACTGAATCAGTGAACGTGAGTCTGAGCAAACTCTGGGATATAGTGAAGGACCCGGAAGCCTGGTGTGCTGCAGTTGATGTGTGTGTGTGTGCGTGTGGGTATGTGAGTGGGTGGTTTGCAAAGAGTTGGACACGACTTTGCAACTGAACAACAGCACAATAAATGATAGCTTTTAACAATGATATTGTTCAAGCTACTACTTTTTGTCTTAGTATTTGTTTCTCTAGTCTTAATAGGTCTTAATATTTGAGCTATATTTTATATTGCCAGATGAAGCACAGAATATTAATAAAGCACTATCAATTATTAGCATTGTTGTTGTTTAGTTGCTCAGTTGTGGCTAACTTTTTGCAACTCCGTGGACTGCAGACGTTAGGCTTCCCTGTTCTTCACCATCTCCCAGAGTCTGCTCAAATTCATGTCCATTGAGTTGGTGATGTCATCCCCTCAGGGGATGAGATACCAACCATCTCATCCCCTGTCACCCCTTCTCCTCTTGCCTTCAACATTTCCCAGCATCAAGGTCTTTTCAAATGAGTCAGCTCTTTGCATCAGTTGGCCAAAGTATTGGAATTTACACTTTAGCATCAGTCCTTCCAATGGATATTTAGGGTGGATTTCCTTTGGTATTGACTGGTTTGGTCTCTTTGCAGTCCAAGGGACTCTTAAGAGTCTTCTCCAGCACCACAGTTCAAAGGCATCAATTCTTCATTGCTCAGCTCTTTTTATTTTCCATCTCTCACACCCATACATGACTACTGGAAAAACCATAACTTTGACTATACTGACATTTGTAGGCAAAGTGATGTCTCTGCTTTTTAATATGCTGTCTAGGTTTGTAATTGCCTTTCTTCCAAGGAGCAAGCATCTTTTAATTTCATGGCTGCAGTCATCATCTGCAGTGATTTTGGAGCCCAAAAAACAAAGTGTGTCACTGTTTCTATTGTCTCCCCGTCTATTTGCAATGAAGTGATGGAACCAGATGCCATGATCTTTCTTTTTTGAAAGTTGAGTTTTAAGTCAGATTTTTCACTCTCCTGTTTCACTTTCATCAAAAGGCTCTTTAGTTCCTCTTCACTTTTTGCCGCAATGGTGGTGTCATCTGTATATCTGAGGTTATGAATATTTCTCCCCACAATCTTGATTCCAGCTTGTGCTTCATCCAGCCTGGTATTTTGCATGATGTGTCTTCAATATAAGTTGAATAAGCAGGGTGATAATATACAGCCTTGATATACTCCTTTCCCAATTTTGAACCAGTCTATTGTTCTATGTCTGGTTCTAACTGTTGCTTTTTGACCTGCATACAGGTTTCACAGAAGGCAGGTAAGGTGGTCTGGTATTCCTATCACTTTAAGAATTTTCCAGTTTGTTATGATCCACATAGTCAAAGGCTTTAGCATAGTCAATGAAGCAGAAGTAGATGCTTTTCTGAAATTCTTTAGGTTTTTCTACGATCCAACTACTATTGGTAATTTGATCTCTGGTTTCTTTGCCTTTTCTAAATTTAGCTTGTACATCTGGAAGTTCTCCATTCACATAATGTTGAATCCTAGTTTGAAGGAGTTTAAGCATTACTTTGCTAGCATGTGAAATGAGTGCTTTTGTGCAGTAGTTTGATCATTCAATCTTTGGGACTGGAATGAAAAGTGACCTATTTGGAAGCTGAAAACTAATCTATTTTAGGTTGACAGACAAAACAATATTCATAAAGCACTATCAATTAGTATTATTATTATTCCTTAAATCGCAGATGTAGAAATAATTCAGAATTGTTAAAAATTTTTCTAAGGTCTTAGCATATCTAAAAGTTAGAGCTGAGATTTAAACCTAGATCTGTCTGTCTCCCAATGCAAAATCTTTTCTACATTATCAGACACTTGGAAATTAAGGCTTGAATTTAGCTTGAGATTCCAAAGGCTATATTTTCAGAGTACTAAAGAAAAAAATGCCACCTAGTGTTGACATTAATATCTGTTGAATTGTGAATGCTTTAGCTTATTCAAGACCCCTTCTCCTTCTGCCTCAAACAGGCACAACCAAAACCTTACAAATCTAAGTCCTAGAGATCTAATGTACTGCATAGTTATTACAGTCAGTACTATACTAGATAAGTCACAGTTGCTAAGAGACTAGATCTTAAATGTTCTCACCACAAAAAGGAAATAATAATTATGTGACTTGATAGAGGTGTTAACACTATGATACTAATCAGGTGATAATCATATTGTAATATAATAATGTATCAAATCAACACACTGTACACTTTAACTTTACAAAATGTTAATAATAGCTCAATAAAAAATTAAAAAAAAACCTTGCAAATCTAAACAAACTTACATTAAATTATTTCCTTTATGAACAATGGCCAATATTTTCCCTGACAATAAACAAAATCTTTCATTTCTGATTTCTCATTCTTTGCTTTTATATAGTACACTATGGTTGTTATTATTCTTATTGAGAATCCAAACCTATCAATAATCAAAGTTATATTTATTGTGCATATATGCGTGCGTGTGTACTCAGTCGCCTCACTCATGTCCAACTCTTTGCAACCCTATGGGCTGTAGCCCGCCAGGCTCCTCTGTCTGTGGGATTCTCCAGGCAAGAATAATGAAATGGGTTACCATGCTCTCCTCCAGGGGGTCTTCCCAGGGCAGGGATCTGACCTGCGTCTCCTGTGTCTCCTGCATCTGCTGCACTGCAGGTGGATTCTTTACCATGAACCACCAGGGAAGCCTTTATTAGGCCTATATTATACTTCAAAATGTGCTAAAGAACCCATAAATAATTTTATTTAACCCACTCATTAATCCAGTAAAACAGTGGTCCTTAAGAGGGACAATTTTGCTTCCCAGGGAGCAAATGTGGAAAGAAGTTAGATTGTTCCAACACTGGGATGTATGGCAACTAGTAGAGGCCAGAGACGCTGATAAATATCCTACCATGCACAGGGCAGCTTCTTACAACAAAGAACTAACTGATACAGAGTGTTGATAGTGCGTAATTGGAGGAACATTGCTGTACAGTCTTATGGCCTCTGTGTTATAGAAGTAGGAAGCTCAGGGAGGCTAAATAATTTGCCCAAGGATATGACCTGTAAATGATAGAACTAGGCCTAGAACCTAGATATATCTAGCTCAAAGTTCACCTTTCCCCCCACACAGAGAAACAAAGATAATTTCAGTTTAGAGAAGGAAAAGATTAGTAGTTATATACCAAAACCATAAATTTACTTTGTGTTAATTGAATGAAAACACATCATTACCAAATGGAGTCTTTAGGAAAGTTTCTGACCTTGCTGTGACACCTGAGCTTAATGTCTAGAGTACTTGATATAGAGAAATAAAACTGTAATTATGTTAGAAAAGGAGGAATTACTTTTTTTTTCCATTTAATCACTCTTTTTTTTGTTTCTGAAAGTGCTGTTGCTGGATGTTAAAATGATGTCATGGATGAAAAAAGGCATAGGCAATCAGATAAAATTATTCAGGTTTCTGAGGGAAAGGATCATCAAAAATGTTCTGTCATGACTTCACTAAAAAATAGACACATTATATTAGGACCAAAATTGATACCAAGAAAAAGTTGATATTATAGTGGTAAACTGCCTGAAATGCTAAGCAGTCTTATAAATAAGTTAGTTGCTGTTTAGAAAATACAAATTGAGCATTTGGCTTATTCAAAAACAGGACTGCCTGCTTGCAAGGCTTATTTTAAAGAAATTACTTTTTTCACATTTTATTCTCTAACCAGCTAACTATAAAATGAAAGTGTGGAAGTGTTTGTTGCTCAGTCATGTCCATCTCTTTGCGACTATAGCCCTATGGACTGTAGCCCATCAGGCTCCTCTGTCCATGGGATTCTCTAGGCAAGAATACTGGAGCGGATAGCCATGCCCTTTTCCAGAGGATCTTCCCCACCCAGGGATCAAACCTGGGTCTCCCGCATTATGGACACATTCCTTAGTGTTTGAGCAACCAGGAAATCTGCCTAACTATAACATACTAAGGGATATATTTACAATCTTACATGTGTTCTTTTCTAAGTGCTTTATAGAGATTGAACTTAAATATTTTAGGATTTTGTCCATGAAGAGGAAGTCAAATTTATTCTGAATCATGTCCACAGTATTTCCATTTAGTATTTCCATAATAGCAAGTGGTAGGGTATGGCAATGAATATATATGAAAAGTGAAGGACTGGTCAGACGTTATCCCTGTATTTCAGAACTTAAGGGACAAGTGGAATTGTGACATTTCTAACTACAGGGCAGAGTGTAGCTTTCAAGATCATGATTTGGACATGGAAGACTTCAAATGTATTTCTCTGATCCACTTTGACCAGTTTCCAGCACCCCAACAAAGTATTTCTACAACACCTGATGATTCACTTTTCAGAGCACTTGCCAACATCATTATTTTTATTATCTGTTTCCTTTGTATTGCAAGTTTTGTGAGGACAGGGTTTGTGCTAACTTTTGTAGTATTTTCTATTTCCTTAATGAACTCCTAAATATACAGGAGTTTTCCTTTTAGGTACATGAACTTTAGTTTAAAGAGATGAGCAGATAATATAAAAGAACACCAAAGAAGGAGGAAGTAGATATATAAGTATTTATGTATACAGAGAAATGAAAGCTGACAGAACAGAAAAGAAAGGAAATAGATTGAAATAAAAAATGGAATAAGAAGCTAAGGATAAATTTCCAAGAAGCATTCATAATGAAAAGGCCACTAGAAAACAAAGGACTCTATTTGAAGGTACTTCTGAACTTTAGTTTATAATACTAAGTGGTTCTGAACCATAGTCATAGAATAAGAGATGAGCAGGGAACTCAACACTTTTTCTTCTAGAAAGAAGATTGTGTATTTCTCTGCCAAGATTATGTAGTCCTCATGTCCTCTGATCGAAACGTACTCAAGAAAAAGAGAGGGCTTTGTGATTATTTTGATTACTGTTTCACTGGGTCTTGAAGGAAGTCATGGAGAGGATGTGATCACAAATTGGCCTGTGAGCTGGGCCCTGGCATTTCGAGGGTACTCATCCCCACCTTTGTCTTGGGAATGTACGTTCTGCCCATGGTTCCCACAGCAGGAGCTGTATTCAGGTTCACAGTCTTGAGACAGTAACGTGTTGTTGAACCATATGGACTGGATATATGCCTGAACTTCGCCAAGAGTTCTGTGGAAACTTCCAAGATTCTGGCCGCTGGCGGTAGATATCTATTCATTTTCCAGCCACCCAAGAGAAGCCTCTTCCATAAATTCTCTTGCTTTTGAAAGCTGCCATCGACTGACCTGAAGTGATCTGCCTCCTGCCTTAGGTTCCCCTTGCTCTCTCTGTATGGGGCCAGTTTGCAACCGACACTGTGTTTTTTCATCTTGGAATGTTTACACTTAAAATGTAAATAGTTGTTCATAGGCAGGCTTTGAAGCTTTCAGTATTTGTCGGATCAGTTCAGTCACTCAGTCGTGTCCAACTCTGCGACCCCATGAATCACAGCATGCCAGGCCTCCCTGTCCATCACCAACTCCTGGAGTTCACTCAGACTCACCTCCATCGAGTCAGTGATGCCATCCAGACATCTCATCCTCTGTCGTCCCCTTCTCCTCCTGCCCCCAATCCCTACCAGAATCTTTCCAATGAGTCAACTCTTCACATGAGGTGGCCAAAGTACTGGAGTTTCAGCTTTAGCATCATTCCTTCCAAAGAAATCCCCAGGGCTGATCTCCTTCAGAATGGACTGGTTGGATTTCCTTGCAGTCTAAGGGACTCTCAAGAGTCTTCTCCAACACCACAGTTCAAAAGCATCAATTCTTTGGCGCTCAGCCTTCTTCACAGTCCAACTCTCACATCCATACATGATCACTGGAAAAACCATAGCCTTGACTAGACGGACCTTTGTTGGCAAAGTAATGTCTCTGCTTTTCAATATGCTATCTAGGTTGGTCATAACTTTTCTTCCAAGGAGTAAGTGTCTTTTAATTTCGTGGCTGCCATCACCATCTGCAGTGATTTTGGAGCCCCCCAAAAATAAAGTCTCACACTGTTTCCACTGTTTCCCCATCTATTTCCAATGAAGTGATGGGACTAGATTCCATGATCTTAGTTTTCTGAATGTTGAGCTTTAAGCCAACTTTTTCACTCTCCTCTTTCACTTTCATCAAGAGGCTTTTGAGTTCCTCTTCACTTTCTGCCATAAGGCTGGTGTCATCTGCATATATGAGGTTATTGATATTTCTCCCAGCAAACTTGATGCCAGCTTGTGCTTCTTCCAGCCCAGCATTTCTCATTATGTACTTTGCATATAAGTTAAATAAGCAGGGTGACAATAAACAGCCTTGACGTACTCCTTTTCCTATTTGGAACCAGTTTGTTGTTCCATGTCCAGTTCTAACTGTTGCTTCCTGACCTGCATACAAATTTCTCAAGAGGCAGGTCAGGTGGTCTGGTATTCCCATCTCTTTCAGAATTTTCCACAGTTTATTGTAATCACACAGTGAAAGGCTTTGGCATAGTCAATAAAGCAGAAATAGATGTTTTTCTGGAACTCTTGCTTTTTCCATGATCCAGCAGATGTTGGCAATTTGATCTCTGGTTCCTCTGCCTTTTCTAAAAGTAGCTTGAACATCAGGGAGTTCACCATTCATGTATGCTTAAGCCTGGCTTGGAGAATTTTGAGCATTACTTTTCTAGCATGTGAGATGAGTGCAATTGTGTGGTAGTTTGAGCATTCTTTGGCATTGCCTGACCTTTTCCAGTCCTGTGGCCACTGCTGAGTTTTCCAAATTTGCTGGCATATTGAGTGCAGCACTTTCACAGCATAGTCTTTCAGGATTTGAAATAGCTCAACTGGAATTCCATCACCTCCACTAGCTTTGTTCATAGTGATGCTTTCTAAGGCTCACTTGACTTCACATTCCAGGATGTCTGGCTCTAGGTGAGTGATCACACCATCGTGATTATCTGGGTCATGAAGATCTTTTTTGAACCATTTTTCTGTGTATTCTTGCCACCTCTTCTTAATATCTTCTGCTTCTTTTAGGTCCATACCATTTCTGTAGTTTATCAAGCCCATCTTTGCATGAAATGTTCCCTTGTTATCTCTAATTTTCTTGAAGACATCTCTAGGCTTTCCCATTCTGTTGTTTTCCACTATTTCTTTGCATTGATCCCTGAGGAAGGCTTTCTTATCTCTTCTTGCTATTCTTTGGAACTCTACATTCAGATGCTTATATCTTTTCTTTTCTCCTTTGCTTTTCATGTCTCTTCTTTTCGCAGCTATTTGTAAGGCCTCCCCAGACAGCCATTTTGCTTTTTTGCATTTCTTTTCCATGGGGATGGTCTTGATCCCTGTCTCCTGTACAATGTCATGAACTTCCATCCATAGTTTATCAAGCACTCTATCTATCAGATCTAGGCCCTTAAATCTATTCCTCACTTCCACTGTATAATCATAAGGGATTTGATTTAGGTCATACCTGAATGGTCTAGTGGTTTTCCCTACTTTCTTCAATTTAAGTCTGAATTTGGCAATAAGGAGTTCATGATCTGAGCCACAGTCAGCTCCCGGTCTTGTTTTTGTTGACTGTATAGAACTTCTCCATTTTTGGCTGCAAAGAATATAATCAGTTTCATTTTGGTGTTGACCATCTGGTGATGTCCATGTGTAGAGTCTTCTCTTGCTGTTGGAAGAGAGTGTTTGCTATGACCAGTGCATTTTCTTGGCAAAACTCTATTAGCCTTTGCCCTGCTTCATTCCGTATTCCAAGGCCAAATTTGCCTGTTACTCCAGGTGTTTCTTGACTTCCTACTTTTGCATTCCAGTCCCCTATAATGAAAATGACATCTTTTTGGGGTGTTAGTTCTACAAGGTCTTGTAGGTCTTCACAGAACCATTCAGCTTCAGCTTCTTCAGTGTTACTGGTTGGGGCGTAGGCTTGGATTACTGTGATATTGAATGATTTGCCTTGGAGGTGAACAGAGATCATTCTGTCATTTTTGAGATTGCATCCAAGTGCTGCATTTTGGACTCTTTTGTTGACCATGATGGCTACTCCATTTCTTCTAAGGGATTCCTGCCCGCAGTAGTAGATATAATGGTCATCTGAGTTAAATTCAGCCATTCTAGTCCATTTTAGTTCGCTGATTCCTAAAATGTCAACGTTCACTCTTGCCATCTCTTGTTTGACCACTTCCAACTTGCCTTGATTCATGGACCTGACATTCCAGGTTCCTATGCAATATTGCTCTTTACAGCATCGGACCTTGCTTCTATCACCAGTCACATCCACAGCTGGGTATTGGTTTTGCTTTGGCTCCATCCCTTCATTCTTTCTGGAGTTATTTCTCTACTGATCTCCAGTAGCAAATTGGGCACCTACTGACCTGGGGAGTTCCTCTTTCAGTTTCCTATCATTTTGCCTTTTCATACTGTTCATGGGATTCTCAAGGCAAGAATACTGAAGTGGCTTGCCATTCCCTTCTCCAGTGGACCACATTCTGTCAGACCTCTCCACCATGACCCGCCCGTCTTGAGTTGCCCGCAGGCATGGCTTAGTTTCACTGAGTTAGACAAGGCTGTGGTCCTAGTGTGATTAGACTGACTAGTTTTCTGTGATTATGGTTTCAGTGTGTCTGCCCTCTGATGCCCTCTTGTAACACCTATTGTCTTACTTGGGTTTCTCTTACCTTGGGCGTGGGATATCTCTTCACAGCTGCTCCAGCAAAGCACAGCCACTGCTTCTTAACTTGGACGAGGGTTAACCCCCTACTGCTGCCCCTCCTGACTTTGAACGTGGGATAGCTCCTCTAGGCCCTCCTCCACTTGTACAGCCACGGCTCCTTGGACATGGGGTTGCTCCTCCCGGCTGCCTGCCCTGACCTCGGACTTGGGTAGCTCCTCTCTGCCATTCCTGTGCCGTCACAGCTTGGCACTCTCAGCCACTGCCCCTGGCCTCGGACATGGGATAACTCCTCTTGGCTTCTGCCCCGACCTTGGACGTGGTGTAGCTCCTCTTGGCCGCGCTAAATGCACTGGTCACAGCCGCCCGCACGTGCCGGTCGCAGCTGCCGTGTTGTCAGTATTTGTAACAACACAATTTTTCTTTTTGTTTTTTTTTTGGCTCCACTGCATGGCATATGGGATTTTCAGTTCACTGACCAAGGATCGAACCTGCAGCCTCTGCACTGGAAGCACAGAGTCTTCCCACCAGACAAATCCCAACAATACATTTAAAAAAATCTTCTTATTTCTCAAGGAAATTTTTGTTAAGCAAGTTTGGAGTGCATTTTGGCTCATTGGACAATATTTAAAGTTTGTTTCATAAAAATTGATCTTTTATTTGTAACTTAGAATAAAGTATTAGAATAATAGTTTGAAAAGTAAAAAGTGTGTTGAGCAAAAGGAACGGTAGCCTGCATTATATAGTTCACTTGCAAAATCAGGTCACTGGGGGAAATGTGGACTGAGAACTTCTGAAATATGTGAAAGGGGAGAAGATTTTGAAAGGTGAATTGCAATGGGTGAATAATTGGAATCGTTCCAGCTTATGCTGTTCAGTGTGTTAGTTGTTTTCACTGACTGTTCTCTGCATGTAGATAGAACTTAATGAGTTCAAATAAAAGTGATTGCAGCAAAATTCTGTAAAAGAATAGGGTCTGTAGGGTCAATTCCATCACCACTGCTGAGTTTTGTGTGGACAAGGACCTGTGAGTAATTCCCCTGGTTGAACCTTGGTTGACAGACAACTTATCTCTGCTCCAGGCCAGAGACTGGCAGTTGGCCATTCTGGATATCAGATCTTTCCTCCTGTCACTTGAGAAAAACCTGTGCTCTGGAATGAGGAAGTGACATGGCCAAGGTCACACAACTGATTGGTTGTTCAGGTAAGTCCTTAGTTCAGATGTCTGGCCCCTCAGTTTAGTTCTCTTGCTCCCACATTGTGCTGGTTCTGGAGTGTGCCCCCAAAAATGAGTAACAGAAAGAGAGAGGAATGTATAGATTCATTCTCACTCTCAGGGTTATAAGCCAAAGTGTCTGCTTCCTGGAGGGCACCAAAAACTCTCTTAAAATCAAACCAACCTGTCTAGGTTTTGAATAGAGATCCATGTTAAGATTCGAAATCCAATGAACACTTTAGTTTAGTTCAGTTCGGCTCAATCAATCAGTTGTGTCCAACTTTTTGAAATGCCATGGACTGCAGCACACCAAGCTTCTCTGTCTAGCACCAATTCCTGGAGTTTACTCAAACTCATGTCCACTGAGTGGGTGATGCCATCCAACCATCTCATCCTCTTTTGTCCCCTTCTCCTTCCACCTTCAATCTTTCCCAGAATCAGGGTCTTTTCCAATGAGTCAGTTCTTCTCATCAGATGGCCAAAGTATTGGAGTTTCAGCTTCAATATCAGTCCTTCCAATGAATATTCAGGACTGATTTCTTTTAGGATGGACTGGTTGGATCTTCTTGCTGTCCAAGGGACTCTCAAGAGTCTTCTCCAACACCACAGTTCAAAACCATCAATACTTTGGCACTCAGCTTTCTTTATACTCCAAACATGGATTTCATATCCATACATGATTATTGGAAAAACCATAGCTTTGACTAGATGGACCTTTGTTGGCAAAATAATATCTCTGCTTTTTAATAAGCTGTCTAGATTGGTCATAACTTTTTTTGCAAGGAGCAAGTGTCTTTTAATTTCATGGCTGCAGTCACCATCTGCAGTGATTTTGGAGCCCCCAAAATAAAGTCTGTCACTGTTTCCCCATCTATTTGTCAATAAGTGATGGGATCAGATGCCATGATCTTAGATTTCTGAATGTTGAGCTTTAAGGCAACTTTTTCACTCTCTTCTTTCACTTTCATCAAGAGGATCTTTAGTTCTTCTTCACTTTCTGCCATAAGGATGGTGTCATCTGCATATCTGAGGTTATTAATATTTTTCCCAGAAATCTTGATTCCAGCTCGTGTTTCATCAAGCCTGGCATTTCACATGATATACTCTTCATATAAGTTAAATAAGCAAGGTGACAATATGCAGTTTTGATGTACTTGTTTCCCGATTTGGAACCAGTCTGTTGTTCCATGTCCAGTTCTAACTGTTCCTTCTTGACCTGCATACAGATTTCTCAGGAGGCAGGTAAGGTGGTCTGGTATTCCCATCTCCTTAAGAATTTTCCACAGTCTGTTGTTATCCACACAGTCAAAGGCTTTGGCAAAGTCAATAAAGCAGAAATAGATGTTTTTCTGGAATTCTCTTGCTTTTTCTATGATACAATGGTTGTTGGCAATTTAATCTTTGATTCCTCTGCCGTTTCTAAATCCAGCTTGAACATCTAGAAGTTCTTGATTCACACACTGTTGAAGCCTGGCTTGGAGAATTTTGAGTATTACTTTGTTAGCCTGTGAGATGAGTGCAATTGTGCCATAGTTTGAGCATTCTTTGGCATTGCTTTTCTTTGGGATTGGAATAAAAGCTGAATTTTTCCAATCCTGTGGCCACTGCTGAGTTTTCAAAATTTGCTGGCATATTGAGTGCAGCACTTTCACAACATCATCTTTTAGGATTTAAAATAGCTCAGCTGGAATTCCATCACCTCCACTAGCGTTGTTTGCAGTGATGCTTCCTAAGGCCCACTTGACTTCGCATTCCAGGATGTCTGGCTCTGGGTGAGTGATCACACCATCATGATTATCTGGGTCATGAAGATCTTTTTTTGTACAGTTCTTCTGTGTATTTTTGCCACCCCTTCTTAATACCTTTTGCTTCTGTTAAGTCTATACCATTTTTGTCTTTTATTGTGCCCATCTTTGGATGAAATGTTCCCTTGTTATCTCTAATTTTCTTGAAGAGATCTCTAGTCTTTCCCCTTCTTGTTTTCCTCTATTTCCTTGTGTTGATCACTGAGGAAGGCTTTCTTAGCTCTCCTTGCTATTCTTTGGAACTCTACATTCAAATGGGTGTATCTTTCCTTTTCTCCTTTGCTTTTCACCTCTCTTCTTTTTAGCAGTTTGTAAGGCCTCATCAGACAATCATTTTGTCTTTTTTGCATTTCTTTTTCTTGGTTACAGTCTTGATCACTGGCTTGTGTACAATGTCACAAACTTCCATCTGTAATTCTATCAGATCTAATCCCTTGAATTGATTTCTCACTTCTACTCTATAGTCGTAAGGGATTTGATTTAGGTCATACTTGAATGGTCTGCCTGCCAATGCAGGAGGCACAGAAGATGTGGGTTTGATCCCTGGATCCAAGATCACTTGGAGAAGGAAATGGCAACCTACTCTT
The DNA here is from genome assembly GCF_014754425.2 of Oryx dammah. Lineage (NCBI taxonomy): Eukaryota > Metazoa > Chordata > Mammalia > Artiodactyla > Bovidae > Oryx > Oryx dammah. The sequence goes on from NW_024070202.1 coordinate 88,699,932, forward strand.
GTATTCTTGCCTGGGAAATCCTATGGACTGAAGAGCCTGGCAGGGTACAATCACAGGGTCATATATGAGTTGGACACGACTTAGTGACTAAGCAACAACATTACTAAGGATAGTTCAGTATCATTTCTAGCCCACCATGCTCCTCCATCCATGGGATTTTCCAGGCAGGAGTACTGGAGTGGGTTACCATTTCCTTCTCCAGTCTCTGAAGATACTGAGGTGTAACTAAGATTTAGAAAAGGAAATGCATAAAACTTCAGGGATAAATAGAAAGAAGCCAGTGTATCTATTCTATTTCACCCTACAACACAGAACAAAAATAAAACAAAGAGTCTGTTCTCCTGTCCTTTTAAGTTCTGATGCTAAAAGCTGAAAAGAAAATAAGAGTCTAGGATTGGTGAACACCAAAAGGAGTTGATTCCTGGGTAAGACCATGTATTAGATTTCTATTTTTACTGTAACAAATTACCACAAACTTGGTGACATAAAATTAAAATTTATAATCTTACAGTTCTATAGAAAAGAAGTACAACATGGGTCTTAAGCAGCTGAAATCAAGGTGTCATCAGGACTGCACTTCTTTCTGGAGTCTTCAGGGGAGAACCAGTTTCTTTGACTTTTCCAGTTTCTTGAAGTGAAGTGAGGTCACTCAGTCATGTCTGACTCTTTGTGACCCCGTGGACTGTAGCCCACCAGGCTCCTCCATCCATGGGATTCTCCAGGCAAGAATACTGGAGTGGGTTGCCATTTCCTTCTCTAGGGGATCTTCCTGACCCAGGGATTGAACCCGGGTCTCCTGCATTGCAGGCAGACGCTTTAACCTCTGAGCCACCAGGGAAGCCTGTACTGGTTGAGCATCTTTCTCCATCTTCCAAACCAGCAAGATTGCTTTTTTTCTTACTCTTCTTCCATAGTCACACTTACCTCTGACTCTCTTTTGCTTCCTTCTTCTACTTTTAAGGACCTTGGGCTATGACCCCATGGACTGTAGCCATGTCCATGGGCTTCTCCAAGCAAGGATTGGTTTGCCATTTCCTCCTCTAGGGGATCTTCCTGATTCAGGAATCAAACCAGCATCTCCTGTGTCTTCTGCAGTGGCAGGCGGATACTTTATCCAAGGAGCCAAAGAGAAGAAAGGAGTTCCTCATTGGATGGCTATTATTCTGCCTAGCACAGTCCATGGAGTTAATATCAGTGAACACACAAATTTTAATCGGGCCTCTGGCAGTACATTTAAAAATTACTTCAAATTAATATATGCATATGGTAAAAAAAATTAAAAAGTACTGAAGGGTTTATCTCTCCACCCTCACCCATTTTCTAGAAGACACCACTTTTATAACTTCAATTTTTAGGTATTCTGGTGGCTAGGGAATCAGAGGGCAGACAGATGGAAACCACAATCACAGACAACTAGCCATTCTGATCACACAGACCACAGCCTTGTCTAACTCAATGAAACTAAGCCATGCCATGTAGGGCCACCCAAAATGTATGGGTCATGGTGGAGAGGTCTGACAGAATGTGGTCCACTGGAGAAGGGAATGGCAAACCACTTCAGTATTCTTGCCTTGAGAGTCCCATGAACAGCATGAAAAGGCAAAAAAAAAAAAAAAAAAAAAAAAATAGAACACTGAAAGATGAACTCCCTGGGTAAGTAGATGCCCCATATGCTACTGGTGATCAGTGGAGAAGTAACTCCAGAAAGAAGGAAAGGATGCAGCCAAAGAAAAAACAACACCCAGTTGTGGATGAGAATGGTGATAGAAGCAAGGTTTGATGCTGTAAAGAGCAATATTGCATAGGAACCTGGAATGTCAGGTCCATGAATCAAGGCAAATTGGAAGTGGTCCAACAGGAGATGGCTAGAGCGAACATCAACATTCTAGGAATCAGCAAACTAAAAGGGACTGGAATGGGTGAATTTAACTCAGATGACCATTATATCTACTACTGCAGGCAGGAATCCCTTAGAAGAAATGGAATAGCCATCATGGTCAACAAAAGAAATGCAGTACTTGGATGCAATCTCAAAAATGACAGAATGATCTCTGTTTGTTTCCAAGGCTAACCATTCAATATCAAGGTAATCCAACTCTATGCCCTGACCAGTAATGCTGAAGAAGCTGAAGTTGAACATTCTATGAAGACCTACAAGACCTTCTAGAACTAACACCCCCAAAAGATGTCTTTTTCATTATAGGGGACTGGATGCAAAAGTAGGAAGTCAAGAAACACCTGGAGTAACAGATAAATTTGGCTTTGGAGTACAGGATGAAGCAGGGCAAAGGCTAATAGACTTCTGCCATTAGAACGTGCTGGTCATTGTAAACACACTCTGCCAAGAACACGAGAAAACTCTACAAATGGACATCACCAGATGGTCAACATGGAAATCAGATTGATTATATTCTTTGCAGCCAAAGATGGAGAATCTTTATACAGTCCGCAAAAAAAAAAAGACCAGGAGTTGACTGTGGCTCAGATCATGAACTTATTGCCAAATTCAGACTGAAATTAAGAAAGTGGAGAAAACCACTCGACCATTCAGGTATGACCTAAATCAAATCCCTTATGACTATACAGTGGAAGTGAGAAATAGATTTAAGGGACTAGATCTGACAGAGTGCCTGATGAAGTATGGATGGAGGTTCGTGACATTGTACAGGAGACAGGAATCAAGACGATCCCCAAGAAAAAGAAATTCAAAAAGGCAAAGTGGCTCTCTGAGTAGGCCTTACAAATAGCTATGAAAAGAAGGGAAGCGAAAAGCAAAGGAGAGAAGGAAAGATATACCCATTTGAATGCAGAGTTCCAAAGAATAGCAAAGAGAGATAAGAAAGCCTTTCTCAGTGATCAATGAAAATAAATAGAGGAAAACAAAAAAATGGGAAAGACTAGAGATCTCTTCAAGAAAATTAGAGATACCAAGGGAACATTTCATTCAAACATGGGCACAATAAAGGACAGAAATTTTAGGGACCTAACAGAAGCATCTGGTCCCATCACTTCATGGGAAATAGATGGGGAAACAGTGGAAACAGTGTCAGACTTTATTTTTTTAGGCTCCAAAATCACTGCCGATGGTGACTGCAGCCATGAAATTAAAAGATGCTTACTCCTTGGAAGAAAAGTTATGACCAACCTAGATAGCATATTCAAAAGCAAGAGACATTACTTTGCCAATAAAGGTCCATCTAGTCAAGGCTATGGTTTTTCCAGTGGTCATGTATGGATGTGAGAGTTGGACTGTGAAGAAGGCTGAGTGCTGAAGAATTGATGCTTTTGAACTGTGGTGTTGAAGAAGACTCTTGAGAGTCCCTTGGACTGCAAGGAGATCCAACCAGTCCATTCTAAAGGAGAACAGTTCTGGTGATAGCATCACTATGAACAAAGCTAGTGGAGATGATGGAATTCAAGTTGAGCTATTTCAAATCCTGGAAGATGATGCTGTGAAAGTGCTGCACTCAATATGCCAGCAAATTCGGAAAACTCAGCAGTGGCCACAGGACTGGAAAAGGTCACTTTTCATTCCAATCCCAAGGAAAGGCAATGCCAAAGAATGCTCAAACTACCACACAATTGCACTCATCTCACACGCTAGTAAAGTAATGCTCAAAATTCTCCAAGCCAGGCTTCAGCAGTACGTGAACCGTGAACTTCCAGATGTTCAGGCTGGTTTTAGAAAAGTCAGAGGAACTAGAGTTCAAATTGCCAACATTTGCTGGATCATGGAAAAAGCAAGAGAGTTCCAGAAAAACACCTATTTCTGCTTTATTGACTATGCGAAAGCCTTTGACTGTGTGGATCACAATAAACTGGAAAATTCTGAAAGAGATGGGAATACCAGACCACCTGACCTACCTCTTGAGAAACCTGTATGCAGGTCAGGAAGCAACAGTTAGAACTGGACATGGAACAACAAACTGGTTCCAAATAGGAAAGGAGTATGTCAAGGCTATTTATTGTCACCCTGCTTATTTAACTTCTATGCAGAGTACATCATGAGAAATGCTGGGCTGGAAGAAGCACAGCTGGAATCAAGATTGCTGGGAGAATATCAATAACCTCAGATATGCAGATGACACCACCCTTAAGGCAGAAAGTGAAGAAGAACTAAAGAGTGTCTTGATGAAAGTGAAAGAGGAAAGTGAAAAAGTTAAAGCTCAACATTCAGAAAACTAAGATCATGGCATCTGGTCTCATTACTTCATTGGAAATAGATGGGGAAACAGTGGAAACAGTGTCAGACTTTATTTTTCTGAACTCCAAAATCTCTGCAGATGGTAATTGCAGCCATGAAATTAAAAGACACTTACTCCTTGGAAGGAAAGTTATGACCAACCTAGATAGCATATTCAAAAGCAGAGACATTACTTTGCCAACAAAGGTCCGTCTAGTCAAGGCTATGGTTTTTCCAGTAGTCATGTATGGATGTGAGAGTTGGACTGTGAAGAAAGCTGAGCACCGAAGAATTGATGCTTTTGAACTGTGGTGTTGGAGAAGACTCTGGAGAGTTCCTTGGACTGCAAGGAGATCCAACCAGTCCATCCTAAAGGAGAACAGTCCTGGTTGTTCATTGGAAGGACTGAAAGGGGACAACAGGATGAGATGGTTTGATGGCATCACTGACTCAATGGACACGGGTTTGGGTGGACTCTGGGAGTTGGTGATGGACATGGAGGCCTGGTGTGCTGCAGTTTATGGGGTCGCAAAGAGTTTTACATGACTGAGCAACTAAACTGAACTGAACTGGTGGCTATATGCCTTTTCTTAGACTTATCCGCCTCGACACCTTGTAGTGATGGCTTGCTATAAGTGATGAAGGTTCACCTCATGTTAGTCTCATGCCTGTCACCATTTCTCAAGTAGCTTTCTAAGAAAGGCTTTATGGAGGTAAATTTGTCAGTTCTTTTACCTGAAAATTTCTTTATCATTCCCTCCCACTTGATTAATGGTTTTTCTGGATAGAGAATTCTAAATTGAAAAAAAAGCTTCCTACACAACCTTGAAGGTTTTACTCTACTATTATGTGTTGCTCATATAACAAACACAAAACCATCAGTGCTTCTGATTCTAATTTTCTCTAGAGTTTTTAAATATCTTTAACCCTTGGAATTCTGAAATTTTATAATAATGTGGTTCTTTTTGAATTTATTCTATTGGTAGCAGGTAGACCTGACCAGATTCAAGCTGTGTATCTGCTTTCACTGCTGGATATTTTTCTTGTTTTAATTCTTTGATAATGCCCCTCTTCTCTTTGACCCAGCAGGTAAAGAATCTGCCTGCAATGCTGGAAACACAGGAGATGTGGGCTCAATCCTTGTGTCAGGAAGATCCCCTGAAGGAGGAAATGGCAACCCACTCCAGTGTTCTTGCCTGGAAATTTTCATGAGCAGCCGAGCCTGGTGGGCTACAGTCCATTGGGTCACAAAGAGTCAGATATGATTGAACATATGGCATGCAATGATATCTTCTGTTTAGAATTTCTAACAATTGGACTTCTTACATTGATTTTTGGTTTTGATGATTTTTTTTCTCATTTTCTTCTCTTTGTTTCCTTTTGCTCTTAACCTATTGAAAAGTGCCCGTGCTTTATTTTTCAAATTTTGAAAAAAATTTTTTTTTGGTTTGGGAAATCATTCAATTAATTTCTGAATGCACACTCTTGTTTATTTGGTTGTCCTTTTTTTCATAATTTTGTGTTCTTGGTCTTTGGATACAATATTTTCTACCTAGGGACACTAAAGTTTTATTTGAAGTTCTCTGCTGCTTCTTGAAAACTCTTTGTTTAGGGGACATTTTTCTATTCATCTTGGACTTTATTATCTGCAGCCTCTGTTCTGTTTCCTGGTGCTCATCACTTGTCCATTTATATGTACATTGGAGGGAGTTATAAGATTGATGGTGGTCATCCTGTGTGAAAGAGATATGTTGACTGGAAGGAGGTGAGCCAGCTGCCTTGTCTTTTTACTTTCGGCTGTGCTGAGTCTTTATTGTGGCATGGGAGCTTCTCTGGTTGTGGCATTCGGGTTTAGTTGCTCCCCAGCATGTGGTATCTCAGTTCCCTGACCAGGGATCTAACCCATATCCCCCCACACTGGAAGGTGGATTCTTAATCACTGGACCCCCAGAGAAGTCCCCCACTTGCCTTTTCTTTTGGCAAATACTAGAGAGAGGAATGTTGTGTTTTCTGGCATAACTGTGAAATGCTTGACTATGGGTTACTAGATGAGAAGATAGGTGTCTGATTGTTTTATATACAGGTCTTCAATGAATTTCCTGCTCTCAGTTCCATTTTCTCCTGCCCTTTCTTCTGCCTGAAGTCTCTAATCTGAAGCATCTAGGCATGTTTGCTCAGCAAGTGGTTTTCTGGATCTGTTGCAGCTCCCTTCTCTTTTATTTTGGGCTACAGCTTTAGCACAAAATATTCTTTCCAAGCTTCCATGTTCCAGAAATGTGTTGAAATACGTGTTTTGGATTGTTTTTCTCTTGTTCTTTAATTATTGTGTTTTTATGATTTAAAATAATGCTTAATTATAATATTATTGGAGTCTGCAGAGGAAGAGAAGCTGAATAAGTGAATATATGGACTCAGAGTGAAAAATGTTGCCTGCCACATCACTAAACAAAGGATCTTGCGGCAATTAAGCCATCACATTATAGCCACCCCCCACCTGGCACATGAGCTCTGAAGAAGCTCAGGATGGAAACAGGATGCCCCTCGTCTAGCAGTCAGTCACCCTATCCACCCACAATGATGCATTCTAAGGAGACTCAGTCCTGAGTGTTCATTGGAAGGACTGATGTGGAAGCTGAAACTCCAATACTTTGGCCACCTGATGCGAACGCTCTCATTTGAAAAGACCCTGATGCTGGGAAAGATTGAAGGTAGGAGGAGAAGGGGACAACAGAGGATGAGATAGTTAGATGGCATCACCAAATCAATGGACATGAGTTTGGGTAAACTCCGGGAGTTGGTGATGGACAGGGAGGCTGGGCATGCTGTGATTCATGGGGTCACAAAGAGTTGGACACGACTGAACGACTGAACTGAAATGAAGGAGATTCAGAATGAGAAAGCATGGAACGTAGGCTCCAGAAAGCAATGATCTCGATAAGCCCACAGTCTGGCATCTCCCCATACATAGAAAAGCACTAAATTCATTAACTTGAGATGTCTGGTTTCCTTTATTTTGTTTTAAACTTTGTATTTTGTATTGGAGCATAGCTGATTAACAATGTTTAGACAGTTTCCAGTGAACAGCGAGGAGACTCAGCCATACTTATATATGTATCCATTCTCCCCCAAACTCTTCTCCCATCCAGGCTGCCACATAGCACTGAGCTGAATTTCATCCTCTATAAGTAAGTCCTTGTTGATTATCCACTTTAAATACAGAACTGTGAACACGTCCATCTCAAACTCCCTAACTATTCCTTACCCCAGCCTTCCCCTGGCAACATGGTTTTCTTGAAATGAGAAGAATCTTTTGATATTCTGACTACCTGGTTTTTGTTGTAAAACTCCTATATATCCTAACTCTTCCTTTAACACATTGGAATAGTCTTTTAGAACTCTCTGAGAGGTCAAAACCTGGGTTTGAAATCCTCAGAATAACTGCTGAATAAATTATAATTCTCGACTTTTCAGTTCAGTTCAGTTCAGTCCTTAGTCGTGTCCAACACTTTGCAACCCCATGAATCGCAGCACGCCAGGTCTCCCTGTCCATTATCAACTCCCAGAGTTTACTCAAACTCACGTCCATCAAGTCAGTGATGCCATCCAGCCATCTCATCCTCTGTCGTCCCCTTCTCATCCTGCCCCCAATCCCTCCCAGCATCAGAGTCTTTTCCAATGAGTCAACTCTTCCCACGAGGTGGCCAAAGTACTGGAGTTTCAGCTTTAGCATCATTCCTTCCAAAGAACACCCAGGACTGATCTCCTTTAAATGGACTGGTTGGATCTCCTTGCAGTCCAAGGGACTCTCAAGAGTCTTTTTCAACACCACAGTTCAAAAGCATCAATTCTTCAGTGCTCAGCTTTCTTCACAGTCCAACTTTCACATCCATACATGATGACTGGAAAAACCATAGCCTTGACTAGACGGATCTTTGTTGGCAGAGGAATGTCTCTGTTTTTCAATATGCTATCTAGGTTGGTCATAACTTTCTTTCCAAGGAGTAAGCATCTTTTAATTTCATGGCTGTCATCACCATCTGCAGTGATTTTGGAGCCCCCCAAAATAAAGTCTGACACTGTTTCCCCTTCTATTTCCCATGAAGGGATGGGACCAGATGCCATAATCTTCATTTTCTGAATGTTGAGCTTTAAGCCAACTTTTTCACTCTCCTCTTTCACTCTCATCAAGAAGCTTTTTAGTTCCTCTCCACTTTCTGCCATAAGGGTGGTGTCATCTGCATATCTGAGGTTATTGATATTTCTCCCTGCAATCTTGATTCCAGCTTGTGCTTCTTCCAGCCCAGCGTTTCTCATGATGTACTCTGCATAGAAGTTAAATAAGCAGGGTGACAATATACAGCCTTGAAGTACTCCTTTTCCTATTTGGAACCAGTCTGTTGTTCCATGTCCAGTTCTAACTCTTGCTTCCTCACCTGCAGATAGGTTTCATAAGAGGCTGGTCAGGTGGTCTGGTATTCCCATCTCTTTCAGAATTTTCCACAGTTTATTGTGATCCACACAGTCAAAGGCTTTTAGGTTATGCTATTTTTTTCAGTCGACAGGCTTAATCTGTTATTTTGGTACTGAAATACAATGTTTTTTTTTTTTTTTGTACTGAAATACAATGTTTGGTTGAAATTGGTAAAGGAAAGCATAGCACCAGTTAGTTAAAAATATCATTTATGATTCTGTTTATCCTTCATCTATCAATTAGCTTAGATCACTGTCTCTTGAATTTGATCTGGAAAGTAGAAAAAGACATAAGAGTACATATAAATGCTGTCCTTAAGTGATGTTGAGCCATTAACATTCATGGGTAGCACCTAGTTTTTCAGTCCTGCAGTTTTCCTCACCTCCAATCAAGTTAGATTGCAATAGAATCCTGGGAAAATTGATTCAAGGAGGGAGAAGTGGAAATAGTGACTGAAGGTTCATGGCATATATCTGATATGTGTTTTTGCCTTTCAGAATGGCTCTCTTCAATGATGTAAGTTCATAAATAACTTATTTTAAACTATAAGTTAGATTTGAGTTTGGGCCTATTATTACCAACCAAAAGACTATTAACTAATGTACTCCTTACACCTCATTGCTATGGCCTTGGACTATGCGAGTTGGGAGAAAACAAAGAGGATCATAGGAACTTTCCTAATGGTCCAGTGGTTAAGACTCCATGCTTCCAATGCAGCTGGTGCGGGTTTAACCCCTGGTTGCAGAACTAAGATTCTGCATGCTTCTTGGTGCCATCAAAAATTAAAAATAAATAAGTAGACAAATAAAGTTAAATTTAAAAATAAATAAAAAAGAAGACAGCCTGGGTTCTCAATTAAAGATTAGTGAATAAAATATATTTATTTATTTATTTTAAATATATTTATTTTATTTAAGTTAGAAGAGTGATTTAAAAAAGAACAAAGAGGATTCTAGAGTGAGAGAGGGATCCTCCAGGGAAAGTGAAGTTTCGGCTAGAGTAGAGTGCTTGTTTACAGTGCGATGGAGCTCCAGCGACTGTGATGGAAGGGGTTAGAAGCCTGGGAAGTGTGAGAAGGAGGGTGACGGGAGAGGAGTTACTGTAAAGAATAATAAATAAAGAGGGGCTAAAATAAACAGTAGTCCCCTCATCTGTGGCTTTGCTTTCCAGGATTTCAGCTACCTGCAGTCAACTGAGGTCCAAAAATATTAAATGCAAAATTCTGGAAATAAGCAATACGTTTTAAACTGCAAGCCATTCTGAGCAGCAGGATGAAATATCACATAGATCTGGAGATGTGAGTCATCTCTTTGTCCAGAGTACACCACCCATCAGTATTGTGAGTCACTCAGTAGCCCTTTCAATTACTAGACTGATGGCCAAGGTATCCCAGTTGTTGTTGTTTAGTTGCTAAATCATGTCTGAATCTGTGACTCCAAGGATTGTAGTCCACCAGCCTCCCTTTGTCCATGGGATTTCCCAGGCAAGAATACTGAAGTGGATTTCCATTCTGTCCTCCAGGGGATCTCCCCAACCCAAGGATCGAACCCTCAGCTTCAACATTGGTATCTCAGTGTTTGTGTTCAATTATCCCTTATTTTACTTAATATTGGGTCCAAATCACAAGAGTGGTGATGATGACAATTCCTATATGCTAAAGAGAAGTAGTAAAGTGCTTCCTTTAAGTGGAAAGGTGAAAGTTATCAACTCAATAAGGGGGAAAAATGAAATTGTGAAGAAGGAAAAGGAAATTCATGCTAGTTTGGCTGTTGTATCTCAAACTGCAAAAGTTGTGGCCACAGTGTGTGGTAAGTGCTTAGTTAGGATGGAAAGGCATTACATTTGTACAATAAGATACTTTGAGAGAGAGACCATGTTCACATCACAGTTAAAATACACTGTTATAATTGCTTTATTATAGTTACTGTTGCTAATATCTTAGTGTGCCTAACTTATAAATTAAAATTTATCATAGGTATGTATGTAGAGGAAAAAAGGTAGTATGTACAGAGTTTGGTACTATCCATGGTTTTAGGCATCTACTGGTAGGCTGAGAGGAGCTACTCCACGTTCAAGGTCAGGAGAGGTGGTGGTGAGGAGATACCCCTCATCCAAGGAAAGGAGTAGCGGCTGTGCTTTGCTGGAGCAGCCGTGAAGAGATACCCCACGTCCAAGGTAAGAGAAACCCAAGTAAGACAGTAGGTGTTGCAAGAGGGCATCAGAGGGCAGACAAACTAAAACCATAATCACAGAAAATTAGTCAATCCAATCACATGGACCACAGACTGGTCTTTCTCAATGAAACTAAGCCATGCCTTGTGGGCGGGTCATGATGGAGAGGTCTGACAGAATGTGGTCCACTGGAAAAGGGAATGGCAAACCACTTCAGTGTTCTTGCCTTGAGAATTCCATGAACAGTATGAAAAGGCAAAATGACAGGATACTGAAAGAGGAACTCCCCAGGTCAGTAGGTGCCCAATATGCTACTGGAGATCAGTGGAGAAATAACTCCAGAAAGAATGAAGGGATAGAGCCAAAGCAAAAACAATACCCAGTTGTGGATGTGACTGGTGATGGAAGCAAGGTCCGATGCTGTAAAGAGCAATATTGCATAGGAACCTGGAATGTCAGGTCCATGAATCAAGGCAAGTTGGAAGTGGTCAAACAAGAGATGGCAAGAGTGAACGTTGACATTTTAGGAATCAGCGAACTAAAATGGACTAGAATGGCTGAATTTAACTCAGATGACCATTATATCTACTACTGTGGGCAGGAATCCCTTAGAAGAAATGGAGTAGCCATCATGGTCAACAAAAGATTCTGAAATGCAGTACTTGGATGCAATCTCAAAAATGACAGAATGATCTCTGTTCGTTTCCAAGGCAAACCATTCAATATCACAGTTATCCAAGTCTATGCCCCAAACAGTAATGCTGAAGAAACTGAAGTTGAAAGGTTCTATGAAGACCTACAAGAGCTTTTAGAACTAACACCCAAAAAAGATGTCCTTTTCATTATAGGGGACTGGAATGCAAAAGTAGGAAGTCAAGAAACACCTGGAGTAACAGGCAGATTTGGCCTTGGAATACGGAATGAAGCAGGGCAAAGGCTAATAGAATTTTGCCAAGAGAACGTGCTGGTCATAGCAAACACTCTCTTCCAACAACACAAGAGAAGACTCTACACATGGACATCACCAGATGGTCAACCCCAAAATCAGATTGATAATATTCTTTGCAGCCAAAGATGGAGAAGCTCTATACAGTCAGCAAAAACAAGACCAGGAGCTGACTATGGCTCAGATCATGAGCTCCTTATTGCCAAATTCAGACTTAAATTGAAGAAAGTAGGAAAAAGCCACTAGACCATTCAGGTATGACTTAAATCAAATCTCTTATGATTATACAGTGGAAGTGAGAAATAGATTTAAGAGCCTAGATCTGATAGACAGAGTGCCTGATAAACTATGGACTGAGGTACCTGACATTGTACAGGAAACAGGGATCAAGACCATCCCCATGGAAAAGAAATGCAATAAAGCAAAATGGCTGTCTGGGGAGGCCTTACAAATACATGTGAAAAGAAGAGAAGCGAAAAGCACAGGAGAAAAGGAAAGATATAAGCATCCAAAGAATAGCAAGAAGAGATAAGAAAGCCTTTCTCAGCGATCAATGCAAAGAAATAGAGGAAAACAACAGAAAGGGAAAGACTAGAGATCTCTTCAAGAAAATGTGAGATGCTAAGGGAACATTTCATGCAAAGATGGGCTCGATAAAGGACAGAAATGGTATGGACCTAACAGAAGCAGAAGATATTAAGAAGAGGTGGCAAGACTACACAGAATTGTACAAAAAAGATCTTCATGACCCAGATAATCACGATTGTGTGATCACTCACCTAGAGCCAGACATCCTGGAATGTGAAGTCAAGCGGGCCTTAGAAAGCATCACTATGAACAAAGCTAGTGGAGGTGATAGAATTCCAGTAAAGCTATTTCAAATCCCAGAAGATGAATGAAAGTGCTGCACTTAATATGCCAGCAAATTTGGAAAACTCAGCAGTGGCCACAGGACTGGAAAAGGTTAGTTTTCATTGCAATCCCAAAGAAAGGCAATGCCAAAGAATGCTCAAACTACCACACAATTGCACTCATCTCACACACTAGTAAAGTAATGCTCAAAATTCCACAAGCCAGGCTTCAGCAATATGTGAACCGTGAACTTCCAGATGTTCAAGCTGGTTTTAGAAAAGGCAGAGGAACCAGAGATCAAATTGCCAACATTTGCTGGATCATGGAAAAAGCAAGAGAGTTCTAGAAAAACATTGATTTCTGCTTTATTGACTATGCCTTTGACTATGTGGATCACAATAAACTGTGGAAAATTCTGAAAGAGATGGGAATACCAGACCACCTGACCTGCCTCTTGAGAAACCTATATGCAGGTCAGGAAGCAACAGTTAGAACTGGACATGGAACAACAGAATGGTTCCAAATAAGAAAAGGAGTATGTCAAGGCTGTATATTGTCACCCTGCTTATTTATTTAACTTATTTATATGCAGAATACATCATGAGACATGTTGGGCTGGAAGAAGCACAAGCTGGAATCAAGATTGCCAAGAGAAATATCAATAACCTCAGATATGCAGATGACACCACGCTTATGGCAGAAAGTGAAGAGGATCTAAAAAGCCTCTTGATGAAAGTGAAAGAGGAGAGTGAAAAAGTTGGCCTAAAGCTCAATATTCAGAAATCGAAGATAATGGCATCCGGTTCCATCACTTCAATGGAAATAGATGGGGAAACAGTGCCAGACTTTATCTTTTTGGGCTCCAAAATCACTGCAGATGGTGACTGCAGCCATGAAATTAAAAGATGCTTACTCCTTGGAAGAAAAGTTATGACAAACCTAGATAGCATATTGAAAAGCAGAGACATTACTTTGCCTACTAAGGTCCGTCTAGTCAAGGCTATGGTTTTTCCTGTGGTCATGTATGGATGTGAGAGTTGGCTGTGAAGAAAGCTTAGTGCCGAAGAATTGATGCTTTTGAACTGTGGTGTTGGAGAAGACTCTGTGATTAATGGGGTCGCAAAGAGTCGTACATGACTGAGTGACTGAACTGAACTGAACTGGTAGTCTTGATATGTATTCCCTGTGGAAAATGGAGGGCTACCTATGAAAGTTCTTGAAAAGAATTAAAGTACGGTATACATAAGTTATGGGCTTCCCAGGTCTTTTACCAATGATAAAGAACCTGCCTGCAAGCTATAAAGAAAACTGAGAGCCAAAGAATTTTTACTTTTGAACTGTGGTGTTGGAGAAGACTCTTGAGAGTCCCTTGGACTGCAAGGAGATCCAACCAGTCCATCCTAAAGGAAATCAGTCTTGAATATTTATTGGAAGGACTGATGCTGAAGATGAAACTCCATGACTCTGGTCACCTGATGCAAAGAACTGACTCAACTGAAAAGACCCTGATGCTGGGAAAGATTGAAGTTGGGAGGAAAAGGGGATGAGACAGAGGATGACATGGTTGGATGGCATCACCGACTAGATGGACATGAGATTGAGTAAGCCCCGGGAGTTGGTGATGCACAGGGAGGCCTGGCGTGCTGCAGTCCATGGGGTTCAAATATTCGGACAAGACTGAGCGACTGAACTGTTACATAAGGTACATAACTGGAGTGATATATAAGGTGTAAAATCATAATAAAGTTATGACTAAATACATATATTTTTATTTAAAATGCCACTTATAATGTATTTAGGGTAATCAAATTCATAGAAACATTACAAAGAACGGTGGCTAATAGGTGGTTATTTCCCCCTTGTAGGAGGGGGTAATAGGGAGTTATTTAATGGTTTACAGAGTTTCCGTTTTGCAAGATGAAAAAGCTCTGGAGATTTTTTGTACAAAAATGTGAATATACTTAATGCTACTGAACTGTACACTTTCAAATGGTTAAGATGATAAATTTTATGTTATAGGTTTTTTAATCACAATTTTAAAAAATGAATTCATTAGTTCAGTTAACACAAGGTCTTACACAATACTATGAAGAGTTAAGAGGTTGAAGTGTACCTGGAAATAAAATAATCAATCTTACCTAAAAAAAGAAAAGAAACAATTAAAAGCTATATTTTTAGAGCAAACATGATGTTTATTAGTAAACATCACGTAGGTTTAGTTTCTGCTTCAGGGAACTAAACTCTAAATTAGAGATGGAGACAGATCAAAGGTCAAGAAGGAGACTGGAGAGAAAAATATCACAGTTAATAATTAGTTGATACCTTAGTAAAACAATACAAGGCAGACAATTGGAAACAAAGAAGTTGGACTCACTCTGGAATTTCAGGGCTTCCCTGATAGCTCAGTTGGCAAAGAATCTGCCTACAGTGCAGGAGACTCTGGTTCGATTACTGGGTCAGGAAGATCTGCTGGAGAAGGGATAGCCTACCCACTCCCGTGTTCTTTGGTGTCCCTTGTGGCTCAACTGGTAAACAATCTCCTGCAATGTGGGAGACCTGAGTTCGATCCCTGGGTTGGGAAGATCCCCTGGAGAAGGGAAAGGTTACCCACTCCAGCATTCTGGGCTGGAGAAGTCCATAGATGGTATAGTGTATGGGGTTGGAAAGAGTAGGACACAACTGAGTGACTTTCATTTCAGTTCACTTCTGGAATTTCAGTGAAGGGGAAAGGAGGGAACGATAATTGAAAAGAAAAGGCAGCTCCTGGGCAGGCAATGACTGCATCTTTAGTGTAACTCTCCATGAAAGGGGCCCCTTGGTAAACTTTAGGAGGAAATTTGGAGGTGATGTGCTGAATGTGAAGACTATGTGATTGTAAAAGAGAATATATATATATATATAGCTTATATCTCTAAAATAAACTCCAGATATTTCTAAATTGTTCGAGCCAGATCTACTTCTGGAGGTCCATCTCCCTGTTTTACAGAATTTTAAAGAACCTTGACTTTCTGTGATCTGACCTTGATTTACTCAAGTTCACAGAGTTAATAAATGGCATAGGTAAATCGTAAGTCTGTTATTCCTAGTACTTTCCTGAAATGTGAGTCTGTCTATCTGTCATGTCATATGACTGGAAATCATTGTCTTTTCATCTTTGTACCATCAGGACCACTACCATCATCATCAGCAGCAGCAACATCAGAGTCATTTGTTATAAAAGATAGCAAAAAGCAGGACAAGGATTATTAAAACTCTAAGTAATCTTAGCATAAAACTAGTTAATAATCTTTCTTCTTTTCATACATTCTTGGATTAGAAGAAGACGTATTACAAGAGAAATGGTAGTCTCCAAAATGATGAGTGTAGAATATCCCTTAAGAATTTATTTCAGAGATTTTCTCAAACATGTGTCCCAATATGACCCAGTTCTAAACACCTTCTTACTTTTTGCGTTATTTTAATTCTTGCAAAATACACCACACATTACTGAACTGCCAGATTAGAAGCAGGCATGAGACAAGTTGAATGATAATGTAGTCTTTCCAACTTGAAGTTCACTTTCTTTTTATAAGCAGAAATTTAAGTAACCTTACAGGTTTTTCTGTCCCTTTCTCTTTCTTGGCACCTCTACTTTCTCCTCCCAAGGATCCAACTTGCTCAGGTTTAGGTTGAAGAAGCAAAACCATTCCATTTCTTGGGTTATCTCTGAATTAACCTAATAGATTGAGTAACCATAAAACTGATTGCTTGAACTGAGCCATTTTGCATGAAATGGGGACATGATCAAGATTACATGGTATAATGGACATAAACAGGCATTTCCCTGGACATAGAGGACTGTGTGGTCACTGCTTGTACAGCAAGACAAGGTTTAGTCTATCTCTGAGAGCATCTTTTCGGATCGAATCTAATTATCTGTAAACATGTGAAAAAGAGTGATGTGATGATGTTCAGAATTTTCAGAGGTAGAATGTGTAAACATTTGGGACTGAATGTGTAAACTGAGTTGTGAGTATTTCAGACTCACTATAATTTCATGGAAATCTAGATAAAATGAAGATGAACATAGAGATGATTGCTTAATTTTTTTTTTTTTATTTTGGCCACACCAGGCAGTTTGTGGGAACCAGGGATTGAACCTGTGTGCCCTGCAGGGGAGTGCAGAATCTTAACTGCTGGACTTCCAGGGAAGTCCCACTTAAGGTTTTTTAATGTTTATTTCAGGTGAGCATTTAGGTATTTGCTTATTAATATTGTTATTACATTTTTGTACAGCAAACAGGGAAACAATTTAGAAACATGCTTCAGCATAAATACACAGTGATACTTCTGATTCTGGTGTGGATTCATATCAGAATGCTTGCAAATAATTACTAAAGTTGACATGTGTTATACATACCTAGACATTCAGATATTCAAATATATTTCATACTAGATTATTAAAAAAATCATTCAAAATCAAGTTATATGGGAATTACTCTTAAAATGATAATTTAGAAATTATTTGCCTTTGAACCTACAAATAAATTTAATTAGGCTTTGCTAATAATTCCTAAATTCAAATCTTGAACAGGATACCATGTATTTTCAAGTTCCCATAGTGCAACATATTTTTTTAATCTACTATGAAGCCAAAAAATTACAGTTTACCCTTCAGTGTTTGATGTGATGTTCTAATTTAGGGCATCCTTGATTGGTATGTAGAGAAGTAACCCTTTCCAGATTCAGAAAGAATTGTCATTTACTTTTTTTTTTTATAAATGTGCCAAAAAGCTTGAAGAACAGATGCTTTTATATTTAGTATAAAACTACATTAACACCTTGCCAGTCATCTAAACCCTTTGGAACAGAGCCCTGAATTGGAATTATGTGGAAAAATTTTCTAAGTTCTCTAATTGTCATAAAACCTCTGTTGTGAATTCATGCCCTTAACAATTACTGATTCCACAACACTAAGCTTATTGACTTTGTATTTGATGCGTGTGTTTATAGTGTACATGAGTAGAAAAAGCTTTATCAGTTTTTTCTATGAGTAGAAATTTAGAACATAAAAGTAGAAAGAAGGCAAGAATAGTAGATAAGAAGGGAGACACATTCAATCTATATACATTCTTAATGAGATTTATTCTTAATGAAGACTTAAAGTCAGCAAGAAAAATTTAAATAATACCAACAACTGCTTAACAAGAATAAATGTCATTTCTTTTTGAAAGAATTCCATAAAAATGAGTATAAATGTTTTAAAAAGTAGTTGCCATTTAAAGTTATAGGCTTTGCTTTTTGGTAAAATTCACTGCTGTTAGACACTTCATTTTCCCCTAAAGCCAAACAAATGAAATAGTTTTATAATATAGGCTATGCGTAAGGTAACAGAAAGTATGCAGATTATGTGATATGTGTGTATATGTACTCAGTCATTCAGTTGTGTCCAACTCTTTGCAATCTCATGGACTGTAGCCTGCCAGGCTCTTCTGCCCATGGAATTCTCTAGGCAAGAATACTGGAGCTGGTTGCTGTTTCCTACTCCAAGGGATCTTCTCAACCTAGGGTTCAACCCCAAATCTCTTGCATCTCCTGCTTGGAGGCAGGTTCTTTACCACTGCGCCACCTGAGAAGCACCATCATGTGATATAGGAGTATATAAGTATCTATTTTGACATCATATCCTCAGAACAGGCTGTTTTGGATTTGAATACTTGAGACTGAGCCTGATCAGTGTGAAAGTCAGAAAATACAGAATAATTCTGGTTCTCTTGCTTCTAGTTTATAGCTGCTGCTCATTAGAAGTAATGCGCCGTGTCATTCTGAATTACAGAATCAAGGGGTGCTGACTCACTGTCATGTCCAAGTACATTTCCTCAGGAAGCTGATGAGGTTAAACTGCAGAATGACTGTAGGTATGCGGTGGAAGTGATGGACTAGCTGTTAAAAGGCCCTAACGAGACTGGTGATTTGTCTAGGATTCAGTTATTAAGAAAAAGAATTCTTTCTCCAGAAGCGAAGAAAACAGAATACTTGGTAAGAAGTAACATAATACTCTTCTATCCTCCCCAGCCCCCTACTAGTCCATGTATTATAAAAACTGAGTTGTTAAAAACATTCACCTTTGGGACCATGAAGAGAAGAAGACAATGCTGAAAAAACTCCAGCCTAGTGCTAGGACTCTGTATTCCATACCGAACATGCTCCGGTCAACAAACTTCTTTTCCCACTCAAATTCTGAATGAATCATTGAGTTGTTGGTGTAACCTCTGAGTCATTTTGCTAACGTAGAAATGTGCTGTTTGGAGTGGTTTACGGTCTCTCCCTCCATTTCTTTAGGAAATGTTAGAAAGCTGGATCTGGTTTGGGGAAATCTGTGGCCAGAGATCCATCTCCTTCTGCTGAAGTCTTGTATGAGGACCATTCCTTGGCTAAAACGTTATTGAGATGTTTCACAGATCTTCCTTGCCAGGTACTCATTGTTAATATCCTCTGCGTAGACGAAGGAACATCTTTTCTTATTTCCAACATGGCATGCCTTATGTCTGTGTGTGTGTGTGTGTGCGCGCACACACGAGCTCAGTCGTGTCCAGCTCTTTGTGATGCCCTCCAGGGTCCTCTGTCCATGGAATTTTCCAAGCAAGAATACTGGAGTGTGCTACCATTTCCTGTTCCAGGGTATCTGCCAGACCCAGGGATCAAACCCACGTTGCCTGTGTCTCCTGCATTACAGGCAGACTCTTTACCCACTGAGCCACTTGGGAAGCCCTGTCAGGCCCTGGGGACCCTGTTATGTGTGTATTAAAAATGCTGGACTTGAACCTCTGATGTAGACATGGTGGTTATTCATTGACCAACCAGAATTCTCAGACTTGTTTCACATCTTAGGTCACGCAATAATTAACATGACCTCCCTGTTTTTCTTGGTGGAGTTCTTGCGGTTATTTGTCTTACGCTTCAGGACACATAATAAGAGTGGAGTGGGGGTGATGGGATGAAAGGTGTTGTAACGATACAAAACAACATGTTCTTCTCTCACCTGAATATTGATATGAGTGAAGTGATCTTAGAGACAGGTGGGTGGAAGAGTTTTCAAATACCAAAGTTACAACTCACATCCTTCAAATGATTAAGTACTCTTCTGTGGATTATTGATTATTTGGTAAGGCAGAGGCCATTATTACTAATAGTATCCTCCTTCTCAGTTGCTTTAATTTCATTATCATTTTTTGAGCAGAGAAAAGAGTGTAGCTACATTTAATATGCTGGGGATTTCTCACGCTTTATCCATGATGATACTCTTAAGTGACTTACTATTATATTACTCAGCCTGAGATGTTCTTCACTCCTTCACTGTCTGGGAAAAACAAAAACCAAACCAAAACAAAACCCTGCTTATCCTGTAAAGCAGAGATGGTGTCACTTTCTTTACACTAACAGCTCTGCTCCCCAAATCCAACTTTTCTCTCACTTCTCAGCTGCTTGTAGCAAGTGGTGCTGCCAGTTGACGTTCATCACATTATGTTTCAGTTAGTTATATGAAAATCTCTGCTTTTTATTAGAGGATGAACATTTCTGTTTTCTCCACTTGTATATCACCAGGGCCTCATGGACTATCTAGTGGTTAGTAATGGAACCAGAACTGGCATCTGGTCCAATATAAACGGGACACCAAGTTATTTATAATAGAGAAACCAACCAACCAATTGACAAAACAAAAGATAAACAAATAATTGTCTCTATTACTTGTCTCAGCTGCTTTGTGTGTGGGTGGATGGGGCAAGAGTTAAACAGTCAACCTAAATATTAAATTCAGTTTTCAAAGACAGAAAAATAAAACCAAACAAGAAATAGTAATAGTTTTGTCCTAGAGCCATGGTCTAGATTGCACTAATTTCCCCATAATCATTTTCTTATTTGATTCACTGACTTGCCATCATCATTGCCAACTTTAAAAAATAAATCCTAAAGTGAATATTTTTCCATATAAAAAATAGGAGTTTCAGTTGAAAGGTGTGAGCTGTTTGGATTTTAAAGAGATAAAGTGGAATGTTTGAATAATGAATCCTGAAGATACTGTATCTGTCAAAACCTTGGCTAGAAGAGTCAGAAGAATTTTCTCTCTTTATAGAAGGCTGTTTTATTTCTTTTTCTTCTCCCCACCTCTCCTTCTGCTTTTGCTACTCTTTCACCTCCTCTCCTTCTCTTCTCCTTGTCTTCATGTCTGTTTTACAAGTTTCCTTCCCTTTTTTATTCCTAGAGATTTATTTTTAAGAAGTTGGCAGTGATAATGGCAAGTCAGTGAAACAAATAAGAAAATGATTATGGGGAAAACAGTGCAATGTAGATCACAACTATAGGAAGAAACTATTTCTCTCTTGGTTTTATTTTTCAGTCTTTCAAAAAAGGGTTTGATATTTATGTTAACTATGTAATATTGTCACACGGTTCTAAATTCAAAACTAGAGAAGGGAGTAGAGAGAAAAATCTTTCTCTCATATCTATCTTCTAGCCACTTTGTTTCCTTTGGACAGAAAGGCAAGATCAAGTTTCTTCTGTGTCCTTTCAGAGATATTTTATACATCCATAAATAAACACACACATGCACATACACCAACACATATTCTTTTTGTTCTCTTGTACATAAACCAAAGCACATATTTTGCAGCTTAATTTTTCTGCACACTGCTTATTTTTATTTATTGTTGCAAGGTATTTCATCATGTGAATGTACTGACTATATATATTTAACCAGTTACTTGTAAGTACTTAGGATATTTCCACTATTATGTTGTTACAAGTTATACCAAATAAATTACCTTGTACAAATGTCATTTCAAACATGTTCAAGTATCTCTATATTCAAGGATAAATGACATCTAGGTTAAGGGTAAATAATTTCAATGAGTACTGCCAAATTGCCATCTCACACTTATGAATTATGATTTTCTAAGCCTTTTGATAATTTACAGTGTGATTCACAGAGTCACTCTGAAGTATGAATATGATTCTTTTCCTATTAAATATTCCATTAGCTGGTTATTAAGACAAAAACCATGTTTTTTGTGCCTTTATCATGTTTATTGAATTTTAGTAAAGTGATTAATTGAAAGAACTCAATATGTGTTGGAAACTGTGTTCAAAGAACTGGTTGAAAAGTAAAAATGATACATCTCAGCTGGTTGTTTAATTGCATGATATTGAACCACTGATAGGAGGATTTTGTTTCAGTGACTTGGCAAAAGTAACATCATTTAGCCTTAGATCCAAGTTCTTAATTTCATAGTAGTTCACAATATATTATTTTATATGTTTATTTTCACAGTTTACTTTCTATCAGTGCAGCAAACATTAACTACCTAAAATATGCTAGATGCTATTAATACAAGATTGGAAGAGTCAACAACACATATGACAGTCTCCCAAATCAGGAGCTCACAGTCTAATAAACAGACTTCTAAAACTTGCTTTAGTCGGGATATTGAAAGCACTTGCATTTAATTTTAAATAGGCTATTAAGAAATTAATGCCATAAAGAGGTTGAAGAAAATCTAAGCCAGGAAACTGTTTCAATCAACAAATGGATAATTATTCTCTTCTTGGCATTAATTAGATTACCCCTTTCAATACAGCAGCATGAAATGTGAGATATAAAACTTTCCACTCCTTTTTACTCCTTAATTGCTATAATTAGGCAGTTTTATTATAATTTGGAAATAGCTAGTTGATTTAGCTTGATCAATGCAATTATCTACTTTTTAAAGACCAAACAAATAGTTGAAAGATCAGTGTTTTTAATGATCATGCTGTAGCCTTTCTCTGACCCTACATCATCATATTTATGAATTAATATTTATCATATAATCAGAATCAATGAACACTTGAAATTTGTATATTACTTAATGCAATAGATTGCATGATATTGATATATTTAACTTGTTTTTATGAACTTTCTACCTCTTGTTTATGCAACACTAGACTTTTAACTTCTTACTCAGTGACTTCCATACTACTTGGTATCAATTTTGCCACACAATTACATTATAACTAGAATTTACCCCTCTGCTGTTGTTAATATCTTATTACTTTAATTTTAGTACTTATTTCATAATTCATGCATTGAACAAATAATAATTAAGACCTATTATATGTCGAAATATATATTAATATAATAATATATATAGAGATAATATATTTATAGATGCCTGCTGCTGCTAAGTCGTTTCAGTCATGTCCGACTCTGTGCGACCCCATAGATGGCAGCCCACCAGGCTCCCCCGTCCTTGGGATTCTCCAGGCAAGAACACTGGAGTGGGTTGCCATTTCCTTCTCCAATGCATGAAAGTAAAAAGTGAAGGGGAAGTTGCTCAGTCGTGTCCAACTCTGAGCGACCTCATGGACTGCAGCCTACCAGGCTCCTCTGCCCATGGGATTTTCCAGGCAAGAGTACTGGAGTGGGGTGCCATTGCCTTCTCCTATTTAGATGTCTATATATTAATATATTCAGAGTAGCTGAATATCACAGCTGAATGAGTAAGTTTTATAGTTATTTGGAAGAGCAGTCTAGGCAGAAATAATCAATATTAAGGCAGGAAAAAGAGCCTGGCATTTTCTGGGGAAAAGATGATAGTAAATGACTTATCTGGAGATGCATAGATAGAATTAGATGTCAGAGGTCTCACTTTGTGTAATGTCATCAAACATATCCAATAGAATGTAGAAGAGATTCATCACTCATTCACTCCATTCATTTAATCTCCACTGGAAACACAAAGATCAGAACAGCAAAACCACTGCCTTGACATCTGATATTTTCAGTAGTTAAATTAACTTTTAAAAAGTTCATGTTTTTATCATTTTCTTGATAAAACTTTCATTTCCCAAAGGGTAAAACACAAGATGAAATATTTGACTTTTGAATAGTATTTTTCCTCAGTACGAATAAGATTTCAATTGCCAGTAGGTCATAAACTCTGACTTTTAACATGATCAATGTATAAATTGGATGGCATGCTATCTATTACACTTTCTTTTGGCCCCAGTTGATTAAGAGGTGGGCATCTGACCCATGATGAGCCAGATGGTTTTGGAATAAGAAGCCTGATGAAAGAAATTTAAACTGGATGGTTCAGTAGAGTGGGTGAGAACCATCGCACACCAAAGCAACATGATAGCTGAAATTTTGGGGGGTCGTAGAGACCCTGAGGGCTCAGACAGTAAAGAATCTGCCTGCAATGCGGGAGACCCAAGTTTGATCCCTGGGTTGGGAAGGTCCCCTGGAATGACTACCCACTCCACTATTCTTGCCTGGAGAATTCCATGAACAGAGGAGCCTGGCAGGTTACAAACTGTGGGATTGCAAAGAATCAGACATGACTGAGTGACTAACAGAGAAAATATATAAGACACAGAAAGCCAATTTTTTTTTTCAGAAAGAAGCAAGAAAATACAGCAAACATGCGGAGAAGCAGCACCAAGACCATGTGGCTCCTTGAGAAATTGAGTCCTGTGCTTCCAGATTTTCTGGTCTTTATCTGCAGGATTGCCATTTGTGCAAGCAAGAGGGACTCCTGCCATGAACTCTTTAAAGCACCTGGGCTCCACAGATCACAAACTCATGAGAAAAATCAATGTGCTAAAGAACTCAAGGGCACCTTTGTCATTTGGCAGCCAGCACTAAACACTGGCCCAGCAGGACCCCACATTCTAAACATCCATTCTTGTGACTAACACAACTCAGTCCTAAGGGAAATGTTTCTCCACATCATATGCCTTATGTCCTTGAAACCAGAAACAGCTTGCCCACTGTGGCTGTGCCCCTTTGATGGCAGAGATTGGTATTGTTTAGAGTGCAGGGCAGGCTTGGGCAAGTGGAGCCCTTGGGTAAGTGAAAAGACTAACTTACTTGTCAAATGCTTCTCTCAGCCACATGAGTACAATTGGTTTTTGCATGATAAAATGTACTTTAGATTAGTGCAGGATGTCTACTGGATTTTTTTCTCTTCAAATTCTCCACTTTGTAACTCCAGAGGAATTCACAAATTGTATAGTATTTAGAATAGTGGTGCATAGTAGGAAAGCATCACTTTACAATAATAAACAATTTATATTGTTTATAAATACATAAAGGTGCATGGTAGCATGCAAGATGCTGATTATGTAACTGAAAGGTTTGTGGGCTGCCGTCTCTGGGGTCGCACAGAGTTGGACACGACTGAAGCAACTTAGCAGCAGCAGCAGCAGATACTATGAAAAGAAACGAAGAAAACTGAAACATAAACTTGTTTACAAACATCAATTTGTATAATTTGATATTTTAAAGTTACTGTATTTTGTAATGTTTTCTGTGGAATGATAATTTTCATGTACAATCCTATTACATTTTGAACTATGGAATATAAAATTCTTGGTTCATTTATGAGTTATTGACAATTCCTGTTGCCACTGCCTCATAAGAACAAAGTTTGTCCAAATTGATATACACAAATATATCATTTAAGAACTGTCATTAACTCAAGTGAGAGTCATTCTGTTGTGTCCAGACTCTTTGCAACCTCATGGACTATAGGCTGCCAGGCTCCTCTGTCCAGGAGAGTTTCCAGGCAAGAATACTAAAGTGGGTAGCCACTTCCTTCTCCAAGTGATCTTCCCTACCCAGGGATCAAACCCAGGTCTCTGTATTGCAGGCAGATTCTTTACCGTCTGAGCCACCAGGGAAGCTCCATAACTCAAGAGTGGTTGTCTAATTTAGTATTACCATTGATAAAACACAAATTAAGTGAACATTTTGATTATAACAATATAATCAGTAATTTTGCTGAGAGTAATAATTAATCTTGTGGAACATATTATTTATAGCTTCTCTATATCTTTATTTTATTAGTCATCCAAAATCTGCTTATCAGCAGAACACCTAGACATGTACAATGATAAATTTATTTATCTATGGTATTTTGCAATTTGGTCTCTTGACTTATCCCTTTTAAATATTTAGTTATGTGGTAGGTAAGTAGCCACTGTACTCTTCTGCCATGTACTACAGACATTGAGGGTAGGTCCATTTCTGGGACCTGCTTTTACTTTTTTTCTGGTTGAAATTTCTGACATTATTTCTGTGAGATCTCTATTGTATCCTTTTAACAGTACCCCATTGACTTGAGCTAATTTGAGGGGATTTCACTTCTTTGCACTAAAGAATTTTACCTAAGACAATCACAGAGGCAAATATAATTTCCTTCCAGTAGTCATGTATGGATGTGAGAGTTGGACTGTGAAGAAAGCTGAGCACCGAAGAATTGATGCTTTTGAACTGTGGTGTTGGAGAAGACTCTTGAGAATCCCTTGGACTGCAAGGAAATCCAACCAGTCCATTCTGAAGGAGATCAGCCCTGGGTGTTCTTTGGAAGGAATGATGCTAAAGCTGAAACTCCAGTACTTTGGCCACCTCATGTGAAGAGTTGACTCACTGGAAAAGACTCTGATGCTGGGAGGGATTGGGGGCAGGATGAGAAGGGGATGACAGAGGATGAGGTGGCTGGATGGCATCACCGACTCGATGGACATGAGTTTGAGTGAACTCCAGGAGTTGGTGATGGACAGAGAGGCCTGGCGTGCTGCAATTCATGGGGTCGCAAAGAGTCAGACACGACTGAGCGACTGAACTGAACTGATGTAGAAGAAAAATAAATGGATTCTCATTTGAGTTAAAAATCATGTAAACCATAGTTTACTAAATTCTGATTTTCTACATTCTGAACCTTTTAGAAATCAGGATTTTGGGAAAAAAAAAGACCAATAATACTGTCAAGTTTATCAGTAAGCATACTTCTGTTTCTCTGAATATTTAGATGGATTTTGAGTATACTGTAGGAGTGAAGCAGGCACAAAAAATAAAAATTTTACATTGAGTTAAGTTCTATCTTTTTTTTAAGTATAAAAAATTGTTTCCTTTCTTTATTTTTTTGGTTGTACTGGGTCTTCGTTACTGCCTCTGGGCTTTTTCTAGTTGCAGCAAGCAGGTACTACTCTTTGTTGCCGTGCTCAGGCTTCTTATTGCAGTGGCCTCTCTTGTTGCAGAGCACAGGCTCTAGGTGCATGGGCTGCAGTAATTTTGCCACGTGGGCTCAGTAGTTACGGCTCATGGACCCTAGAGCTTGGGCTCAGTAGCTGTGGTGCTCAGCCTTAGCTGCTCCACAGGGTGTGGAATCTTTCTGAACCAGGGATGGGATCAGTGTCTCCTATATTGGCTGGGAGATTCTCATCCACTGTGCACTAAGGAAGTTCAAGCTCAATCTTTTTAATAGATGAAAACACAGTTAGATTGATGTCTTAAGTATATTAAGAACCAAAGTGATGTTGATGGTATAGAACTAGGACTTCAGACAGAAAACTAAATATAAGGAGAAAAGAACTTGATGTAAAATACTAATAGTAGTCAAAAAAAGGAGCCTCATCTCTCTTGTGTGTGTGTGTGTGTGTGTGTGTATGCACTAATTTCTAGGTGAAAATTCAAGAGAAATATTTCCTCTATTTATTTGCTTGGTTAAAATCAGATTATTCACTGTTTGGAAAATGTTCCCTGATTGAGAGCCAGAGAATTCTTCAACATGAAAAGATCTTTATATAATTCTCTAAGTCCACCCTCTCCTCTTATAGATGAGAAAACTAAGGCCTAATTTGCTATATTGATTTGCTCATAAATAGCAGCTAAAAATACCTATGTGTTTGAATTACTAGTCCAATATTCTTTCCTTTAAAGAATATCTTTCTGTAGTTTCTTTAAATAAAAGAAAACCTAAGAAGGAAGTGATTATAATACAGAGGAAAGAGATTTAATGATTAATTTTAGAATCTATTCCTGACTTTGTTATTCATGAGGGCATTACTTTGAGATAAAGAAGAAATTTAAACAAAGATCTCCTGCACTATATTCAGATATAAACATATTTTGATTCCACCTAACTCTATGCATTTATTCAGATGTGACACAGATTCTCATTTGGTGCCTAAATGTGTGGAGAGTTGATCTTGATATGAAAAGAAGACAGAATTGTTGAAGTTCCATAAAGTTTCCTTTCTTGTGGAGTTACTGTTTCAACTTCTTTTTTTTCCCTCCCTTCTTCCTTAGAGGACTTAATAATTTTCCTAAACTGTTTTATCACTTTCTTCTCTCCAAGGTGAATTGTACTTAAATGCTTTGGAAACTATCTACCTGTACCTCTTCAGAGTCCTCGTTTTTGTTTTTTTTTTTTTAATACTTTCTACTTGTCTCTCTCTAGAAAGAAGGTATTTCCCATCACCATTTAAATGTGCTTAAGTTTCTCCTATTATTAAATGCAAGCACGTGACCTACCTCTCTGATCCCCCCAAAAGGATGTTGTCATCCATTTATCTCCATTCTCTCCTTCTCCTCAGGACCAAGATATTTCAAAGATAAATGCCTAGAGCTCCCCTCGTGACTCAGTGGTAAAGAATCCACTTGCCGATGTGGAGATATGGGTTTGATCCCTGATGTGGGAAGATCCATGTGCCACAGAGCAACTAAAACTCGTGCATCACAACTATTGAGCCTGTGTTCTAAAGGCAGGGGGCCACAACGACTGAAGCCGGTGTGCCTAGAAACCGTGCTCTGCAGCACGAGAAGCCACCACCATGAAAAGACTGCACATCACAACTAGAGAGTAGCTCCCGCTCCCCTCGTCTAGAGAATAGCCTGCGCAGCAACGAAGACCCAGCACAGACAAAAATAAATAAAACAATGAACTTTTTAAAAATGATGAATGCCTTGTCTCTGTCTCCACTTGCTCAATGCATTTCATCTCAGCTTGACCCTCCCTTACTCATCTAACTCTAAATCCTTGTCACAAATTCTGGCACAGAAATTGCTCCCTACTGTTACCACTGACTGCTTGCTTGCTAATATTTTTAAGTCTTTATCTTGCTTGTTCTATAGAACCACAGAATGTCCCATGTGGAAAAAAATCATCTACTCCATCACCTACTCCAGCTGCCCCTCCCATTCCCCAGCCATGATGGAGGTGAAAACTAAAGATGTGAAAACACAAGGCGTTCTCCTTCTTAAGGACTTTCACCACTGTTTCCATAGTCAAGGGAAAGAGGAAATGTCATGTTGCCGAAAGAGTCTTCACTGTTCATCTGACCATCTCTCTACCAGGATGTGTTGTGCTGTGCTTGCTGCTGCTGCTAAGTCACTTCAGTCATGCCCGACTGTGCGACCCCATAGACGGCAGCCCACCAGGCTCTGCTGTCCCTGGGATTCTCCAGGCAAGAACACTGGAGTGGGTTGCCATTTCCTTCTCCAATGCATGAAAGTGAAAAGTGAAAGTGAAGTCGCTCAGTCGTGTCCGACTCTTTGCGACTCCATGGACTGCAGCCCACCAGGCTCCTCCGTCCATGGGATTTTCCAGGCAAGAGTACTGGAGTGGGGTGCCATTACTGGCAGTCATTTCCAACTATTTGTGACCCCATGGACTGACGCCCACCAGACTACTCTGTCCAAATCAATGCAAATCTGTGATGCTGAAAGTGAAATGGTTTCAATAAAAGGTCAGAGTAAAAATGACTTGTGTTTTGCATGTCTGCTGACACGGTCTCCTTCGGTATCTGCCGAGGACTTTGGGTCTCTGGACGCACGCGGGGCTCTGGGCCTTTGGGCCGCCACCTGGTGCCCGATTCGGCCCTTGCGGCTGGAGCCGCCCGCCTGGGTCTGTGCGCCGGCTCCTGTGTGGTGTTGTCTGGCTGACCCGACCCATGGTGCCACCTCTGGTCTCTGGGCGACCCGAGGGCGGTGGGGCAAGGCGGCGTGGGTCTTCTACCCTGTGTGCTCCCCGCTGCGGGCACCCGGTGGTGGCTGAGACGACCCCCGCTCTGTGGGCTCCGTGCCACGTGTCAGGCTTTCTCCTCTTGGGGTCGTTGGCTGCTCTCGCCTGAGGCGACGTGAGGGGGTGAAGGTTGCCGGTGAGGCTTAAAGCGGGCCCCTCTGGTGACTATCCTCACCTGGAAAAGGTCAGTTTTCATTCCAATTCCAAAGAAAGGCATACCAAAGAATGCTCGAACTACCACACAATTGCACTCATCTCACATGCTAGTAAAGTAATGCTCAAAATTCTCCAAGCCAGGCTTCAGCAATACGTGAACCATGAACTTCCAGATGTTCAAGATGGTTTTAGAAAAGGTAGAGGAACCAGAGATCAAATTGCCAACATTCGCTGGATCATCGAAAAAGCAAGAGAGTTCCCCCAAAACATCTATTTCTGCTTTATTGACTATGCCAAAGCCTTTGACTGTGTGGATCACAATCAACTGTGGAAAATTCTTCAAGAGATGGGAATTCCAGACCACCTGACCTGCCTCTTGAGAAATCTGTATGCAGGTCAGGAAGCAACAGTTAGAACTGGACATGGAACAACAGACTGGTTCCAAATAGGAAAAGGAGTACGTCAAGGCTGTATATTGTCATCCTGCTTATTTAACTTCTATGCAGAGTACATCATGAGAAACGCTGGACTGGAAGAAACACAAGCTGAAATCAAGATTGCCGGGAGAAATATCAATAACCTCAGATATGCAGATGACACCACCCTTATGGCAGAAAGTGAAGAGGAACTCAAAAGCATCTTGATGAAAGTGAAAGAGGAGTGAAAAAGTTGGCTTAAAGGTCAACGTTCAGAAAACGAAGATCATGGCATCTGGTCCCATCGCTTCATGGCAAATAGATGGGGAAACAGTGGAAACAGTGTCAGACTTTATTTTTCTGGGCTCCAAAATCACTGCAGATAGTGATTGCAGCCATGAAATTAAAAGACGCTTACTCCTTGGAAGAAAAGTTATGACCAACCTAGATAGTATATTCAAAAGCAGAGACATTACTTTGCCGACTAAGGTCCGTCTAGTCAAGGCTATGGTTTTTCCTGTGGTCATGTATGGCTGTGAGAGTTGGACTGTGAAGAAGGCTGAGCGCCGAAGAATTGATGCTTTTGAAGTGTGGTGTTGGAGAAGACTCTTAAGAGTCCCTTGGACTGCAAGGAGATCCAACCAGTCCATTCTGAAGGAGATCAACCCTGGGATTTCTTTGGAAGGAATGATGCTGAAGCTGAAACTCCAGTACTTTGGCCACCTCATGTGAAGAGTTGACTCATTGGAAAAGACTCTGATGCTGGGAGGGATTAGGGGCAGGAGGAGAAGGGGACGACAGAGGATGAGATGGCTGAATGGCATCATGGACTCGATGGACGTGAGTCTGAGTGAAATCCGGGAGTTGGTGGTGGATAGGGAGGACTGGCGTGCTGTGATTCGTGGGGTCACAAAGAGTCGGACACGACGGAGCGACTGAATTGAACTTGCATGTCTAATGAGTCTCCTTTGAGAACTTCATGATAGCCAGTCTTTTTAAAAAGCATCAGTAACTCTAGAATTTATTTTACAAAGGAGAATGGATATTAAGAGCCATGAAAGGTTTGACAAGAGTACAGTCCCATACTCTTAGTACTAGTGACTTTTTGAAGTGCACTAATTGATACATCTACATGAATGAATTTTAACTGTTACATAGGGAAGAAGTAAAAGTTATATCTTGTTGCAAATGTGATCTATCAAGCAGCTGGATAGGTTTTTGCTAGAAGAGGAAGAAGCTGTCTTCTTAGCTTCCTTCCTCTCTCCTCATACTGAAGAGAGATGTTATGTTCAACCTTTTACTCTGGCCAGCCTGGATCTTTGCCTGTTCAAACTCGAGTACTTTTAAGTTTCACATCCATCTGCAGTTCCTCAGGTTTGAGAATTAGGTCAGCATTTAAATATAGAGCAACTCATTATTTAAAAACTTGAGAAGCTTTGGAGCCATGTCAAGCCTCATCTCCATGAAGCATTCTGCCTAATTCTTACTAAGACTATTTGAATGTTATTACTACTTGAAATGCCCTTAGTGCTTGTGCACTCAGTTTGTGCCAGACATCAGATGTCTGTTCGTAAGTTGCCTAGGAGCAATTCTCTAGTTTTTTTTTTTTTTTTCTTTTCAGGTATGTTTCTTTGCCCATTCAGCTGATCATTTTCATGAAGAATTTGGAGTCCATCCAACTAGATGAATGAAAACTTGCAATTTACTTAGCTTCCTCCTCCTCCTCCTAAGTCGCTTCAGTTGTGTCCGACTCTGTGCGACCCCACAGATGGCTGCCCACCAGGCTCCTCTGTCCCTGGGATTCTCCAGGCAAGAATATTGGAGTAGGTTGCCATTTCCTTCCTATCCTAAATCTTAATGGGGCTTTCCTGGTGGCTTAGTGGTAAAGAATCCGCCTGCCAGTGCAGGAGACATGGGTTCAGTCCCTGGGTCTGGAGGAGCCCCTGGAGTAGGGAATGGCAACCCACTCCAGTATTCTTGCCTGAGAAATCTCATGCACAGTGGAGCCTGATGGGCTACAGCCTATGGGGTCACAAAAGAGTTGGATACCTCTTAGCAACTAAATAGCAACAAACAATGAATCTTCATCTCCTCAGCTCTCCAATGGGAACACTATTTCAGGTTCACAAGGTTGCCACGAGGATTGCATGTTCCCAGCATGCTTGGCATGTGGCAGACTTCTTGCACAGATTAGTTTCCTTTCTATCATCCTCATTTCCCCTCTTCCCTCCCTTTCTTTGTCATAGAACCAATAGCCAAGTCACTTTTGGTAGATTCTTTATATACTCTCATTAAATGAATGAGTATTACTATGACAGATTATGGCTTATTTTGCAAAGGTAATATTGAAAACTGTGTGTGACTTGGGATGAGTGATTCTATTCTATATATCTAATATGTAGTTCAGCTGGTAGGTATATTTTGCAACTTTTTTAGAGAATGCAATGAATTATTAATCCAAATTAGAAGGGGCCCTGTTGAGAGAACAGCTCAGCTCTGCCACATTATAAGCATACGGTCACCTGGCTGGGACAATGACTTTTTGTACACGTGCCAAATGAAACTGTACAATGTCCATTGACTTTCTGTCCTTTTTTTTTTTTTTCTGTTATTGGATGAATTTGCTGCTCTTTGTGTGTGTGTGTGTGTGTGTGTGTATTTTGTCCCAACTTATGTCCAATAAACATTACTGAGAAAATGAAAAAGATGAAGGAACAAGTGTCTTTTGTTAGATGGATTCATTGAGTGTTAAAGCTGAAACCCTTTCACACAAGGTTCACAGTCTTTTCATGAAGGCCCAGTTTTGCCTCAACTCATGTCTGTGTGTGCATGTGTTTAGAGAATATGAAATACCACTGCTGCTTCTGCTAAGTTGCTTCAGTCGTGTCCAACTCTGTGCGACCCCAGAGGCGGCAGCCCACCAGGCTCCCCCGTCCCTGGGATTCTCCAGGCAAGAACGCTGGAGTGGGTTGCCATTTCCTTCTCCAATGCATGAAAGTGAAAAGTGAAAGTGAAGTCGCTCAGTCGTACCCGACTCTTATCGACCCCATGGACTGCAGCCTACCAGGCTCCTTCATCCATGGGATTTTCCAGGCAAGAGTACTGGAGTGGGGTGCCATTGCCGTCTCTGTGAAATACCACTAAGGTGGTATTTGCATATATGAAATACCACTAAGGTGCATATATTGAATATGTGCAATCTCAGGAAGACTCTAGCTTTTGTCGCATACAATAAATATATGCCACCCAACTGCCACAAACCTGCTTTCCCATATATCTGGCTTGAACTTCCTGGTTCTAAAATTCTCAGTATATTAATAATAATAAGTAACTTATATATCTGGGGCTGCTTGATCTCAAGACATGGTTAGTGATCTAATTTCTGGATGAAAGATTAGAAAGCTGTATTAATCAGATGTGCCCTATCTGGGGCACTGATAATTTGTTGTTGAAAATCAATGTTATTTTATCAAAAATATTTTTCTATTTAGTAAAGCAAATCATATGACCTAAATCATAAGAATATATATACATTTTGATCACTGAAGTCAATTCAATTATTTTCAGACTAAATGGAAAAAAAAATAAAATAAAAGGGTCTCTAAAGGCTTTTTAGGATTTTCTCAAGTTGAACTTCATGCCAGTTGCTTGCCACTGGGCTACATGTTCACAGGCTAGGGATTCATCTATGACAGCCAGCGCTGAAGTCACGTGCATGTGGGAACTAATTTTTTTTAGGTCTCTTCCCGAACACATTGACCTAGTTAATGGATCACACTTGATGTGACCACTTTGGACAACTTGGAAGATAGGTAAAGGACTGGTGATTGTATTTCTGCTTTGTATATAAGACCATCTATACCAATATATTCCACAGAGATGATAGACATAGAGAAGAGATGTATGGACATATCAAGAGGGAAAAGTGAGTATAAAATGAATTGGGAGATTGGGATTGACATATATACACTATTGATGCCATGCATAAAACAGAAAACTAATGAGAATTTTGGAGAAGGAAATGGAAACAGACTGGACTGCAGTATTCTTGCCTGGAGAATCCCATGGACAGAGGAACCTGGCAGGCCACAGTCCATAGGGTCGCATAGAGTCAGACACGACTGAAGTGACTTAGCACTCACAACGAGAACTTACTGTATCCAGCACTGGGAACTCAACTCGATGCTCTGTGGTGACCTAAATGGGAAGGAAATCTAAAAAAAGAGGGGATATGTATGTCCTTATAACTCATTCATGTGGCTGTACAACAGAAACTAACACATTGTATAGTAACTATACTCTAATAAAGATTTAAAGAAAAATAAAAGGCAATGCCAAAGAATGCTCAAACTACCGCACAATTGCACTCATCTCACATGCTAGTAAATTAATGCTCAAAATTCTCCAAGCCAGGCTTCAGCAATACGTGAACCATGAACTTCCTGATGTTCAAACTGGTTTTAGAAAAGGCAGAGAACCAGAGATCAAATTGCCAACATCCACCAGATCATCTTAAAAGCAACAGAGTTCCCCAAAAACATCTATTTCTGCTTTATTGACTATGCCAAAGCCTTTGACTGTGGATCACAACAAACTGTTGAAAATTCTGAGAGAGATCGGAATACCAGACCACCTGACCTGCCTCTTGAGAAATCTGTATGCAGGTCAGGAAGCAACAGTTAGAACTGGACATGGACAACAGACTGGTTCCAAATAGGAAAAGGAGTACTTCAAGGCTGTATATTGTCACCCTGCTTATTTAACTTCTATGCAGAGTACATCATGAGAAACACTGGACTGGAAAAAACACATGCTGCAATCAAGATTGTTGGGAGAAATATCAATAACCTCAGATATGCAGATGACACCAGCTTTATGGCAGAAAGTGAAGAGGAACTCAAAAGCCTCTTGATGAAAGTGAAAGTGGAGAGTGAAAAAGTTGGCTTAAAGCTCAACATTCAGAAAATGAAAATCATGGCATCTGGTCCCATCACTTCATGGGAAATAGATGGGGAAACAGTGGAAACAGTGTCAGACTATATTTTTGAGGGGCTCCAAAATCACTGCAGATGGTGATTGCAGCCATGAAATTAAAAGACGCTTACTCCTTGGAAGAAAAGTTATGACCAACTTAGATAGCATATTGAACAGCAGAGACATTACTTTGCCGACTAAGGTCTGTCTAGTCAAGGCTATGGTTTTTCTAGTAGTCACGTATGGATGTGAGAGTTGGACTGTGAAGAAGGCAGAGCGCCGAAGAATTGATGGTTTTGAACTGTGGTGTTGGAGAAGACTCTTGAGAGTCCCTTGGACTGCAAGGAGATCCAACCAGTCCATTCTGAAGGAGATCAGCCCTGCAATTTCTTTGGAAGAAATGATTCAGCTAAAGCTGAAACTCCAGTACTTTGGCCACCTCATGTGAAGAGTTGACTCATTGGAAGACTCTGATGCTGGGAGGGATTGGGGGCAGGAGGAGAAGGGGATGACAGAGGATGAGATGGCTGGATGGCATCACTGACTCGATGGACGTGAATCTGAGTGAAGTCCGGGAGTTGGTGATGGACAGGGAAGCCTGGTGTGCTGTGATTCATGGGGTCGCAAAGAGTTGGACATGACTGAGTGACTGAACTGAACTGGAGCTTCAGTGAGGAAGGAGTGAGCAGGACCACAGCAGGGGAAAGCTTAGATAAGGGTCTGGGAGAGAAAGAAAGGACGAACAAGACTGATTTTGCTCAGACACAGTTACACTAAAGGCTTTGAGTCCGTTCATCAGAAGAGTTCCAGCTGCTGGGTACTGGCATATGGGGCTGTACCAGAAGAATGGGAGAGAAACTTATCTGAGAGGCAGGAATTGTGGCTTAATCTGGACTCTGCAGTAACCAGCTGTGTGATTTCAAATAAGCCACTATTTTGGATAAGGCCTCCATTTCCTCAGTTATGAAATAATAGAGTCAGATCACTTAAGCCCTCTGTTCTACTGGTAGTATCCTATGATTCTAAGATTAGTTAGTTCCGATACCGTATTCTCTATCTAATGAGGACATTCCTCAAATCCCTAGGTAGAGCTGAGGAAACAACAGTGGCTACACTGTTGTCTTCTGGAGATTAATCGAATTCACTTTCAACTTCTGATTTTGCTTTTCCCAATTGACTAGTACCTCTGTATCAATTTTTCAATTTGACTTGCATCTACCTCTTAACTGATGAGGGATGATCTGAGGACATTAAACATGATTTATAATTTTTTTTCAGAAACATACTACACAACTTTAAAACCTCTATATTTGATAATTAGAAAATGCATATCCACAGTACTATTAACAAATATAAATTTTATGTAAACTCAATATTCTTGTTTAAAAAAAATCTTTGCTAAGCCATTTTTACTGTTTATGATACTTTCTTTTAGCCTTACAACTCTTGTTTTCACCAAAAGTATTGATAGAATAATCAGTGGAATAATATCTTTTTCCTATCTTTTGATTATTAAGTTGTTTATTCTGTTTGGCTTTATTAAATAAATATTACTGATGTTAAGAACTTATATGCAATTCCCTGGCTATTCATATGATATGATCCCACATTAAAAATTATCCCTGAATTGAAAAGGAAAATTCAGAAAAAAGCACTAAATATTACCTTAGAAATGAAATAAATCATTAAAGTGTGAAATTAAATCAAAAGAGATCTGAAATACACATAGAATTCTACATGAATTGAACATATGGATGATGCTAGAGGAAAATGCTACAGTTTCCCAGACTAGAATAAACACCAGCAGCTGGTTATGCTACTGGCACAGATGGAAAGACATGACATATTTTTCTAATAGATTAAAATATGCAAAGACATAGAAAATTTTAGTAGATTAAGAAACTTTATAACCTCATTATCTAAACCTGGTTAGAAATTCTTACAGAACTTTGATAGGGAAAATGCAAAAGGAACTATTTGTAAAGAGTTATAGAATCATTTAACCAAGTTTTTTGGTTCTATAGAAGGTATTTCTTTTGACTATCTTCCTGAATAGAAGGGATGTATGAAGACTGTAACTGAAATTGAGTTCTGCCAAGGAAGTGTGAGTGAGAGGAGGGCAGAGTTTTTAGGAGTCAGTCCTCTTTTCTCTGTGGAATTAAGAAAAAGAAATGGCAAGTGACCTGAAATTCAATGAGGCAATGTGACCATTTCAGTGAAAAAGTTCATCTGACTCACAATGGAAAATAACTGAAGTGGGGTTTTTATCCGAAACAAGCAACATTTATAACCTCCCAAGATATTTTATTCTTGCCTGGAAAATTCCATGGACAGAAGAACCTGATGGGCTACAGTCCATGGGGTCGCAAAGAATCAGATACGACAGAGACTGACAGTAACTAACTAAGATATTTTAAAGGAACAAAAAGTATTCTCCATAGTTCTAAGAAAACAAGATATAGCCAGAAAAATCATAATAATTCTTTGCTGCTCCCTCTCCACATGTATTATAGCTAAGAAAGTGACCAGGAAGGACTTTTGGAAAATGTGGAAGGGAAGAAGTGCTAAGGTACTGCTCCTTTCCTGATCCAGAATTTTTATAGCCTGAAAGGCAGTTGGAGAAGGACTGGGAGTCAGTTAGTCCAGCTGACATCCATTTTTAGAGATAAAAATGTTGCAATTATTTTGATATACTTCTAGTTTAGGCTCTTCCCAGGTCAGAGATTAGAGTTTTAGATGACAAAAGTGGAAAGATGATACAGATGAAGCTATTTGCATGGGCAGAAATAGACACACAGATACAGAGAACAGACTTGTGGACACAGAGGGGAAGGAGTTCAGTTCAGTTCAGTCACTCAGTCATGTCGGACTCTTTGCGACCCCATGAATCACAGCACGCCAGTCCTCCCTATCCACCACCAACTCCCGGAGTTCACTCAGACTCATGTCCATCGAGTCCGTGATGCCATTCAGCCATCTCATCCTCTGTCGTCCCCTTCTCCTCCTGCCCCCAATCCCTCCCAGCATCAGAATCTTTTCCAATGAGTCAACTCTTCGCATGAGGTGGCCAAAGTACTGGAGTTTCAGCTTTCATTCATTCCTTCCAAAGAAATCGCAGGGCTGATCTCCTTCAGAATGGACTGGTTGGATCTCCTTGCAGTCCAAGGGACTCTCAAGAGTCTTCTCCAACACCACGGTTCAAAAGCATCAATTCTTTGGCGCTCAGCCTTCTTCACAGTCCAACTCTCACATCCATACATGACCACAGGAAAAGCCATAGCCTTGACTAGACGGACTTTAGTCGGCAAAGTAATGTCTCTGTTTTTGAATATACTATCTAGGTTGGTCATAACTTTTCTTCCAAGGAGTAAGGAGAGGGTGGGACAAATGGAGAGAGTAGCATTGAGAATATACGCTGCCTTTTGTAAAATACATAGCTGGTGGGAAGTTGCTGCATGTAGCGCAGGGAGCTCAGTTCGGTGCTCTGGGATGACGCAGAGCGGTGGGACGGGGGGCCTGTGGGGGAGCTCAAGAGGGAGGAGATACGCATATCTGTGTACAGAGGGTTGATTCATGTTTTGGTACAGCAGAACTAGCATGACATTGTGAAGCAATTATATTCCAATAAAAATATTCCAAGTCTATTTACTACAATATAGTTATACGCAAAACCAATTTTAACGTATCCTTTTAACGTAACTTAAATGCTTCCTTTGATAAGTACAAGCGTTGGGATGCAAACCAGGTAGTGCGGCTCCAAAAGCCATACTCATTACACCGCTTACCTTTATCTGTGAAAGTGAAGTCGCTCAGTCGTATCCGACTCTTTGCGACCCCATGGACTGTAGCCTACCAGCTTTCACCGTCCATGGGATTTTCCAGGCAAGAATACTGCAGTGGGTTTCCATTTCCTTCT
Organism: Oryx dammah; assembly: GCF_014754425.2. Classification (NCBI taxonomy): domain Eukaryota; kingdom Metazoa; phylum Chordata; class Mammalia; order Artiodactyla; family Bovidae; genus Oryx; species Oryx dammah. Next base: position 88,738,841 of record NW_024070202.1, read on the forward strand.
CCAGGGGATCTTCCCGACCCAGGGATTGAACCCAGGTCTCCCGCATTGTAGGCAGACACGTCACCGTCTGAGCCACCAGGGAAGTCTGACCATCCCTTAAATATCAGTATTGCCCAGGGTTCTCTGCTGGATGCTATTTTATTCTGCCTCTCCACTCTTTTTCTGGGAAATTCCATGCAGCCCAGTGCTTCACTAACCACATGCTGACTACCTTCAAATATATCTCATGAGCCTTAAACATGCCAGACACATACTTGACAGCACGTCATGGATGTCCTACAGGCAACTCGAACTTAGCACGTAATAAACCCATCATTTAACCCTTCCAAACCCTTTGCTAAAATGTTTAGTTCTTTGTGGAAACTCTGCTTATCAATGTTTTACTTCTCCTTGTTCCATACCTTCCTTTCCAAGTCATATTTCTCTGATTCTCACGCTTTTAAATTTAGTTTTTACTTTTCTATTGTTTTTATGTTTTGGAAGCTACCTTAAGTCCATTTGTTGCTGTTTATGAGTCGCTAAGTCGTGTCTCTTTTTCTATCCCATGGACTGTATAGCCCACCAGGCTCCTCTGTCCATGGGATTTCCCAGGCAAGAATACTGGATTCATCCATCTCATCAGAACTGATTCAAATGTATTCTTTTTAACGGCTGAGTAATACTCCATTGTGTATATGTACCACAGCTTTCTTATCCATTCATCTGCTGATGGACATCTAGGTTGTTTCCATGTCCTGGCTATTATAAACAGTGCTGCGATGAACATTGGGATACATGTGTCTCTTTCAATTCTGGTTTCCTCAGTGTGTATGCCCAGCAGTGGGATTGCTGGGTCATAAGGCAGTTCTATTTGCAATTTTTTAAGGTATCTCCACACTGTTCTCCATAGTGGCTGTACTAGTTTGCATTCCCACCAACAGTGTAGGAGGGTTCCCTTTCTCCACACCCTCTCCAGCATTTATTGCTTGCAGATTTTTGGATCGCAGACATTCTGACTGGTGTGAAGTCAGTTCTGATGAGATGGATGAAACTGGAGCCGATTATACAGAGTGAAGTAAGCCAGAAAGAAAAACACCAATACAGTATACTAACACATATATATGGAATTTAGAAAGATGACAATGATGACCCTGTATGCAGGACAGCAAAAAAGACACAGATGTGTATAGCGGACTTTTGGACTCAGAGGGAGAGGGAGAGGGTGAGAAGATTTGGGAGAATGGCATTGAAACATGTATAATATCATGTAAGAATCGAATTGACAGTCTATGTCCAATGCAGGATACAGCACGCTTGGGGCTGGTACATGGGGATGACCCAGAGAGATGTTGTGGGGAGGGGGGTGGGAGGGGGGTTCGTGTCTGGGAACGCAAGTACACCCGTGGTGGATTCATGTCAATGTATGGCAAAACCAATACAGAATTGTAAAGTAAAAAAAAAAAAAAAAAGAATACTGGAGTGGATTGCCGTTTCCTTCTCCAGGGGATCATCCACACCCAGGGATTGAACTCACGTCTCCTGCATTGGCTGTGGATTCTTTACCATTGAGCCACTGTGGAAGCCCTCTTAAGTCTATTAATATTACCAAACACCAATAAAAGAATGAAGTAATAATAATAATAAAAAAATTACTCCACGTTGCAGTGGGTGACGGCATGCCCATGAGTTGGCATGATCTGTCCAGGAGATGGCGCTCACAGTATATTTTTTGCTTTTAGGCTTTTATGCTGAGAAAAATCTCGCAATTTCCTTATACAGATAATTAATTCAAAGCAATATGATGTTTCATGTATTGTCATCTTTAGATAGTCCTCTGGGCTAACAAGACTTTATCTAATGACTTTGTGTTCTTATTTTACAGCTGAAGGTAGAGCTTGGGATGAAATTGTTAGAAGGAACATCATTTATGATAGGAGAGAATTTGAGATGAGGAAGCATACACCTTGGCACTTTTGATTCTAAAATTCCAATAAACAGAAAGTCATAACCTTAGTATTATAGTGTGGGAAACATACAAGCTGGAAAGTATTAGTAGAAGAGAAGATGAGAGATCTGAGGAGAGAGAACTAATAACCACATATATATCTTATCTGAAATCATAAGGAGGAAAAACTTTATTTCAAAGGCAGTTACACAGTGGGGTCCTGGGACTCCACATTTAAGATGTGTGATCATGGGTAAGGTCTTTCTCTCTGGTCTTTAGATTACTTTTCTAAGGAATGAAATTGAGCTAGATAATATCTATGAATACCGCAGTGCTAAAATTCTGAGGTTGCCAAACAAAACTAAAGAGTAAGGGGGAAAAATAATTGCAAGTTCAACTGGGGAAAGATATAGGCTAAGAGAGCTTTCATAGCCTTCTGAAAAGTTAACCTACTGGTCCTTGCATAGAACTAGTTTTGAAACCAAGCAGGACCCTATGGTCCTTGTCCTCACATCCTCAGCTTACCTTTTGTCAGTAGAAAAACTTTAGCCAAATAATAAGTTTAATAAGAGAAGTGAGAAAATACAGGAACAAAGGAAAACAGTCCAAGAAGACTCGATAATAATAGTTTAGTCATAAGCAAAGTCAAGGACCTTTATTTCCTCCTCATGGGCTATAGATAATATTCTGAGGCATATCCTTTGAGTTATCTTGTATACTAAACCCTCCACCAGCTGGAAGTTAACTACATGATGGCCAGACAGTCATGACATAAGCTTCCGCAGTTCTGAGAACTGGACTCAAGGAAATGGGAACACACTGACCCTGGAACTGAAGATTAAGTGTACTTAAAACAATCAAGATGACGCTGAGCAAACTGCCACATGACCAATTTCAGAGTTGACTGTGCTGTTTCTGTTAATAAACGTAGCCCCCTCCCTTTACCTATAAAAGGTCTTGCCCACTGGTTGTCAATGGGGTAAGCTGGCTTTTGGACAAGAGTCCAATTCCCTCCCCCAGTTGCTGGCATTGAAAATAAAGCAAGCTTTCCTTCTCATCAACTTGCCTCTTTATTGGCTTTTGAGCTGCAAGCAGCTGGACCCTACATCAGGTTACAGTTTGTTGATGGATAGTAGTTCTGGGTCACTATCTTCAACCAACGGTTGCATACTAGGCTCACTGGGGAGTATTTTAATTTATAGCCATGGCTGGGGCCCATCCCAACTAAACAGAGTCTCTGAAGGTGGGACACAGCTTTTGTGGGACACAGTATTTGGTAAAAGTGCTCCAGGCAATTCTGTTGCACAGACAGAATCACTGATTTAGATAATCAAGTTCAGTTCATTTCAGTTGCTCAGTCATGTCCGACTCTGCGACCCCATGAATCACAGCACGCCAGGCCTCCCTGTCCATCATCAACTTCCGGAGTTTACTCAGACTCACGTCCATTGAGTCAGTGATGCCATCCAGCAATCTCGTCCTCTGTCATCCCCTTCTCATCCTGCCCCCAATCCCTCCCAGCATCAGAGTCTTTTCCAATGAGTCAACTCTTCGCATGAGGTGGCCAAAGTACTGGAGTTTCAGCTTTAGCATCATTCCTTCCAGAGAAATCTCAGGGCTGATCTCCTTCAGAATGGACTGGTTGGATCTCCTTGCAGTCCAAGGGACTCTCAAGAGTCTTCTCCAACACCACAGTTCAAAAGCATCAATTCTTTGGCGCTCAGCCTTCTTCACAGTCCAACTCTCACATCCATACATGGCCACAGGAAAAACCATAGCCTTGACTAGACGGACCTTAGTCGGCAAAGTAATGTCTCTGCTTTTGAATATGCTATCTAGGTTGGTCATAACTTTTCTTCCAAGAGGTAAGCGTCTTTTAATTTCATGGCTGCAATCACCATCTGCAGTGATTTTGGAGCCCCCCAAAATAGTCTGACACTGTTTCCACTGTTTCCCCATCTATTTCCCATGAAGTGATGGGACTGGATGCCATGATCTTCGTTTTCTGAATGTTGAGCTTTAAGCCAACTTTTTCACTCTCCATTTTCACTTTCATCAAGAGGCTTTTGAGTTCCTCTTCACTTTCTGCCATAAAGCTGGTGTCATCTGCATATCTGAGGTTATTGATATTTCTCCCGGCAATCTTGATTCCAGCTTGTGCTTCTTTCAGCCAAGCGTTTCTCATGATGTACTCTGCATAGAAGTTAAATATGTGGTGTGACAATATACAGCCTTGATGTACTCCTTTTCCTGTTTGGAACCAGTCTGTTGTTCCATGTCCAGTTCTAACTGTTGCTTCCTGACCTGCATACAGATTTCTCAAGAGGCAGGTCAGGTGGTCTGGTATTCCCATCTCTCTCAGAATCTTCCACTGTTTATTGTGATCCACACCCTCAAAGGCTTTGGCATAGTCAATAAAGCAGAAATAGATGTTTTTCTAGAACTCTCTTGCTTTTTCCATGATCCAGTGTATGTTGGCTATTTGATCTCTGGTTCTTCTGCCTTTTCTAAAACCAGCTTGAACATCTGGAATTTCACAGTTCATGTATTGCTGAAGCCTGGCTTGAAGAATTTTGAGCATTACTTTACTAGCGTGTGAGATGAGTGCAATTGTGTGGTAGTTTGAGCATTCTTTGGCCTTGCCTTTCTTTGGGATTGGAATGAAAACTGAACTTTTCCAGTCCTGTGGCCAGATAGATAATCAAAAGGACTCTTAAAACTAAAAACTTTTAGTGAGGATAAACAGTGTTCTTAATACTGAAGAAAGGTGTAGGCATACTTTTGGAGGGGAAAAAGATCCAAATGGAAAAATGAAAACATAAAAGAAGAAACAGAGTGTAGAATATATGAAGCAGAAATCTGGGGGAAAATACAGAAGAGAGGGTCACGTGGTGGGAATATGGGCAAACTCAAGTTGTCTTGCTTTTGGAAAATATAATCTAATTTTAAATGGAAAATAATTGCCCTGTTTATAAAAAAAATACATTTCCTTCACCTTCCATTCTAAACCTTCCATGCTGTTATTATTCTCAGGAAGAAAATTAAAGTGGGAAATGTTAGGAGCAAGAAATATAACACCAGCTATATCATGTTTTCTGGAATCTCTTCTCTGTCTTTTCTAGATGGAAAGACTAAGTGTAATGCATTTCTATTCAGACAGAGTGTTCTGATATCAGTGTGTCTCTTTGTTATTGAACTTTTTGTTGAATTAGATTGCATGTGACTTTTATGGTTATCTACCTGATTTTACTGTTTTGTTGCAAATAAATCTGCAAGTTTTTTGGGTAATAGAGTCATTCTTATATGCCCTTCTATCAGATTACTTGGCTTAATTCTGGGTGGAGACAAACTATTTGCTGCTTGGTTCATTGGACTGGGAAGCATTAAAAAAAAAGAAAAAGAGTCATGCTATGCATGTGTTTCTTTCTTGTAAACATACAGAATTCATATTCCTGGAGAATCTCCCACTCTAGAAAGTTCTTACCTGAATGAGAGTGCAGAGGAAAATCTATCAGAGAAAACAAGATAAAATAAAAATCGAATATATGTTATACACATATTCATACACATATACCCACACACGAAGTTTTGTATATAATTTCAGGGACCCGTTATGGTCTTGAAACTCATCCATGCATTTCTTTTGGGCCCTGGATCTCATCAGGATACATCCATGAGGGAACTGGACTGGACTTGTGAATAAGAACTGTTGCAGCCTTTGATCTGTTAAATGAATATACACCTAAATGGCTTCATATGTATGAATGAATTTTTCCTGAAAGACACAGAAGTTGACTTGGACAATTAAGAAAAAAAATTCCCTGTTCTCAGGCAGGATTAGTCAATATCATAAAGTTGTCAGTTCTCTCTAAGTTAATTTAAAATTTTAATGCAATTCAATAAAAATACCAGTAAACATTTTTAATGGAGACAAACTGATTAAAATGTCATATAAAAATTTAAGAATAGCCAGAAAAACACTGAAAAGGTAAAACTGTGAGATGAGCTAACCTTACTAGATATCAAAACACACCATGAAGTCACTATAATTAAATCAATGTGATACTGGCTCATGAGTAGGCAAACAGGCTAGAGCAATAGAACAGGGGGGATAAAAATCCCAAAATAGACACAGCACATATGGAAATTTAGTATAATATAAAAGAGTATTTCAAATCACCATAGGAAAAATGAACTTTATAGTAAATGGTGCTGAGACAACTGGGTAACAATTTTGAGAAAAATAAAATCAGATACCTACCTCATACTATACACAAGAATAAACTCCTATAATAATCTAAACAGATTAAACATAAGAATAAATGGGGGAGGGATGGAGTGGGAGGTTGAGGTTAGCAGATGCAAGCTTTTATATATAGAATGGATAAACAAGGTCCTACTGTATAGTTCAGAGAACTATATTCAATATCCTGTGATAAACTATAACAGAAAAGAATATAAAAAAGAATATGTATATATATATATAAATGAATGCCTTTGCTGTACAGCTGTAATTAACACAACACTGTAAATCAACTATACCTCAGTAAAAAAAAGAATAAAAGAATAAATGGAACAGAGATATAAATGCAAATCAAAACAAAAATCCATACAAGTAATCGAGAAAAACATAGGTAGATTCCTCTTCAACTTCATTGCAGGGAAAGGCTGTAAACTATACTCAAAATTTGGAGATAATAAGTAAATTGATAGATTTGACTACATAAAAATAAAGTTATTTCCATGCAAAGAAAACCATTAACAAATCAAAAGATAGTTGAGGGTTTTGCAAGTAAGGAACTTGAAGTTGCCACTTTGTCCTAAGAGTAGAAAGCTAAACAGACTGAAAAATCAACAACTCTTTGAACCCTTAGATGTGAGGACAGGCAGCAAACCGCTGCTTCCAAAATTGGAGAGACAGTCTGGTGAGTACAAGGACTTGCTGCTTCCTGAACAGAGACTCCCGAGAGAGATCTGGCTTTCTTAATAAGGCCTGCCCTCAAGGGAAGCTAGTTAACCAGAGCTACAGTAGTATTGTTTTTGTGTTGTGTTCAGTTGTTCAGCCATGTCTGACTCTCTGCAGCTCCATGGACTGTAACCCACTAGGCTCTGCTGTCCATGGATTTCTGCATGCAAGAATACTAGAGTGGGGTGCCATTTCCTACTCCAGGGGACAGAGGATCAAACCTGCATCTTTTGTGTCTTCTGCACTGGCAGGCAGATTCTTTACCACTCGTGCCACTGTGGTATTATCAGAGCTGACAAGGGGGCAGCAGAGGATGAGATGGTTGGATAGCATCACTGACTCAGTGGATATGAGTTTGAGCAAACCCTGGGAGATAGTGAAGGACAGGGAAGCTTGGCAAGCTACAGTCCATGGGGTTGCAAGCAGTCGGACGTGACTGAGCCACTGAACACTAGCATAATCTAGTTGTCTGCTCCCACCTAAGGGAGGAGAAAGAAATCCTGAGAAACACTTGTGAAGTTCACAGTCCAGAGGCACAGGCTTACAGAAAGACTGAGATCGAATGATAGGATGCTTCTTCTACTTGCACGCTTTACCATCTAATTCCTAGAAACTTATTTATGGCAGTTGTTTTTATCTGGTGTATTATGTCCATCTCCCCCCAAAATTACAAAGCATACCAAAAGGCAAAAATATATAATTTGGAGAGACAGAGCAAGCATCAGAACCAGTCTTGGCAGGCATGTTGGAATTATTAGATGGAGAATTAAAACAACTATGACTAATATGCTAAGGCTTCTAGTGAATAAAGTAGACAGCATATAAGAAAAGATGGGCAATGTCAGCAGAGAAATGGAAATCTTAAGAAAGAACCAAACCAAAACAAACAAAGGTTAAAATGTGAGAGAGATTTTATAAAAATATATATGACAAGCTTAAAGACTATCTGAGCTTGAAGCTAACTTCATAGGAAAAAGTGAGAAAAAGTGAAAGTCGCTCAGCCATGTATGACTCTTTGTGACCCCATACACTATAGAAAAAGTCCATAGAATTCTCCAGGGCAGAAAATTGGAGTGGGTAGCTTTTCCCTTCTCCAGGGGATCTTCCCAACTCAGGGATCGAACCCAGGTCTCCAGCAATGCAGGCAGATTCTTTACCAGCTGTGGGACAACCACCCAAAATTCAATGTTCATGTAATGGGAATACCAGCAAGAAAAGACTGAAAAAGTAATAGAAAAAAAAGAAACAAAATGACAATTTCCCCATATTAATGTCAGACATCAAACCAAAGATCCAGGAGCAGGAGGTTCAGAAAACACCAATCAAGATAAATGCAAAAAACTACACCTAGGGGCTTCCATGGTGGCTCAGTGGAAAAGAATCCACCTGCCAATGCAGGAATCAAGATGGCTGGGAGAAATATCAATAACCTCAGATATGTAGATGACACCAGCCTTATGGCAGCAAGCAAAGAAGAACTCAAGAGCCTCTTGCTGAGAGTGAAAGAAGAGAGTGAAAAAGTTGGCTTAAAATTCAACATTCAGAAAACTAAGATCATGACATCCGATCCCATCACTTCATGGCAAACAGGTGAGGAAACAATGGAAATAGTGAAAGACTTTATTTTGGGGGGCTCCAAAATCACTGCAGATGGTGACTGCAGCCAGGAAATTAAAAGACGCTTGCTCTTTGGAAGAAAAGCTGTGACCAACCTAGACAGCATATTAAAAAACAGAGACATTACTTTGCCAACAAAGTTCCGTCTAGTCAAGGCTAAGGTTTTTCCAGTAGTCATGTATGGATATGAGAGTTGGACTATGAAGAAAGCTGAGCACCGAAGAACTGATGCTTTTGAACTGTGGTATTGCAGAAGACTCTTGAGAGTCTCTTGGACTGCAAGGAGATCCAACCAGTCCATCCTAAAGGAAATCAGACCTGAACATTCATTGGAAGGAATGATGCTGAAGCTGAAACTCCAATACTTTGGCCAGCTGATTCAAAGAACTGACTCACTGGAAAAGACCCCGATGCTGGGAAAGATTGAAGGAAGGAGGAGAAGGGGACGACAGAGGATGAGATGGTTGGATGGCATCACTGACTCAATGGACATGAGTTTGAGTAAACTCCTGGAGTTGGTGATGGACAGGGAAGCCTGGTGTGCTGCAGTCCATGGGGTCGCAAAGAGTCCCACAAGACTGAGTGACTGAACTGAACTGACTGAACTGAGTTCAGTCCCTAATTTGGGAAGATCCCATTTGCCTCAGAGTAGCTAAGCCCATGTGCCACAACTACTGAGCCTGTGCTTCAGAGCCTGGGAGTTGCAACTCTGAGTCTAAGTGCTGCAACTACCGAAGCCTCCACATCGTAGAGTCCGTGCTCCGCAGCAAGAGAAGTCACCGCAATGAGAAGCCTGAGCACTGCAAACAAGAGTAGCCCCTGCTCGTGGAAACGAGAGGAACGCCTGCACATCAGAGAAGATTCAGCACAGGCAATATATCTTTATATATACAGATATAGATGTATACATGTGTATATATCTATCTATATATTTTTTAAACTACAACTAGGTTATCACATTCAAACTAGAGAAAATCAAATATAAAACAAAAAATATTTAAAGTAGTCAGAGGGAAAAACACCTTCCGTATAAAGAAACAAAGATAAGAGTAGTATCTGACTTCTTAGAAACTATGAACACAAAAAGAGGGTACAGAGAAATATTAGAGTATTTATAGAAAAAAATTTCACCAACATAAAATTCTTACACTGCAAAATTATCCTTCAAAAGTGAAGAAAAAGTAAAGACTTCTTGGACAAACAAAAATTGGCTCGGGGGGGGGTGGGTGGCGTTTATTGCTACTAGACATGCCTTGCAAGAAATTGTAAACAAAAAAACTTAATAACTATACTTTTTGTTAAAAAGAAAAGAAGATTTTTAAAGAGAAGTAAAAGGGAATAGTTAAAACACTTGGATCTCTGTAAAGAAAAGAAGAATATCAATGATAATTGAGGGTCAAATATAAACTTTCCATTTTTCTTATTCTTATTGATCCGGCAAGTAAAAGTTTATTCAAAATAATAATAGCAATGCTGTATTCAATTATGTACACACATATATACATATCTATCTACTTATGTGTATATATATATATATATATCCACTTATGTGGGCTTCCTAGGTAGCCTTAATGGTAAAGAACCTGCCTGCCAATGCCGGAGGCATAAGAGATGCAGTTTCCATCCCTGGGTCAGGAAGATAATCTGTAGGAAGAAATGGCAACCTACTTCAGTGTTCTTGCCTGGGAAATCCCATGGGCAGAGTAGCTGGCAAGCTCCAGCCCAAGGGCTTGCAGAGTTGGACGCAACTGAAGAAACAAGAGCAATGAATTCATATATAAAAATGAGATAAATGACAACAATGATACAAGGGATGAAAGAGAAAAATTAGGATTACTTAATTGTTATAAGGCATTCACATTGCCCATAAAGTGGCATGACGTTATTCAAAGTGGACTTTGATTAATCACAAATGTACAATGTAAACTCTAGGAAAACTACTAAAGTAAAAAATAAAATATAACTGATATGAAAAGAAAGATGAGACAATTGAATGATATAAAATCTCAGTTAAACCACAAAAGGCAGAAAAAGAATGAAAGACAAAAAATAGGAGCAAAGAACAAGAACAACAAACAGAATAGTAACAAATACAGTAGATGTTAATCCAAGTATATCAATAATAACTTTAAACATTGTGGTCTAGATGCAGCAATTAAAAGAAATTGTGGGAGGAAATAAAAAACAAGACCAATTATATGCTGTCTACAAGAAACTCACTTTAAATACAGTGACACACACAGATTAAATGTAAATGGAGAAAAGCATACTACTGATTTCAACCAAGAATGCTTGATTAAAGAATCAAGAATGCTTCAAGAATGCTTCCATAAGATGTTGCGTGCTGTGTGTGTGCGTGCTTAGTCGTATCCAGCTCTTTGCTACCCCATGGACTGTAACTCACAAAGCTGCTGTGTCCATAATTTTCCAGGCAAGAATAGTAGACTGGGTTGCCATTTTCTACTCCAGGGAATCTTCCCAACTCTGGGACAGAGTCTGCATCTCTTGTGTATTGGCAGGCAGATTCTTTACTAACTGTGCCACCTGGGAAGCCCCATATAAGAAGTTAACCTGAGAAACTGGATGAAATGCATATTGTAGATGTAGTATTTTTGCAGCTATTTTTTGATAAGTATAAGATTATTTCAAATTGAAAAATTAGAAGTTAAAAATAATTAATAAAATATCAATTAAATGTGCTGTATGACATGAAAAATTTCTTTAATATGTTCCTTTTTAAAATTTGCTAAATTGTGCTAAAATTTAAGAAGGTTTAATATAAAAATATTCTCAATTCTAAATGATACAGAAGGTATAACACCTCAGTTTCAGGTTCAGTTCAGTTCAGTCGCTCAGTCGTGTCCCACTCTTTGCGACCCCATGAATCGCAGCACTCCAGGCCTCCCTGTCCATCACCATCTCCCAGAGTTCACTCAGACTCACGTCCATCGAGTCAGTGATGCCATCCAGCCATCTCATCCTCTGTTGTCACCTTCTCCTCCTGCCCCCAATCCCTCCCAGCATCAGAGTCTTTTCCAATGAGTCAACACTTGCATGAGGTGGCCAGAGTACCAGATTTTCAGCCTTAGCATCATTTCTTCCAAAAAAATCCAAGGGCTGATCTCCTTCAGAATGGACTGGTTGGATCTCCTTGCAGTCCAAGGGACTCTCAAGAGTCTTCTCCAACACCACAGTTCAAAAACATCAATTCTTTGGCGCTCAGCCTTCTTCACAGTCCAAATCTCACATCCATACATGACCACAGGAAAAGCCATAGCCTTGACTAGACGGACCTTAGTCGGCAAAGTAATGCCTCTGCTTTTGAATATGCTATCTAGGTTGGTCATAACTTTTCTTCCAAGGAGTAGGCGTCTTTTAATTTCATGGCTGCAATCACCATCTGCATTGATTTTGGAGCCCCCCAAAATAAAGTCTGACACTTTTTCCACTATTTCCCCATCTATTTCCCATGAAGTAATAGTACATATCTTCAATTAAAAAGCTAAGAAAGTGAATTTTTGAAACACATTCAGTTAACAAGTTAAGAAAAAAAGATACATATATGCTCAAAAAAACAATTGAGGGGCTTGGTAAATTTTGGAAAAAAAGTTTTCATTTTCTAAAAGTATCCAGGTAAAGATCGGTGAGTTATATGATAGAATAATTGCTTCAAAAGTGAGGGTTTTCTTTAAGGCAGAACATAATGTTTTATAAAACATTTAAATTATGGTTTGAACAATTCTACTTAGGTTGTTTCCAAGACTGTTTTCAATTGAATATAGTTGTTCAAATGGTTCCAATACAAAAAAATAAAAATAAATTGCAGTTAAAATAAGCCAATTTAGCACTGACAAATACTGTTTTCAACCTTAGACAAGTGTCAACATTGTTGATTTTAATAGTAGATTGCCAAATTGATGCAATTTCTTGGTCACTATGAACTGCTTACCAAAAATAGAAAACATAGGTACATTTGCTGAAAGAATATCTTTTAAAAAACCTATCAAACACAGGATTTTCATTTGCATCTGTCATGATATTTGGAAGCCATAATATGCAACTATGTGGGAATTTTTTGGATTATCAGGCATAAAGTTGTTCTGAATGGTTTTGCCTATAACTAGAATTTATAACCTCTGTCTTAACTTCTACAACACAGACTTCTTTGCAGATATAGTGCACTATAACTGGTAACCAACAGCACCTTCTTTCTTCAGCTTCTTCCTGTAGTTACAGAAGTACAGTTAACCTTGGAACAATGTGGGTTTGAATTGTGTGGGTCCACTTATATACAGATGTTTTTCAATAAATATGGTACCTGTAAATAAATATGAATTTCTTTCTCACATTATCTTTTTATTTTAATGTCTAATGTTAATAGTACATATAACATCTACAGTGTTTTTGTATCATATAAGACAATAATTGATATAGGTACAGACAGACAATTCATCTTGTAAACAGATGGCATCAACTTATGGTATTGAGCATGCATGTTCAATCACTCATCACTTCATGGCAAACAGATGGGGAAACAATGGAAAGTGACAGACTTTATTTTCTTGTGCTCCAGAATCACTGTGGACGGTGACTATAGGCAGGAAATTAAAAGACGCTTGTTCTTTGGAAGAAAAGCTATGACAAATCTAGACAGCATATTAAAAAGCAGAGACATTACTTTGCCAACAAAGGTCCATATAGTCCAAGTTACGGTTTTTCTAGTAGTCATGTATGAACATGAGAGTTGGAACATAAAGAAGGCTGAGTGCCAAAGAATTGGTGCTTTCAAACTGCAGTGCTGGAGAAGACTCTTGAGAGTCCCTTGTACTGCAAGGAATTCAAACCAGTTAATCCCAAAGGAAATCAACTGAATATTCACTGGAAGGACTGATGCTGAAACTGAAGCTCCAGTTCTTTGGCCACCTAATATAAAGAGCTGACTCATTAAAGAAGACTCTGATGCTGGGAGATATTGAAATCAGGAGGCAAAGAGGGCAACAGAGGACGAGATGGTTGGATGGCATCACCAACTCAATGGACATGAGTTTGAGCAAACTCTGGGAGTTGGTGAAAGACAGAGAAGTCTGGCCCATTCCAGTTCATGGGGTCGCAAAAAGTTGGACACGACTCAGTGACTGAACAACAACATTCCATTGTGAGCCTCTCCACTTGGACAGCCTCTAATTTTATAACCAGTTTAAAGGGAGAGCCTCAGTACTGCTGTATCAGCCCACACAAAGCCACAGGCTCTAGAAAAGTTAAGGAGTTACAAAGCAGAAGGTAGAAGATCCCAGGTTCCAAATGTGAAAGACCCCCAGCAGAACCTTTTGAGGCAGAGGTGACACAGGTCAGTTACAAGCCACTCCAGACCTTTATTTCAAAACCAATGCATTTCTCTGAGAACTGATATCTCACTTAATGTTGTCTCTAGGTCAGCAAATCTATTATCCTGGGATTGTAAGGGCTGATGAAGGAGCAAGAAGCTAAGAGTCAAAATAGAGGTTCATTCATTCTGGCCTAAGAAACTGCAATCGAGATATTCACAGTATATATATATATATTAATTAGATGCTGTTAAAAGTGGCAAGGAAGACTATTCAAAACTATTGCAGGGACTTCTCTGGTGGTCCAGTGGTTAAGACTCCAGGCTTCCACTGCAGGAAGCATGAGTTAGATCCCTGATCTGGGAACTAAGATCCCACAGGCCTCACTGCTACTGCTGCTAAGTCGCTTCAGTTGTGTCCGACTCTGTGTAACCCCATAGATGGCAGCCCACCAGGCTCCCCCATCCCTGGGATTCTCTAGGCAAGAATACTGGAGTGGGTGGCCATTTTCTTCTCCAATGCATAAAAGTGAAAAGTCAAAGTGAAGTCGCTCAGTCGTGTCCGACTCTTTGCGACCCCATGGACTGCAGCCTACCAGGCTCCTCCGTCCATGGGATTTTCCAGGCAAGAGTACTGGAGTGAGGCGCCATTGCCTTCTCCAACACAGCATAGCCAAAAACAAACAAAGGAACAAACAACAACCCCCCACCCCAGGGTGGGGGGAACGCATTACAAATAGGGGTCAACTGAATCAAGTCCACTGAAACAAAAGGCAGGAGAGTTTTTAAGCTCTGGAGGAGGCAGAAGCTCTGGAGGATGTTAGGGAGATTGGTCACTGTGATTAGGACGTTTTTAGAAGGAACTGGTGTTTTAATTACTTTTACCCAATTCTGAAGAGTCTGACCCAGAAGACTTCTTAACAGAAGAGGAAGTGCAAAATCATGTCAGGTTTGTGGATCACTTCTAAAATGATACCTAATATTTCCTCTTTCTTTCTAGTCCTCCTCCCTCCTTCTTGTTTATTTGTTTTTCAGGTTGAATCTCACCTCTTTGTTCTTCCAGCATCTTACTTGCCTTGGAAGTCATCTCTCCTTTCCCTTAGTCCATTCTGTTGAAAAGAGAAGGAGACACAGTGAGAAATTATTGTCTAGTAAGGATCTAAATGCAGTGAAGACATAATTTTAAAATAAAGATAAAATATCACAATGCTAAGAACTCAAATTCCTGAGAAGCAAGATTGAGACTGGTGGCTTACAATCTAACACACTAGAGCAAGAAAATCAAAAGCACTGTACACGTGTTAAAACGGCAAGAAAGATTTTACTCAAGATTATCGCGATAGGGGAGAGAGATTGAACTCAATTCTAAATACAATAATAATTACAGTTCAGAATGTATAGTCATTGGGTAAGCTGAAGAAGCCGGTGGAAAGTAACTTTTTTAGGTGTCAAGGGTGAGAGAGGAGAGGAACTTGATTAGATACCAAGGGTGGGGATTCTTTATAAACTGGTTTAGTGGGATTTTTTGCTAAATCCGAGCTTAGCAGATCATCACTGGAGTCTGGGAAAGGCTCAGAGGAGCCTGGCTAAGTTTTGGTTAAAGAGAGATTCATTATCAATGCACTAGTGAATTAAATTGCTGAAAATATTAGAGTTTAGAATTGGAAAATAAATACATAAAATGGTTGTTGAGGTTATTTTGAATAGAAATTTGGTTAATTTGTACATTCTGGTTTATGATGACAGGCTTTAGAAAACACTTGGACTTCGTTTCCCAGTGGTCTTGTCCTGATTAAATTACTCATATTCACATGAAACTCTAGTGTATAAGTTCTGATATGCAGGAGGAAGGTAAAGAGAAATAATGTGGAAATGTTTCAAGATTTTTTTTTATTGCATAGCTTAATATTTATTTCTTTCACATAAGTACAACCCCATTATATGGATTTTGTCAATTTCTTCCACACTTTCCACCCTCCCTCCTTTTCACTGACCTCAATCCTTTTCTTTTCATGCTGTCTTCATTTCTAAAGTAGAGAAAAAAGGGAAGTTATTCTTTTTATATCTAGAGTCCTATTTTCAATTTATTTTATTTTTTTCACATAATTTTTAAGTTCTTAAAATGTTAAGCTAGTTACTTTGCTTCCTTAAATTGTGCTATAGTAAGAGATAAACATACCCAACTATTTTAGGACATGAAACTTTAAATTATCTGTGAAAGCCAGATGAGTTTTGGAGACATTGGTATGCAAAAACATGTACTAGAGACTATTTAGTTTCCAAAGGTCCTTCACAGCATCCAGTCCTGAAACAACAAACATCCTTTTGCTCTTGAAACTGGTTCAGAACAGAATAGAAAGAACAAGGCCTGCTGGTTGAAGCTTTGGAGGTAAGCCGACCATTTGCTTAACAAAGCAAGGCCCTGCTCCACCTCACCAAGGCGCTTTCATCTGAAAACTGGGTTTAAAACCAAGTAGAAACAGGCTCTCTCCAGTGGGATTCATCTCTTCCTAGTTTCAGACCAGCATAAAGAATAGTTTCTTTTATGTTTTCCTGCTATTCACATTTTAAAACAGATCCAAAACTAGACGTATGCTTAAATAATGATAGCTGGTACACATTTCCTTTTCTCCAACTGGGGTTTCAGATTCTGATTTTCGCAGAGCAAGGTGAAACTGCTTTTCAACTCAGTGCACTAAAAGCTGATGCACAATAATATGTATGAAAGGAACAGTCCTTAATAATGAGGAAAATAATTGGAAACATACAATCTCTGCTGCCCCTTTTGAATGCCTTTATTATTATTATTTTCTTAGCCTTTAAAATCCACAGGTTTCATTTCTGAGGGCTGGAGGTAGAGAGGAGAGCTCTTTAGCTGTACAGATAGTGCTAAAATCATATAATTTAATTTAACATGCCTTTCAGAAAGCCATTTGTTTCCCATATTCTCATTTCTAAGTAATTAATGAGAACTTTGCATCGATTTCTGTCTGTACCTACTGGAAGTTTAAATACAGGGTTCATCACCAGCACAGCCAACATTTCATCTCTGTTGCCTTTTAAGAATGGTTAATCTCTTCTGAAATGGAAATAAAGGATACAAAGTTAGACCAAAACTGATCACAGGCAAGTGCTGTTTGTGCCTACAAATGACCGTCTATAAAACTTGTTATTGATCTTACTCACCCTTTCAACAATTCCTGGATGCTACAAACACAAATACATACTTTTGTTGTTCAGAAGTGGGTCAACTCTTCTTGCCTTAGCCACCTAAGTTCATGGGGAAGATGCCTTTGGATAAGGAACTAAGTATTAAATCACTAATATTTGGGGCTAGCTCTTGCCAGAACACTTTTAAAGACCATACAATTAAAATTTCCTTGAAATATAAGAGCACATGGAAACGCTATTCTTCAATCTTTGAAAAGCTTCTTCTTAAAAAACAATTGTTGAAGGAGTAAAGGACCAACATTGTAGATGGTCATTCGCTTCTTCCTGATGACTGAAGAATCTAAGCTACTCCATTTTGTAAGGTTCCAGGAAAAGAGCCTTTGGAAACCCAAGAGCCTTTGGAAATCCCCTGACCTCACCCTACCACCTGCGAACCAATCAGAACCCTTGGCCAGCCTGGGAAATTCGAATCAAGCCCGGGAAATGGGAACCAATCAGCACCCGTGGCAAGCCCTTCCCCAGAAGGTGACCAATCAGACCTGGAGACTCCCGTTTCTCAAATTTTTCACGCGAGAATACCCTATATAATCAATGTAACCCAGAGCTCAGGGCTCCTCCCTATAGCTACTGCATCGGTATCGGTGGGAGCCCCAGCTCGAGCTTAGTAATAAAAACTCTCTTGCTTTTGCATCGGATATCGGCTCCCTGGTGGTCATTGGGAGATTTTGTGACTTGGGCATAACAATGACAACCTATTAGAAATAAAATTCTGAAGATCAGTTACTAAGCAGAAAACAACCCAAAATAAAGGAGTGAAAATGATGGACTGATTGACAGATAGGTAGAAATCTAAATATTCACTAATAAGCATTTTATTAAATGCTGTACAAGATAGTTGCTAAGGAAAAGGCACATTTTCTATCTTTGAAGAGCTCTTGTATTCTAGTCACCAGAACAGAACAGAAGAAGTAAAAGCATAACCTCATTTATTATTGTCAAACAACAAAAATGAAGCAATTTAGTAAAGAGTTGGATGCCCTTTAGTCAAGGAAAGCAATCCATGGATTGGGGGGGAGTACAGTTTCCCCACACACAGAAAAGCATTCTTCCCGAGGGATTTTAGGCAAAATTGAGTTTTATAGAGAGTTAAAAGAGGCAATGCGAATGGAAATACAAATATAAAGAACAGACTTTTCGACCCAGTGGGGGAGGGCGAAGGTGGGACGATTTGAGACAATAACACTGAAACATGTATATTACAATAGGTAAAATAGATAGCCAGTGGGAATTTGCTATATGACACAGGGAATCCAAAACCAGTGCTCTGTGACAACCTAGAGCGGCGGGATGGGGAGGGAGGTGGGAAGGAGGTTTACGAGGGAGGGGACACGTGTATACCTATGGCTGGTTCATGTTGAGGCATGGCAGAAGCTGTCACAATATTGTAAAGTAATTATCCTCCAATTAAAAATAAAATAAAATTTAAAAATGCCTAAGAAATAAAAAAGAGGCAATGAAGAAACAGGGCACAACTGGTCAGGAGGTCAGGGGTTTTCTTAAAAGGCTAAGGAAGGAGTCCTATTTTCTAGTGTAAGCTGTTAGGGAGCTGGAGGGTAGTGATTGGTGTGGTTGGGTTTCATTGGCAGTGAGGTGTTTCCCATCAACACAGGCTGAATTAAGTTTCAGTTTGTGACTTGGGTCAGGCCACTGGGGTAGCTTCCATTTTATGGGTCCCAGTATATACTGATCACCTGAATCACCATCAGTCCCAGAAACGGGTGAGCAGTAAACTAGAATCATTCAATCTCTCTTTCTCTCTCTGTCGCAACATCTAGTTCTCTGCTCATCCCTGTCTTTACAGCATGTCTCACATTTATAAAGATTTAGATGACCCAGAAACACTTGAAGACGCAGAGATGGAGGCTTTTTAACAAATAAAAAATAAATAAATAAACCCAATAAGACCGCGATAAATCTATTGTTTTAGAATAAGGAAGAGCAAATATGCATATTTTATTTGACAAGTCTTTTTTCATGATGACTCTGAACATGAGGATGCTTTTTTTGAGGTTCTATCTTTTGTTTGGAGTATAGTCTTCAATTTCTTCATTTTGCATGACTCTGTGTTGGTGTCTATGCATTAGATTAGCAGCCCCCTTCCTAATCTTAAAGGAAGGAACTACTGTAGGAAATGAGCCTCTTCCTTGAACCCTGTCCTGGCTCTTAGTTGTCTCTCAAAACTTTGTGACTGTCCAAGCAGCCTATTTTATTTGTAGTGGTTCCTAGTAATTGAAGGTTTTCCAATACATGGATGTCCCAAATTGAGGAATCTAGGCAGCACCAAGATTCAGGCAAACTGGAAGCCAGACCCCCCAGGCAGCAACTTTGAAAATATGCAAATATACAGTCTTATGGGGCCCCCAGTTCAAATCCCAAGGGCCACCAGAGCCAGAGTCAGAGGTATCCCCTGGATCCAAGCTGCAAAAACCAGGAAACCAGAAGAGCACATGGCTTCTGTCTGGGAGAAGCCGCAAGCTGCAGCAAGGCAGAGAGGGAGGTGAGGGTGACGCCCACCAGGGAAGAAAACAAGGGCAAAAAAAATGGCCCCCTGCAGTTTTCATCCCAGGGAGAATACAGGCCACCAAACGTTTTCCAGGTCAGAAGGCTGCCCATCAGGCTGAGGATCCAAGACCAGTCAATGACCTCTCCCACAAAGTACCCCTGTCACTGGACTTGCTGCTTCCTTCCTGGACTCTGCAGCAGGTGAGTCCAAGTGCCCAAGCCCTTTCAGAGTGGTTTCTCAGGTCTTTATAACCTGGTGGGTCTTGTGGCCTTAAACTCTGCTGGTTTTTAAAGCTAGATGTTTAGGGAGCTCATCCCTCAGGGACAGTTCTTAGAATTTGGAGGTACCTGATGTGGAGTTCAAGTCCTTTAAGGAGATGTTCTGGGTTTCACGTTCCCTCCTGGGTATGGAGTATCTGGTGAGATGGTGGCCCAGGGTCTTCCACCTGCTTCCACGGGCTTCTCTCCTCTGCCAGATGTGTGGGAGTGACTCAGACAGTTTTTAGGTTTTTTTTCAGAAGAATATGATCCATATGCAGCTGTCGATATGATGAGTCTGTGAGAGGACATGAATTCATGATACTCGTACGTCACCATCTTGACCTGGGCACCCTACCATTGATTTCTGAGCGCTGAAAATGATAAATAATGACAGATTCAAAACTATTTACTGTGAGCATGGGGTGAGGAAATTGAGTGAATAGTTTCATGATTTTCTATCAGACGTTTCGTGTCCAAGAAATCTGTTATTCCTAGAAGAGGTCTGAACTAATCATTTAAAAATCCAGACCCCCCCAAAAACAAAACAGAAACCTTGTTAACTCAAGCATGCACTGAATAGATTCCAATTATTAAAGAAACCAAACCCAAGAAGTGTCTTAGTTCTTATATAAGGCTTTTCCATTAATAAGCATGGTTATTAATGATAAATATTCTCAGAGTATACTGTTTGTTCAATCAATAAATCCTGAAGTTATTTGATTTTTTATTGCAAAATTATATATTTTCTTTGTGGCTACTATAAACACAACTGATTTTTAAATAATTTTTAATTCTAATAATCATATGTGTATATGTGCTTGTGTGTTAAGTCACTTTAGTTGTGTCTGACTATTTGCGACCTCATGGACTATAGCCTACCAGGCTACTCTGTCCATGGGATTCTCCAGGCAGGAACACTGGAGGGGATTGGCATGCCCTCGTCCAGGGATTCTTCCCCACCCAGGTACCCTATGTCTCTTATGCCTCCTGAATTGGCAGGCAGGTTCTTTACCACTAGCACCATTTGGGAAACCCCCATTTGTGTATATATGTGTGTGTAAATAACAACAGTTTTACTTTAATTTTTTCTCCTTCATTTTATATCTTTTTCCTCACTACAATTTGAAAACAAATGAGAAAAATATCCTTGTCTCATTTCTTATCTTAGAAAGAATGTTATTAACATTTGCATTAAGTATGATATTTGCCACAGTTCTTTTTGGGAGGTTAGGGGACCATTTATTTTTAAATAAGGAAATTCTCTTTTATTCTTAATTGGGGTGAGTTTCTTTTTTCATGAACTGATGTTGAATTTAATCAAATATTTTTCCTTCATTTACTGGGATGAGCATGATTTTTCTTCTTCAGTCTATGTGTTTAAAAGCTAGTGTCCCTATATACTACATAAGAGCTAGCGTCACTATATATGTTATTATAGAAAGTGAAAGTGAAAAGTGATCTAAAGTCGCTCAGTTGTGTCCGACTCTTTGTGACCCCATGAACTATACAGTTTATGAAATTCTCTAGGTCAGAATACTGGAGTGGGTAGCCTATCCCTTCTCCACAGGTTCTTCCCAACCCAGGAATCGAACCAGGGTCTCCTACATTCCAGGCGGATTCGTTACCAGCTGAGCTACCAGAGAGTGTCACTATAGAATTACATAACAAATCACCCCCAAACTTAGTGACTTAAAGCAGCAATCATCTATATCAGACCTATTAATATCTCCTGTCCATGGGATTTCACAGGCAAGAATACTGGAGCGGGTTGCCGTGCCCTCCTCCAAGGGATCTTCCCAACCCAGGGATTGAACTCGCGTCTCCTACGTTGGCAGGCGAATTCTTTACTGCTGAGCCACCGGGGAAGCCCCCGTGCAGAAACTATAAGTCCAACTTAAAAAAAAAAAAATCAAAGGAAATCCCATTGGATGCTATTGAATTCCAAATGAGTTATATGAAATAGCACTGTGTTATTGTTAATGTTCAGAGATATTTCTTGGTACATTTTGGGGACTTTGATTTTATTATAAAAGTTCATGCACAGAGTTAAAAACTATTAGGATGGAAAACCTTAAAGTAAAAGCAATAAGTTACCTCCTTTCATACACCCCCACGTTCCCAATTTCCTCTCATCAGAAAGGCAACTTCTGTATTTTCTTGAATATCTTTAAAATGAAATGTCTTTTATTTGCTGCATCATTTCCCATTTAACCTTTTATTTTTCCGTTACAAAACCACCCCAATTCCATTATTCATTGAGTCTACGTATTCTGAGGTAGTCAGACTAGAAATCACTTTTGGAACTCAACAAGGAAATATGTTTTATTTATCAGAGAAAATATGTTCTTTTCGGAAAAGAATTGGAATTAACAAGACACTCTCTGAAGCACTGTCATGTGACCATTATAATTTTAATAATAATTGTCAATGATGATGTGTGAATGTGCATTTTGTAAGTATATCACTGTCATTTCACCACGGGATTATTCAATGTTAGTAACTCTAGCAGCCAAAGATTTTGTAAACAGTGTTTCATCTTCAGTGTCGAGTAATTTTTATGCTTTGTCTTCACACAAAAGGTATGAATGCTATCTTTCCTCTGAGACATACAGAACAAGATGTAAGATTTTTTTTTAAAGCTAAGTGTATCCTTGGATACATCTGCTGGAAGATTATAGGAGAGAAACGTGAGCTAGGATAATGCATTTGAAGCTTGCTATAAAGTACAATATACTTTAAAGTAAAACTATTTTGGATTTCTTCCAAGCCATTTATTTCTAAAGAACCATAAGAACCTTATTAAGTCGGGGTTATTCTGGGAGATGTTTTAACGTCCTTTTAAGTTTCTCAGACTACTTGTCCACACAATTTTCTCTTTCCCCCAGAGAATATTTTATCCAGTCTTTTAGGAACTCTCATAATATTTCTCTTTCCCATGACTCCAAGGCACTATTATTCATTCACATCTTAAATCACTGTGTTAGGATCCCATCTCTAATTCTGAGTAGACAGGTATGTTTCACCTTAATTAGAGGAATATACATCATTCTTGAATGAACTGGGAATTTCTGAGCCTCTTAAAGCTCACTCTTTGTGCTGAGAAGAAGGATGGTCTTTAATTTAGTATAATATTATTTTAAAGACCATGTCACAGGTAGCATTTTAGTGAGGTTCCTGACTAACTAACAGAGGGTTCCCCCAATTTTTGGTTATAGTCAAGTAACTTGGTAAAAAACCCCAAAGAAAAATATCTATATTTTTTAATGACTGGATAGACTTTGATTTTAAAGCTTCTCTCAAACCCAAATCTTCCTGTGATTGACTGCTTAACTTTCTACTTTGAAAAGATGAAGTCTCCTCTGCCATGATTTGAAACTTAGGTTGGTAAATGTGCTATATTAGTGACTTGGTGATAAAGCTACATTAAAAAAAATGGCACAGCATTAAATCAACTATATTTCAATAAGAAAAATAAATTACAAAAATGGCAAAGCATAGCACTGTGATGGCTTTCAATCTGGACAGCCTCATCTGGTCTGTTTGCAATTATTTCAAAGTGTGAAATAATTTAAAATTTAATTCACAAATGAAACAACGGAAACAATTGTGAAATTAGAGACACAATGAAAGGGTCTTCTTTCAAGGAGAGTGGTCACAGATGTCACGCATCTATTTTGGCCTTGAGATAATGGTAGGTATTTCTTCACAATCTGGAATTCCATTAGTGACATTTGTGATTCTTTCAAGAGTTCCTTAATATTCTTGAACTACCTGGTGAGCTGATTGAAGGGAATTTATTTTCTTGTTATCTATATGCCTAATGATCTTTTAATATGTACCTTTATGACTATCTTTTATGAGAATACAAATTGCTATTTCATAACTCTTATTATTGTATGTAATCACTCAACTGACTGGAGAAGGAAATAGCAACCTGCTCCATTATTCTTCCCTGGATATTTCCATGGATAGAGGATCCTGGCAGGCTACAGTCTATGGGGTCAAGGGAGTTCAACTTGATTGAGCACACACATGCACATACAACTGAGTGTCAGAAAGGTATTTAAAAGAAGGGCTAAATGACCTAAAAAGGGAGTTAGCTGAGTAACCCCACTAACTTTGAACATTTTATTGAACATAACATTCCAGTATTAAAGTATGCTTTAGTCAATGTTAATAGTTTTCCATATGAGAGAAGCTCACTGTTCAATCCCATCTGTTTATCTAGTAAAGAGTACACTGTGACTTTTAACACAAGTAGTCTGGACTATACTATTTATTTTTAAGTAATAAAAATGCCATTGAGAAATGTGTTTATATGTTGGCCCTTTTTTTAACATTCCTTTATTCAGAAGCTTCCTTTACTTTTAGAATAATAACCAGTCATTTGTGAAACCAAATTCCTAGTAGTTAAAGATAATTTCAGTGTGTTTTCCCATCCCCAAAATCTTTTCTTGTACATGGAGGTAATACAAGTGCTTACAATAACCACTTACAAGGAAAAAAAGTAAAGGATAAAGAAACTTCCAATGCAAAAATCTACAGTAGATTTTTATTTTATTTTTTCAGTTTGCTTGCATGCTCAGTTGCTTCACTTGTGTCCGACTCATTGTGATCCCGTGGACTGTAGCCTGCCATGCTCCTCTGTCCATGGAATTTCTCCCAGCAAAAATACTAGAGTGGATTGCCATTTCCTCCTCCAGGGGATCTTTCTGACCCAGGGATCAAACCCAGGTCTCCCACACTGCAAGAGGATTCTTTATCATCTTAGACACCAGGGAAGCCCCCCTTTTCACTTAGAGTATAGCAAATGTTACCCACAAAATAACATTGCCATTTCCTTCTCCACAACTAGTCTTTAAACTGTAGCTAATCAATAATTTCCATTCTTTTCTCCTATACTTTCTCTTCCTAAGTCTCTCCCCTAAGCACTTCCAGGTTGGTGCTGCACGTTTTGAATCAATTTTTGCTCAATAATATGCCTCAGCTTATTTTTTAAACCCTATTTTATGTCAAGGAGGATTTGATGGGGATGAGTAAGAGTACAGAGACCTTTATAAGATTCAGTTTCAGTAAGTACAGCTCGTCCTCACAGGAGTTGGAAAGAAAAAATAAGTTTCTTTCTGTCTCTTTGTCTCTGTCCCTGCTTGTCTCTGTTACTGTGTCTCTATCTCTTACACATACATGTCCTTCGTCTTAGATGTACATTGGCTTCATTCACTCTTTCTTTTCTTTCTTTTTCACAGATTGGCTATTTATGCATAATTTGCAAGTCCATCTGATCTTTTTGTTCACGCTTTCATACTGGTTCATGAAATATCTGTGTCCCTACTTTTGGTTTCAAGGAGAGAGACTGATTTTGGCCTTGCATCTGAAATCTACACTCAGTCCAGGGTCCATGAAACAATATTTTCATGGAAAAAATCTATAGTGAAAAAACAGTCTGAATTCTGGCACAGATGTCGAACAGCTGCATGTTCTTAAACATGTCATCCATCTCTCTGGGTTGCAGCTTGGAGATCAGGCATGGAGAAAGACAGCACAATTAGGCGTAAAAGCCTCAGCCAGGCAGAACAAGATGTAGGACCAGGCAGGGACAGACAAAATGGTGATTCTCTGGGTCCTTGCTTTGAACTTCTTTGGAGCTTCATTTTTAGAATTTTGGGATTAGTCACCTTCCGAGACTGTACCAGACACAGAAAGGAAATAATTTTAATTTCTCTCTGTGCACTCCCTCCCCACCCCTTGCCCTTTCCTATTTCACTCAATTTATTTCCTCTTTCTCTTTCCTTCATCTGCCCTTTAACAACAAACAAGAGTCTGAGGAGTGCCAAAGATAGATTCTGGTGTGTATGCCGGAGACTGTAAGGACAGGCTGAAGGGCAGAAGGAGGGTTAGGAGGGCCACTCAGCCTGGAAGTCTGAGTCACTTGTTCATTTCTTTGGCAACTATTATTAGACTTGAGGAAATAAGCAAATGTGTTTTGATCAACTCTGCTTTATTATAGCTGTGAACAATATAACTGCCTAATTACTGAACTACACAAATAGAGGTGTCAGAAAGAACTGATTTAAATCAGTAGTCAAAATAAACAGAAAAATAAACATCTCCTACTTATTTGAGAAATCCAAATTGGGACTTACCGGATGACTGTGGGTAAAGAATCTGCCTGTAGTGAAGGAGACACAAGATCCCTGGGTTGAAAAGATCCCTTGGAGAAGGAAACAGCATCCCACTCCAGTATTCTTGCCTGGAAAATCCCATGGATAGAGGAGCCTGGTGGGCTGCAGTCTATAGGGTCATAAAGAGTCAGATTGTCAACTTTTGAATGATATTGACAATATGGTATTTTTGACTGAGTGCTGTTGGTCAGTTATAAAAATTCAAATCATAAAGAACAAACTAAAGATTATCTGCAGGCTGAAGGACCAAACAATTTGTCTGATACTCTTATTTAAAAAGTCTTCCCTCATTCTTTTATAATCACACTCTATGCTATTGGCCTGGGCTAGAATCAGACTCAAAAGTTCAAGCTTTGTGGGTAGAAGTGACTCCAAAAGAAGAACTTACTGGAGGGTCAGGGAATAACTGGCACATCTACTTTTATGTGCTCTTCAATGTCCAAGTCCATGAATTTAAGACCCTTTAACCCTATGGCCTGTGTCTATCTTCTCAGAACTCTATCTCCTCTTGTGTTCAACTCCATCAAAATGCCCTTTCTGTTGTCTTGCTTTCTCTCCATGTTTACATGTCCAGTCTGGGTGTAAAGGGAAATTAAAGAGGAAAAGATTGCTTTAGGAGGTATGGAGTCCTTTTCAGCATCTCTCCCTGACATAGACATGGCTGAATAGAACTGATAAAAATCTGTTTGCTTAAGCTCCAGAGTTCTAGACTTGGTTTTCTCTCCTTTTTATAGATTCTCTAGATCTGTGTCATACCTGATTCTGATTCTCTATCCAGTTAATTTCAGTTGGATCCTCCATGGCTTCGGCTGTGCTGTCACCCAGCTTTCCTCTTAATACCTTCTAGCAATTTCTGAATTCCCCATTTGCTGCTTGATAACCATGTACCCTGCTCACCTGCCAAGTGTATTCTCTTCTGGGGCCCTTGACTAGGTATGATGAGTTTGGGCCTGAAGCTGATAGAGGGGTTCTTCTTCTTTTTTTTTTTAAGTACACATTTATTTTATTTTTATTTTTTAAAGTTCTTCAAATTTATTCTTCTTCTTTTAAAGGTATGTGTGCTTGTGTTTGTTCATGATTCTTTGTGAACTCATGGACTGTTGCCCACCAGGCTTCTCTGTCATGGAATTTCCAAACAAGAATTCTAGATGCTAGAGTGGGTTGCCATTTCCTTCTCCATTATTTTTATGTGTTTTTTTTTTTTTTGTGTGTGTGTGTGTGTGTGCCTTGCCTTTTACTTGCCCAGTAGCTAGTGTTCAATTTGTTTTTAACAGAAATGGCTTGTGATCCAATTTTATCTGATTTTGGTTTTCGTTTTTGAATACACAGGCTAACAGCTGCCTATGCAACAGAAAAAAATGTGTTAAATGTCTTAAAGATCTTCTGAAAATGTTTATTCTAGAAAATGTCCCTGTGGAATGACATCACATAAAAACCTGATTTGATTTCTCACCAGAGTAAAACATCAGTGGTGTCTTTCCCAGACTCATAGCTTGACAATTTATTACTCAACAATGATATAAAGAGCCTCATGTACTACATTTCTATTACATATTCTTATGGTATGCTAATATGGGTCAATGTCCCCCGTGTTCCGTGCTGTGTTGACGTCTGTGATAAGGAGATGGCCATATTTTATTCTGTCAAGTGTTTATAAGACATTAACATTTACATGTTAGCACTGAGCCATATGAATCTATATTTAGTGATAGTATTTAAAACATAGGAGACAATAATGATTTTTTTGAGTATTTAATTTTTAAAATGGTGTATCTTAATTAATAGATGGTACTATATGCTGCTTTGTAAGCAGAAATCAGAGAAAACTGGGTCATGCATCATTTTTGCTACTGCATTCATTCTTGTAGGATGTAGAATGTGAAATCAGTTTTAGTGGCTCATATTTATTCATTTACTTAAAAAGAACCTTGCCATCTTGCCAAAAAAAAAAAAAAAAACAAAACTGAAACAAGTCTTCCTGGCAGGGGCGGGATTACAGTAAATAAAGCTTATTATGCTGTCCTGTCTGCCCATGGCAAATCACTCCTAACACTGACTCTTCAATAGTTACAATGATTTGGACTTTCTTATGGTCAGAATGCAAATTGCTCCTTTGTAGCACTAGAGAGTGATATATGTAAAGTCACTTAGGACATTTGGTAGGTGCTAACTTGAATTCATTCTGTGTTTAGATTATTTAATTATCTTTGAATAAAGACAGTGCAAATAATTGTTTCAACTGACTATAACACTAAGGCCTACAAATAGCAATGCAAGTATAATTAGTCTAACTTTAAAAAAAGTGAATCTATCTGTATTAATCTAATACTTTCTAATGGGTAGGAATAAATAACTTTATTTCAATAATTTACCACTTCATTTCAATAATCAAAATAATGTTCCAAATGGTCAAGGAAGATATTCACTGTGAATTGCTTACTGTTTCAATACACCAGAGGAGACCAAAGAAGGATTAGGAAACTCCGTATCTCCACTTCATATTCCTTACATGTGAAATGGAGTTGGACTAGTAGATGATCCTGAAGACCTTGCCAGACGATACATCTAGTCAAGTGTTTGCAAAGACCTCAGGGGGATCTAAAGTTAGCTTCCATTCCTCAATCTGAGGCCTACTCAGAACTCGAGCAAAAGAAATCTAGCTTTGAAAGTGTTAGTTCAAAAAAAGATTGCTCTTTGTTTTTCATTTGGTTGGCTGGATGAAGCACAAGCTGAAATCAAAATTGCCGGGAGAAATATCAATAACCTGAGATATGCAGATAATACCACTTTATGGCAGAAAGAGAAGACAAACTAGAGAGCCTCTTGATAAAGCTGAGAGAGGAAAGTGAAAAACCTGGCTTAAAATTCAACATTCAGAAAACTAAGATTATGGCATCTTGTCCTATCACTTGATGCCAAATAGCTGGAGAAACAGTGGCTGACTTTATTATTGGGGGCTCTAAAATCACTGCAGATGGTGACTGCAGCCAGGAAATTAAAAGATGCTCACTCCTTGGAAGAAAAGCTATGACCAACCTAGACAGCATATTAAAAAGCAGAGACATTACTTTGCCAACAAAGGTCCATCTAGTCAAAGCTATGGTTTTTCCAATAATCATGTATGGATGTGAGAGTTGGACTATAAAGAAAGCTGAGGGCTGAAGAATTGATGCTTTTGAACTGTGGTGTTGAAGAAGACTCTTGAGAGTGGCTTGGACTGCGAGGAGATCCAACCAGTCCATCTTGAAGGAAATCAGTCCTGAATATTCTTTGGAAGGACTGATGCCGAATCTGAAACTCCAATACTTTGGCCACCTGATGCAAAGAGCTGACTCATTGGAAAAGACCCTGATGCTGGAAAAGATTGAGGGCAGGAGGAGAA
Organism: Oryx dammah; assembly: GCF_014754425.2. NCBI lineage: Eukaryota > Metazoa > Chordata > Mammalia > Artiodactyla > Bovidae > Oryx > Oryx dammah. The sequence goes on from NW_024070202.1 coordinate 88,768,229, forward strand.
GGGGACAACAGAGGATGAGATGGTTGGACGGCATCACCCACTCGATGAACATGAGTTTGAGTAAGCTCCTGGAGTTGGTGATGAACAGGGAGGCCTGGCCTGCTGCAGTCCATGGGGTTGCAAAGAGTCAGACACAGCTGAGAGGCTGAACTGAACTTCCTTGACCATTTGATGTGATGAACTTTGACTTATAGCAAAGTAAGCTTATTTCTCACTAGCGAACATTGTGGACTCATCTACTTCCATTAGTGTTTTGGTACAGCAACAGGAGTAGTTTCATCCGAATTATTAAATACATGAAGACAGTTTCCTAAGGGGGCTTCCATCTACTTTGTCTACTTGTCCTAGAGGAATTAAGCATATATATCATGTATTGGGACTTCCTTGGTTGCTCAGATGGTAAAGAATCTTCCTGCAATGCATGAGACCCTGGTTCAATTCTTGGGTCATGAAGATCCCTTGAAGAAGGGAATGTCTACCCACTCCATTATTCTTGCCTGGAGAATCCCATGGACAGAGGAGCCTGGTGGACTACAGTCCATAGGGTTGCAAAGAATCAGATATGACTGAACAACTCACATGTATTAAGTAACTAACATATTGAGTAACTAAAAATATTGAGTGACTAAATAAGTAACATGTATTGACATCACGTATTAAGTGACACCAGGGAAAATGAGTCAAGAAACTGCCAGTCATAGAATCCAGACCATCAGTTTCATATGCAAAATACTGAAATATATTTAAAACTCTTTGACTTAAACCTTTAAAAATAATTTTAAAAGTATTGCCTAAATAAAACAGAGTTTTGTTTTTAAACTAGATAAGGTATGGATTTCAGATTTTGGGGGGCACAGAAAAAATAAAACCATTCTCTTCCCTGGCTTTTCTAAGTCTTCTTTAAGGCCAGATTTCTCATTCAATATTGTAGGTACCCTTAGAGTGCTGCCACTGAAAAATACTAAATGGCTACAAAGCACTTTGTGAATATGGATGCTATCCAAAGGCTAAATGAAAATCTATAGCAGAAAACAATAATAAAAATCATACTCCAACTGGTAGACACAGTGTTTTAATAATTTAATATGGTTATAACACAGAAGCAAACATATTACTTCTGTAATTTATTGATGGCCATGTAATAGTTGCAATAGAAATGGATGATTTATGAATTCATGAATTATTCTTCAGCTAGTCTTTATTCTTGAAACTAAGTGTTTAAGTCTTACTTTAGGCTTTCATTCTTGGTGCTATGTAAAAAGAACTTTTCTCTCAGGCCTGAAAATGTAAGCAGACCATATTTGTACAATCCAAACACTTTTTTCATTATTAATTTCTACAACTGGCCTGTGATGAAGGTAAAGTTTGCTATTTCAATACACAATGAACTGTGCACAGTTTGTCATTTGGGTTAGAGAGCTGTATGTTAATGAAAGGGAATTGCTATCAGATTCCAGTCCAACCAACTGTATCTTTCTTGGAAATAATCTTTTTCTACATTGTGTTACAGGATTGCTTTATAGAGTGATCATATACAATACACAGTGATTGCATATTGACTTAAAGTCATTTACTCACATGGCATGTATAAGTCATGGATCCTGTGATGTCCATTTAGCAGATGTTTACTTGGCTGTCCTAATTGTTTCTAAATGAAATCTGAGCTGCTTGTTTGAACTCTGAGTGCATAGCACATGCGCTATGGGTGAGAGAAGACTCTTTCATTTGCTTCCATCTTAGATGCACTGCAATTCTCTTGACATTTTATTTTAACCCCATCTTTTCTAAATCCACTGAGGGTTTATTACAACCTGGACTCAGATTTGCTTATTGGATCATTGTAATCCTTGATGGAATGGAATCAAGTTTTAAGGGACTATTCCTAGACACATGATTGGAAATTGTTAGAAAATGATTACTAAAATGGAGGTGTAGGCTAGTGGGCCCCCACTAAGTTAACACTAATCTTTCTGAGTAAAATAAATTTAATAATAAATAGAAAAATGACCCTCCTGGAAAACAATAAATATATAAATGACTCTGCTAGAAATGAAATAAAATCCTGGCTGACCACTTAATTTACTAAGTCACCTTGTCAAAATTATTTCACACGATGTCTATACTTTTTGCCTTAATTGAACAAATGTATACAACAGTGGTATGTCCTTCATAAAGTTGTCTGAGGAACAATTAAGATTATTCTTGAAAAGAATTTAGCAGGGCCTCAAGCTCATAGACACCATTCAGTGTTGACTAACAATAGCAAACATGTATTTCTAAGTACAGTTCCTAGCATGCAGTGGGTTTTTGATAACTGTGTAAATGATCCACTGAAAAGGTATAAGATTGGGCCATAATCATAAAGAAAAGCTATTTTTGTCTCCAACTGCCCCTTTACGACATACTCACCAATAAGAGATTTTCTCTGTCATGAATGAACACTGAGCAGATCCATGACCTTTATGTTCATTCTCAGTAAAGATACAAACATGTAAGCACAAAATTATGGTTAATTTAAAGCACTAGATACTCCATCAAGTCACAAATCTAGTATTCTGTCTAAGATTTGCACTAATATTTCACTCTTCCATCAAAGTTCCTATTTCACTCCCTTTTTCTGCTTCTTGTGTAATCTACAGTTGGTTGACCAGAAGCCTTAGGTGGGAAGGGGCTGGGAGACATCATGCAGTCTTTTTATTCATCTTCCCCCCTTGTTGTGTTAGAGAATACGAGGGACGAATAAGGGGAGGGAAAGGAGAAGAGAGGACGGACAGTCCTGTTCTTGCTCGACTGATGACTAAATACGTCATGAGTGAACTTGCTCTCTGACTCTAGGAGATGTTTAGACTTGGTTCTTTTTAGTGGCCTTCTGTTTGGAGGGTTACTGCTCTCTCAGCCAGTCTCTGGGGGCATATTCTGTGTGTGTGTCTTCTCCCTGTTGGAGTCGCTGTCACTCTCCATCTCCAGGTTGTCATCTTAGAAGAGTTTGAAATGGCTCCAGGTACACGTTTTTTCTGTCTTTGAGCCCACATCTAGTCTGCAAAAAAAAAAAATCATTCATTTTTGGCCCCACCATTGGTGGGAGTATAGTTATCGTCTGAAGCCCTCTTCTCTACCTTTTCCTCTTCTGGTCCACACACCATGTGTATTCCAGGCATCACAGACTCTCCCAATTTGGAGGCAACAGATTCCAAGCTTTCCAAGTGGTTCAGGGGAAGCCTCCCATCTTAGGCTGAAAGGAAGGAGGAAGCAGTTGCTCTTGCTTTGTCTTCTTGCCTCTCACAATGCAATCTGTTGCTTCCTTGAAGAAGGGTGGAGACCCACTCAAGGGAGCTGCTGTCTTACAATCTCTTTCAACACATATTTTTAAAACAGATAAGGAGGGATTAAAGAAAAAAACAGGGTAGTTTTATGTTATTTAACTTAGGAATTTCTGCTAGTGGTAGAATGACTCTATATTATTATAGAAATAATAACAATGGTAATAATAAATTACATTTATTGAATATTTATTAGTGCCAGATATTGGGTAAATGTTATTTTATTTGTTCCATTAAAAAGAAAATCTTACTGGAAAGTGGGTCTTAATTTCTAATTAAAAAAAAAAAAGATATTGAAGCACAGAGAGCTTTAGTTACATATTCATGGCCACCTAGCTAGTTAAGCTAGCATTTTAATTTAACCACCCTGCAGACTGCTTTTTCATTACTATTAAGTGACTCAGTGATTATTTTAGTTTCACTTTCCATTGTCTTCTAGGATTTTACACAGTTCCTGACAGAAAATAGCCTTCAAATTTGTATCAGATGAGTGAAAAAAGAAAAAAGACAAAGTCTAAAGATACTATAAAACAGATTATAGTCTTTTTTTTATAGGCAGAGGTTTTCTTCCACAACTGAGTCAACATATGAATTTGGATGGGAGACAGAAATCAGTCCATTATACAAGGTCTTAACTAGCACAATCTCACGATGTTGGTTGACAACTTCTTTTTATGGTATCCTCCCAGATTTGTGTCGTCAACTAATTTGAGAAAATGGTCGTGGTATTTTTCAGTGCAGGATTATTACCACAAACTCAGCTTACCTGGGAAAAACACAAGTTTAGAATTGTTCAGCTTCACTTTACAAACAGATTTTGTTTTGTTGAGGTGGCGCTACTGGTGAAGAAGTCACCTGCCAGTGCAAGAGACAGATGAGACTTTGAAATGGCTCCCTTCCCTGGTGGCTCAGACAGTAAGGAGTCTGTCTACCATGCGGGAGACCTGGGTTCAATCCCTAGGTTGGGAAGATTTCCTGGAGAAGGACATGGCAACCCACTCCAGTATTCTTGCCTGGAGAATCCCATGGGCAGAGGAGCCTGACGGACTACAGACCATAGGGTCACAAAGATTTGGACAGGACGGAAGCAATTTAGCACAAAGAACTCCTTTTAACTTTCCTGTGACTAACAAAACTCCTGTAAGTAATGAGATCAGTCTTTACATATTCTAATCCTCTAGGACAGATCATCCCCCAGACACCTGAATGAGTGGCACTCTGTAGCCAGCTCAGCAATGAAGGAAGCTCCCCTCAGCACTGAGAAAGGAGGTGTGGAACATGGCTCGTTAGTCTGTGACTGCAGATTCTTTCTTCACTTAAGATAGATCAGTGTCTTAGCCCTTTTTTGGTTCTGCTAAAGCTTACTCTTCTCCGCAGAACTCTTCTTTGATTTCCAAGTTTTTAGAATTTTCTTGGCAGGGTTTGCTAACGCTGCTTTTAATGTTCTTCTCAAAAAACAGTTTTGAAATTTTCCATGATAAATGTTTTACACAGTTGGTCATTGTAAACATCCTATGTTTTCTGTTTAATTCTTCTCTAGGCTTTAGCAGGTCCACACTTTTACTTCTAAAAATGTTAGCACTTATAGGATTTATACTTGTTAAAGAAAGATGATGCTTTTTAGAGTCCAGGCTCTATAGCCAGACTTCCTGGGTTTGAAATATGGCTCTCCAGTTTATAATCAGCATGTCTTGAAAAAAGTTATTTAACTGCTCTGTTTCAGCTTCCTCATCTTTAAATTGGGATTAAAATAGGATATTGTTAAGATTCAAGAAAGGGATTTATTTAAAAGGACTTAAAATACTACTTGATATAAAGAAACACTCCATGAAATTAGTTATCATTATTCTTCCTATTTTTTTTTTTTACTTTTACTGAATAGTTGTGGATGTCCCTGGGCAGTTTAGAAAACCCCATATTCCCTCTTCCGATTATATGGAATCAGCTACCAGGGGAGCTCATGGCCAGGTTTGAGTAAGACCCAACTTGTGAAAGGGTGCACAGGCAGACTCTGGGCTCCCGATTTGCCTTTTGTCTATTCCTTCTGAATTGGAAGCATGACTTAGTAATGTAAGATCAGCTTTCAAATCCCTGCCTGCCAAACCCACTCCTCTGACCACTATTTGGTAGTAGAGATTCTAGACTTGTGGATATAGCTTTCTCTTCATGTTTGTGAACATAGGGTTCTTTGTATAGCACTGGGAAGCCATTATTTTAGTTAATTAAGAGTACCTAGTATCCTTAGGTAATTTTGCCACAGTTCATCTACCAACAGGAGTTCCATTAGTCTCCTACTGCCCAGGCATTTTCTTGTCCTTGAGGTGCTCAAAGTCATCCTGAGGATCTTCCCTGGGCTGGTCTCCTCAAAGCGCATCAAAAATTATAGCAGAATGACTTTTTTTTTTTGACATGATAAACCAAAAGAAGGAAAAATCAGGAGGGTTGGGAAAGTAAGTCAGTATGCCTAGGAGACGCAGGCATCAGAGCTGGAGCTTTGGGAAGCACCCTACTTGATGTCTCAGACTTTAGGATATATTAAAATGATCTGATCCACTGGACAGATTGCTCAACTCTGCTAAACTTGAGTTTTCTGATCTGTGAAATGCTGTCAATTATATTTCCTACTTTATAGGTTTATTGCTACAGATATTTATTAAGTATCTATCAACTGTATATATTTTTTCATCTATTACTTCTGTCTCTCTATTATACCTCTGTCTCTTGGGCTTCCCTGGTAGCTCAGATGATAAAGAATCTGCCTGCAATGTAGGAGACCCAGGTTCAATCCCTGGGTCAGGAAAATTCTCTGGAGAAAGGAATGGTAACCCACTCCAGTATTCTTGTTTGGGAAATCCCATGGACAGAGGAGCCTGGGCTACAGTCCATGGGGTCTCATAGAGTCAAACATGACTGATCGACTAATACCTTCATCATGTATCTAGATATAACTTCATCTGGGGTCATTCACTATATAGACTGTAAAAAAGAAAGAATCAAACAAGCAAAAAAAAAAAAAAAAGCATCTGTCTACTCAAAGCATCTAGGCTAACCTGTCTCTGCTCTCTCTTCACTTGTATTAGTCAGTAGCATCAGACATTGGTACGGTGATTAAGAGACACAAAGTACTATGTATAAAATAAGTAAGCTACATGTTATTTTTAATTTCTGTAAACTTCAATAACTATTCTGTAGTCTTTTTGCTAATAATGGTATTAGAAGTCATACTTGTCTTTTTGTTGACTCTCATGATAGTTTATTTCCTTGCATATTGATAAATTTTGAAAGAGAGTATGTATTTGGTTGACTTTTACATACAGAAAATCTATTTGACTGGACTGAGGATACTTACATACTGATGGTATTTGTGTTGGCTTTTGCTAAAGCCAAGAGACACTTCTCCAGACCCTGAACCATCACTGGTTCAGTTACAGAACTTTAGATTTAGCATTTTCAAAACTAATCAAACCTGTATCAGCAATTTCCTTCAGGGCAACTCCACTCTGTATGTTCTCAATGCTCACCCCACTGGTTTCAGTTCATAGTTGTTTGTGGTTGTTTGATTGACACTCAGGTGGTTTCCCTTACTTTTTGTGAAAAATGGAAATTATGTTTTCTCCAGAATCCAGCTGTTTTATAAGAGATTTTACAAAAGGACTCCTTCATATTATTATTAATACTTGAAAAAGTAACTTTGTGATTAAAAATTATTTGATCATATGTCTTTGATCTGTCCTTAATATATACAATTGTAAAGTTATGTTTTATTATAATGATCCAGTTTTCCATCCTTCTCCTCCTCTGTATGTTATTACTAACATTTCACACTTCTTCCTATATGAGCATGTGTCATTTATAAATATGCTATATACATGACTTCTGGAGAGTTACTATGCATATTTTTGTTGTAGTTTCCTGACCAGTAGCTTGTATTATACCAGTAGCTTGTATTATATAATATTATATGTATAATAGTATATATTATACATATATATTCATTTGTAACACACTCTTAGGTGGTTATCATAGCAGTAATGAGATTTGAAATGTATTATAAACTGATAGACATGTTTAATAAAACATTATGGGTTCTGTCAGTGAAACTGCTTTCTACATAAAGGCTTATTATATACACATATTTTTAAATACTGAAAATGCTCTAGAGTTCCAAGAGTTATTGATGATATCTGATTTATATCTGACTAATTGAGACATCTTTGTGACTCCATGTACTATACAGTCCATGGTATTCTCCAGACCAGTATACTGGAGGAATCCAGAAAACAGGCCAGAATCCTTTCTCCAGGAGATCTTCCCAACCCAGGGATTGAACCCAGGTCTCCAGCACTGCAGGTGGATTCTTTAACATTTGAGTCACTAGGGAAGCCCTTCAGAAACCAAATAAATGTCAAAGTTGGGTTTTGATACACATGGTATCAGATATGTGAGAATATTTAAGGCTATTTTTGGAGTTCAGTTTGGTGCCAAGTAGCAATGCATAGAACATTATCTTGGGCATATTTTCTGCTTCATGTTAAGTTTACTAGGTGGCATTTTCCGGTTCTACATCATATTTGAGGGAAAACTTAATCTTTTATAGAAATATTTTTAAAATCTGTTCTAAATTTAACTTGTCAGGTTCATGGGAATTTGCTGGACAGATGTGTGCTGTACTGTTGCTAGATGCAGCATCCCAGGTGGTTTTTTTTTTTTTTTTTTTTAATCTCTGCTCATTGTTTTTTCTCCTTCTTCCTTTCCCACCTTCCCTGGATTGACCCAATGACTTCTCTTCCCACAGATTCAACCCACCTCAAGCTCCCAGGCCAATCCCAACTTGAGTCATTGATATTGAATATACTCCTTCAGATGATTTGGGACACAGTGCTCAATGCTGATCCCTATACTCCAAAGTGGTGCCTTGGGTCATCATTGTTTCCAGCTTGGCTATTGCATGGTGTCCCAATGATGAAAGCTCAGAGCCTATGTTTTTTTATGCAAGTAGCAGCCTGGGCTTCTCTTCTTGGGTCCTGCAGGGTTGCTGGTAAACCCTGACGGGCTCCTTTGTTGGCAAAGGCTTTAGTTTCACCATCTAAGAAATTTGAAAACATGCATTTCTGTTAATGTGTTTCTCTTATAGTTTCCGAATCATGGTTCACTAATGAGAGAGGCTTCTTAGAACACCTCCAAGGACTGGTCCCTACTTCTTGGAGACAAATTTCTCTAATGCTAGTACTATCTGGTTTTCTGAGCATTGCTCAGAACTATTCCTATTGTTAATCTCCCATCTCCTGCCCAGTGTACCTATGTTATTTATCTTGGTTCCATCATGCCAACTGTTTACTGGACATTTACTGAGCAAACTCTACTGTGTTTGCTGAATACCTTAGGCACTGGATCTTTGCAATTTTATTGAGTGGATCAATTACCAGGCTTTAGTCCTTCCCTCTAACCACTTTACATTTTTGCTCTACATCTTTGAAGAATATATTCTATAACTTACCTCTGGGCCTCCCTAGAGAAAGTACAAGTTCAAAAATTTATAGAACATGAATTTCTTAAAATTCAGAACTAAAAAATTAGAATTTTTACTTATCCTGGTTTGGTTTGGTTAGTCACTAATTCATGTCCGACTCTTGTGACCCCATGGACTGTAGTCCATCAGGCTCCTCTGTCCATGGGATTTTCCAGGCAAGAATACTGGAGTGGGTTGCCATTCTATTATATATATATAAAATATATATTACTCCTGTTTGATATAGTAAGTCCTTTGACTCTTTTCTTTTTGAAAAAATAATAATTTGTTATATAAAAGGGAATTCAGAAATCATTTTGTAGAGTACTTTCAATTTACAGATAAGGAAATGTAGGCTTGACATGTTAAAGTTATTTGCTCAAGATTAAATTAGAGAAAAGCTAGGTCTCTTTATATCTTACCTAAGAGAAGTTTAGAAAAACTAAACTCTATATACTTTAGACTTTATTTGCTGAAGAGTACAGTCTCTTTATTTTAATGATAATTGATATCTAAGGATTGCAATAGACTTTAAATTTCACAGAGTAGACTATTGAGTTAAATCAATGCTGTAACCAAGCTTTAGAAAAATTTTCAACTTTATAGAATTAGCTCAAAAACCTAGAGGCTCCATCAGCTTTTTAGACTTGCATACTAGCAGTGACTAAGGCAATGTCAGTAGGGGGCAGCCAGCTACTAAAATTTAGAAATATGCCTCTTCTTGGCTTTTCTATTCTTCTTAAAGTTTCCAAATCAGATTTTATAAAATACTTATGTGTCTGACCCAGTGGTGATAATTTTTGATTAAAATAAGAATTTATTCTATTTCTATGTCAACTATTCCAGTGCTCATGGGAGTACTGAAAATCAGTTCTGACACCAACCTGAGTTAGTATCAGACTACAGGTTTATTAAGGGGTAGGGTACCTGACAAGGCCACCTCCACCTCAGATGCAAGCCACAAGTTCAGGGGGTTCCTCAGACCACTCATGCTTCTGATTGTCTGGGTCTAAAAGTGAGGGTTCCCATCTCACTGTTAGGTAAGTCACTAGAAAAACCCACAGAACTCAGGGAAGTGCTATACCTTTGATTACATTTTTTATATTTTTACAACATTTTCTCTTTACCAGTCATTTTAAGTAATGGTTTATTTTGTTTTTATGTTTTATCTTCTTTGGCTGCTCTGTGTGGCTTGTGGGATGTTAATTCCCTGACCAGGGCTTGAACCTGGGGCCACAGCAGTGAAAGTGCCAAGTCTTAACCACTGGGACACCAGGGAATTCCCTTGATTACAATTTTGTTGCAAAAGATACAAATCAGGAGGACCAGTCAAATGGGGAGATGTGTAAGGCAAAGTCTTGGAGATAAGGTAGACCCTCTGTATTCTTTCTTATGGAATCAGTGTATATTCTTCTGGCAATCGTTGTGTTCACCATCCAGAAAACTCTACTGAACTTTGGGGTCCAGAGTTTTCTGGGAGGTCAGGTTGACCTCACATGGCTCTCAGCTCCAACCCTTTAATAGGACCTTTCAAAGGTCTGAGACCAGCTCCCATTCTGAAGCTCTCTGGAGAGCTCAGCAATTCATCTCATAGCATAACAAAGCTACTTCTAAAACTGGAGTATCACAAGGATTCAGAGTCTCCCTTTCAGGAACCAGGAACAATAGTCACTTAAATTCTTTATTTTACAACAGAATCATATTACATAAATACACTCAATTTTGCCAAAGAACATTAGAGTTTAAAAGTAATCTCCCAATTACCATTATCTTTATCTGTTGCTGTTTCTAAAGTACTAAAGAATCATATATCAGTGATACATTATAGATTTTTCTTTTTTTCTTGAAAGATTATACAGAGAGGAAAACTGTTTTGCTATTAGAAAATGTAGAAACACTTCATATCTGATTAAATATTTTCAAAGCCTGTAACTTAAAAACTAATGTCTAGGTTTATATTCAGCTCATAATGGACATTGAGAGGAGTGAATAAATTATAGATAAACCAACAAAGAATACAGGAAGAAAACTGCTTAATGAATAAGGTGGTGGTCTTAATTAGGCAAAGGGAAACTAGATTTGTGTCAATTGCCTCTGTCCATAGCTAGCTGTATTATCTTGAAGATTTGGATGTTCTCAATCTCTCTCTTCCATATTCAATATGTAGAAATTGTATGCAATTATTTTAATTATAGTTAAGATACATTTCATCATTTAAAAATATCTTTTATAAGAAACGATCAAGTCCACTGTATTGAAATAAGACTAAAGCCATTACTTGGACCTCCTAAGTAGCACTAGTGGTAAAGAACCCATAGGTCAATGCAGGAGACATAAATAAATGTGGATTCCATCCTTGGGTTGGGAAGATCTCCTGGAGGAGGGCATGGCAATGCACTCCAGTGTCCTTGCTTGGAGAATCCCCATGGACAGAGGAGCCTGGCAGGCTACAATCCATAGGGTCACAAGAGTTGGACACAACTGAAGTGATTGAGTATGCAAAACCATTGCTACACAGGGTGCTGTTACCTACAGCTGGCAGTGGGGTTCCAGATTTCAATGCCTCTGGGAAAAGAGGGCTGAGTGTATCTTATGGGGGTTGGAGATTGGAGACTAATTTCCAAACCCATAAATCAAAGTTGTAAAACCTTTCTGTGTCTAAGTTTGCATCTGTATACAACAGTTGCATGGATAGTGAAGGGAGAAAGCAAAGAATCCTAATGATAGGAAGCTAGACAATTATTGGAATATTAGCTTCAGTTCTAAAAATGTGAAATCCTTGAAGACATATAACATATGCTATTGATTTGTGAAACCCTAGGAGATGAGTTGAGGCTACTTTGGAAGGAATGATGCTGAAGCTGAAACTCCAGTACTTTGGCCACCTCATGCAAAGAGCTGACTCATTGGAAAAGACTCTGATGCTGGGAGGGATTGGGGGCAGGAGGAGAAGGGGACGACAGAGGATGAGATGGCTGGATGGCATCACAGACGTGATGGACATGAGTCTGAGTGAACTCCAGGTGATGGTGATGGACAGAGAGGCCTGGAGTGCTGCGATTAATGGGGTAGTAAAGAGTCGGACACGACTGAGCAACTGAAATGAACTGAACTGAACTGAAATAGTGATTAAGAAGACAGGAGAAATGAGAGAGAGAAAGAAAAATAAATTCATGAAGAATAAACATGCCAACAAAATTTACAAAGCATCTGAAGAAATCCAACTCCAAGATATGAATTGTCCCTCACTGCCAACAAACACATGAACCTGAAAACGATAACAAACAAAACTTCAATCATAAAATACAGATGTAATTCTATTATCAAGAATGTATTTTAAATAAATATGTTTAGAAACCTTGAAGCAATATCTTCAAAATAAAAAGTGGGAGCTCTAAAACAAAGACTGGTTCTTGTGAACCATGAGTCAATTAGATTCTTTGCAAGGAAAGGAAAAGTATTTAACATGGGAACTGCAATAAAGATTATACTTGCGTCAATTGAAGAGAAAAATTTTAAGAGAATTTTGAAGATTACCTAAAATATCACTTAAAAAGATAAAGAGATAAAAAATATAAAATGAAGTTTAAAGAATTAGAACATAAATATAGATGCTCTAGGAGACTCTAAGTGAAAGTGAAGTCGCTCAGTCGTGTCGGACCTTTTGCGACCCTATGGACTGTAGCCTACCAGGCTTCTCTATCCGTGGGATTCTTCAAGCAAGAGTACTGGAGTGGGTTGCCTTTTCCTTTTCAGGGGATCTTCCCGACCCAGGGATCAGACCCAGGTCTCCTGCATTGTGGGCAGACGCTTTACCCTCTGAGCCACCAGGGAAGCCCAGGAGAGTCTAAAAGAGGCCAACAATTTACAAAACTGAAGAATGATATAAATTGTTATACTGAAAGAGTACCTTCAGTATCATTCATGTATGACAAATAAAAGATGACATGACTCAGACTGGGTAATTGGATTTGTGTTTTTTCAAAAAACATTGACATATTATTTTTGTTTTTATTCTTATATAGCATTTAAAAGTTACACTCTTTTTTTACAGTTATTATAAAATATTGGTGATATTCCCTGTGTTTTACAAGATTGGGTTTGTCTTATTAAGATTACAAAAGTTTATACCCAACTAGGGCTTCCCTCATAGCTCAATTGGCAGAGAATCTGCCTCCAATTCAGCAGACCCTGGTTCGATTCTTGGGTTGGGAAGGTCCTTTGGGGAAGGGAAAGGCTACCCACTCCAGTATTCTGACCTGGAGAATTCCATAGGTTGTATAGTCCATGGGGTCATAAAGAGTTGGACACTACTGAGCGACTTTCACTTTCACTCAAACCCAACTAAGCTGTTAAAACAATCATGAAAGAATCATATTTCTTTTAAACACTAAAATATAGTGTTTTAGACACTTAACACTATAAAATAGACATTTAAACACTAAAATATATTATTTTTGCCACAAAATGTCACTGAGATTTCTCTAAAGGCTATATTTTAGCAAGAGGAAAAAATAAACCCAGAAAGACAAAGTGTGATGCAGGAAAAAATGTTTAGCAAAGATTTATATTGGAAAATAAAAATAAGTGATGTCTGTACACATAAACTCTTTGGCATATTTTAAAATAAAGAACTAACATTCAAAACAATAATCAGATGACAATATGGATGGGATAGCTCATGCTTCCTATGTCTTATCTGAGAGAAGCATAGAGAGACTAATTAACTTTTAGACTTTATTAATATAATCACTGTGTGTGTATGTGTGTGTCTGTGTGTACTCAGTCATTTCCGACACTTTGTGACCCCATGGACTGAAACCCACCAGGATCCTCTGCCATGGGATTTTCCAGGCAAGAATACTGGACAGAATTGCCATTTCCTCCTCAAAGAGATCTTCCAGACCCAGGGGTTGAACCTGTATCTCTTGCATCTCCTGTGTTGGTAGGTGGATTCTTTACCACTGCACCACCTGGGATGCCCCGGACAAACATAGTACTTGACACATATTTGGTACTCAATAAATAGTTGTTGATAGCATGGAAGAAGGAATGAAATCAGTAAGTCTTTTGAGGGTCTCAAGTCCCTTTGTAGATACATTATGAAATGTAGAACAATTGAACTCTAAAGCATTTCCAGGGCAAAAAAAAAAAAAAGCCATATACTAAATATACTTTATGAATTATGTCTCCTGGCATAGTTATTAAATGATTTCAGCATAGCAATTCAAAGAGAATGTTGTTTAATTAGAGATTCTGAAATAGGTAATTTTCAGTAGAACTATTTAAATTTTGTTAAGTCTACATTAAAGACTGTGTAAGAGGTATACACTATTATGTTTTATCAGCTCATAATGTCCTATGACTTGATAGGAAAAGGTAGTAAAAAAAAAAAAAACACCAGAAAAATATTGAGTTTGCATTTCATAGAATGAATTTATTTTACTTAGTAGACTTTGAAATACTGTTGGTTAATGAAAATGGTATCAAGGAGAATAGAACAGGGAGTGCTTATAGTTGTATTATTTAGACTCATGGTAGATTGAATAAATGATGGAGGACATGAAAACTGCTTCCTTCTTTTCTCTTTTGGAGTTCATCTGTTTCTCAGCTTAATGAGAGTATCTTCTAAACATTTGGGTTCCAGGATATCAAAAGTCAGATTTTAAGAAAGGAAGACAAGATTTAAAGAGTGAAAGTGATGGATAGCAGGATGAGGAGTAGGGAAGGATATTTGTAAAAAAAGAAAAGAGCAAGAAAGTGTTTGTGTTTGTATCTAAAAATAAGGAAGGATTTTGGAAGTTGATTCTTATTGGAAAAAAATGCAGAAGAGATGCTTCTACCATGGAATGAGGGTGGCATGAGCAGGCAACATGTTAAAAGAAAGACAAAGACTTAACAGTGGCAATATTTTGGTTCATATATTTATGCCATTAAGAATCTGGCTACACCTAAATGAACTATTACATATGCAATGAGGATGAAGTGTTGTATATATGAAAATATGAAGAGTTGGGACCAGAAAACACCTATTTTATCATAGAAAAATCTGTTTTTCCCTGCCCATATTAAATAGTCCAGCTGGGACCTTGTAAATCAGTCTAGTGAAAAATACTGGTGAGAGAAAAAGAAACAGAAGTTTATTAACATGTGCATTGCACATACACATGGGAGCACCCACTGATGAGTAACCCAAATAGGTGCTTAGAATTTAGGCTTAGATACTTGGACTAAACAAATGAAAGGGATTTGGGGTTCCAGAGCAGGGGAGGCAAGTTATGGGAAGGTCATCAGGAAAACTATGATTCTAAAATCTCTCCTGGACATATATCCAGAAAAAAAAATGTCCAAAAGGATACATGCACCCCAGTGTTCATTGCAGCAGTGTTTACAATAGCCAAGACATGGAAGCAACCTAAATGTCCATTGACAGAGGAATGGATAAAGAAGATGTGGTAGATATATACAATCGAATATTGTTCTTGTTATTTAGTCACTAACTCATGTCAGTCTCTTTGCCACCCCATGGGCTGTAGCCCAGTAGCTCGTCTGTCCATGGGATTTCCCAGGCAAGAATACTGGAGTGGAGAGTCATTTCCTTCTTCAGGGGATCTTCCTGGCCCAAGGACTGAACCGTCTCCAGCATTGCAGGTGGATTCTTTACCACTGAGCCACCAAAGAAGCCCATTGGAATATTACTTAGCCATTAAAAAGTATGAAATAATGTCATTTGCAGTATCATGATGGACCTAGAGATTCTCATATTGAGTGAAGTAAGTCACATAGAGAAAGGGAAATATTGTGTGATATCCCTTGTATGTGCAATCTAAAAAAAATGATACAAATGAACTTATTTACAAAACAGAAATAGATACACAGGCCTAGAGAATGAACTTGTGGTTACCAGGGGGTAAGAGGGGGGGACGGGATAGGGAGTTTGGGATGGACATGTACATTCTGCTATATTTAAAATGGATAACCAACAAGGACCTACTGTATAGCAAGGGAATTCTTCACAATGTTCTGTGGCAGCTTGGATTGGAAGTATGTTTGGGGGAGAATGGATACATGTATATGTATGGCTGAGTCACTTTACTGTCCACCTGAAACTATCACAACATTGTTAGTCAGTTATACTCCAATATAAATGAAAAGTTTTTTTTTTTCTTAAGTATGGTAAATGAGGTTGTTTAGTAAAGTTTTTAAAGCAGATATAAGTACTAGTATTTGGCCTTTAGCTAAAAATAATCCATATGCCAAAGAGGTATATTTCAGGGTGAGGTATTCTGGTGCTCTTAACTATCTACCTTTGATTATAAATGTTTATTACATTTTCAAAATTTATTACAAATTTCCTGAAGATTTACCGCTACCCACATTATTTATATATTTTTTTGTTGCCTTAGACAAAAGAAGGCAATTTCTAAAACCTGAAAACAAACTGAAACAAAATTATGGATCTTTATCACTTAACATTTGCACAGTAGTCTGCTTTTACAAAATTAAAATTTCATAGTGTCCCACAGGTTTGGGGTTGTTGTGTTTTCATTTTCATTCATTTCTATGCATATTTTGATTTCTTTCTTGATTCTTCTGTGATTTGTTGGTTATTCAGAAGCGTGTTGTTCAGCCTCCATATGTTGGAATTTTTAATAGTTTTTCTCCTGTAATTGAGATCTAATCTTAATGCATTATGGTCAGAAAAGATGCTTGGAATGATTTCAATTTTTTTTTAATTTATCAAGGCTAGATTTATGGCCCAGGATGTGATCTATCCTGGAGAAGTTTCCGTGAGCACTTGAGAAAAAGGTCAAATTCATTGTTTTAGGGTGAAATGTCCTATAGGTATCAATTAGGTCTGGCTGGTCCATTGTATCATTTAAAGTTTGTGTTTCTTTGTTCATTTTCTGTTTAGTTGATCTGTTCATAGGTGTGAGTAGGGTATTAAAGTCTCCCACTATAATTGTGCTATTGTTAATTTCCCCTTTCATACTTGTTAGCATTTGTCTTACATATTGCGGTGCTCCTATGTTGGGTGCATATATATTTATAATTGTTATTGCTTCTTCTTGGATTGATCCTTTGATCATTATGTAGTGGCCTTGTTTGTCTCTTTTCACAGCCTTTGTTTTAAAGTCTACTTTATCTCATATAAGTATAGCTACTCCTGCTTTCTTTTGGTCTCTATTTGCATGGAATATCTTCTTCCAGCCCTTCACTTTCAGTCCGTAAGTGTCCCTTGTTTTAAAAGCAGTGCTAAGGGGAAGTTCATAGCAATACAGGCATACCTCAAGAAACAAAAAAAAGTCAAATAAATAACGTAACTCTACACCTAAAGCAACTAGAAAAGGAAGAAATGGAGAACCCCAGGGTTAGTAGAAGGAAAGAAATCTTAAAAATTAGGGCAGAAATAAGTGCAAAAGAAACAAAAGAGACCATAGCAAAAATCAACAAAGCAAAAAGCTGGTTCTTTGAGAGGATAAATAAAATTGACAAACCACTAGCCAGACTCATCAAGAAACAAAGGGAGAAAAATCAAATCAATAAAATTAGAAATGAAAATGGAGAGATCACAACAGACAACACAGAAATACAAAGGATCATAAGAGACTACTGTCAGAAATTATATGCCAATAAAATGGACAACGTGGAAGAAATGGACAAATTCTTAGAAAAGTACAACTTTCCAAAACTGAACCAGGAAGAAATAGAAAATCTTAACAGACCATCACAAGCATGGAAATTGAGACTGTAATCAGAAATCTTCCAGCAAACAAAAGCCCAGGTCCAGACAGCTTCACAGCTGAATTCTACCAAATATTGAGAGAAGAGCTAACACCTATCCTACTCAAACTCTTCCAGAAAATTGCAGAGGAAGGTACACTTCCAAACTCATTCTATGAGGCCACCATCACCCTAATACCAAAACCTGACAAAGATGCCACAAGAAAAGAAAACTACAGGCTGATATCACTGATGAACATAGATGCAAAAATCCTTAACAAAATCCTAGCAATCAGAATCCAACAACACATTAAAAAGATCATACACCATGACCAAGTGGGCTTTATCCCAGGGATGCAAGGATTCTTCAATATCCGCAAATCAATCAATGTAATTCACCACATTAACAAATTGAAAAATAAAAGCCATATGATTATCTCAATAGGTGCAGAGAAGGCCTTTGACAAAATTCAACATCCATTTATGATAAAAACTCTCCAGAAAGCAGGAATAGAAGGAACATACCTCAACATAATAAAAGCTATATATGACAAACCCACAGCAAACATTATCCTCAATGGTGAAAAATTGAAAGCATTTCCCCTAAAGTCAGGAACAAGACAAGGGTGCCCACTTTCACCGCTACTATTCAACTAGTTCTGGAAGTTTTGGCCATAGCAATCAGAGCAGAAAAAGAAATAAAAGGAATCCAAATTGAAAAAGAAGAAGTAAAACTCTCACTGTTTGCAGATGACATGATCCTCTACATAGAAAACCCTAAAGACTCCACCAGAAAATTATTAGAGCTGATCAGTGAATATAGTAAAGTTGCAGGATATAAAAGCAACACACAGAAATCCCTTGCATTCCTATACACTAATGAGAAAATAGAAAAAGAAATTAAGGAAACAATTCCATTCACCATTGCAACGAAAAGAATAAAATACTTGGGAATATATCTACCTAAAGAAACTAAAGACCTATATATAGAAAACTATAAAACACTGATGAAAGAAATCAAAGAGGACACTAATAGATGGAGAAATATACCCTGTTAATGGATCAGAAGAATCAATATAGTGAAAATGAGTATACTACCCAAAGCAATCTATAGATTCAATGCAATCTCTATCAAGCTACCAGCGGTATTTTTCACAGAGCTAGAACAAATAATTTCACAATTTGTATGGAAATACAAAAAACCTCAAATAGCCAAAGCAATCTTGAGAAAGAAGAATGGAACTGGAGGAATCAACTTGCCTGACTTCAGGCTCTACTACAAAGCCACAGTCATCAAGACAGTATGGTTCTGGCACAAAGACAGAAATATAGATCAATGGAACAAAATAGAAAGCCCAGAGATAAATCCACACACCTATGCACACCTTATCTTTGACAAAAGAGGCAAGAGTATACAATGAATTAAAGGCAATCTCTTTAACAAGTGGTGCTGGGAAAACTGGTCAACCACTTGTAAAAGAATGAAACTAGAACACTTTCTAACACCATTCACAAAAATAAACTCAAAATGGATTAAAGATCTAAATGTAATACCAGAAACTATAAAACTCCTAGAGGAGAACATAGGCAAAACACACTCCGACATAAATCACAGCAGGATCCTCTATGATCCACCTCCCAGAATATTGGGAATAAAAGCAAAAATAAACAAATGGGACCTAATTAAAATTAAAAGCTTTATGACCGAAGTCCGAGTCCCCAAAACTGAGAGAATAAGACGTCCACAGCAATGCAAAAGCATAAAGGGGTTTATTGCTAGCTCGAGCTAGGGCTCAAGTCTCATCCAGCGCAGTGGAGTCTTGACGAGACCTAGCTCAAGCTAGGGCTTCCGTCTCATCCAGTGCAGTGGAGTCTTGATGAGAGCTAGCTCGAGCTAGGGCTCCCGTCTCATCCAGCACAGTGGAGTCTTGAGGAGAGAGCCCTGAGCTCTGACTCACAGCTGCTTTTATACAGGCAGTTCTTAGTACAGCTGGTGGTAATGATTGGCTGAGCCCTACACATGTGCTATTTCCAAAACCCACATCCCTATCCAGACTGGCTCAGGTTTGGTGCCATCGGGGACTTTCCCAGGGTGTGGTTCCCCGGAATCATGACTCAGGTTTTAATCTGGTTTGGCGCCAGTGGGGACTCTCCTAGGGTGGGGCTTCCTAGGATTATCACTCACAAGAACCTGAGGCTCAGGCCTGGTGTGGCCTGTTGAGCCTGTCATGGCTCAGGTTAGGTCCCAACACTGCACAACAAAGGAAACTCTAAGCAAGGTGAAAAGACAGCCTTCGGAATGGGAGAAAATAATAGCAAATGAAGCAACTGACAAACAACTAATCTCAAAAATATACAAGCAACTCCTGCAGATCAATTTCAGAAAAATAAATGACCCAATGAAAAAATGGGCCAAAGAACTAAATAGACATTTCTCCAAAGAAGACATACAGATGGCTAACAAACGCATGAAAAGATGCTCAACATCACTCATTATCAGAGAAATGCAAATCAAGACCATAATGAGGTACCATTTCACACCAGTTAGAATGGCTGCAATTCAAAAGTCTACAAGCAATAAATGCTGGAGAGGGTGTGGAGAAAGGGAACCCTCTTACACTGTTGGTGCGAATGCAAACTAGTACAGCCACTATGGAGAACAGAGTGGAGATTCCTTAAAAAACTGCAAATAGAACTGCCTTATGACCCAGCAATCCTACTGCTGGGCATACACACCGAGGAAACCAGAATTGAAAGAGACACATGTACCCCAATGTTCATCACAGCACTGTTTACAACAGCCAGGACATGGAAGCAACCTAGATGTCCATCAGCAGATGAATGGATAAGAAAGCTGTGGTACATATACACAATGGAGTATTACTTAGCCATTAAAAAGAATTCATTTGAATCAGTTCTAATGAGGTGGATGAAACTGGAGCCTATTATACAGAGTGAAGTAAGCCAGAAAGAAAAACACCAATACAATATAGTAACACATATATATGGAATTTAGAAAGATGGTAATGATAACCCTGTATGCGAGACAGCAAAGGAGACACAATGTATAGAACAGACTTTTAGACTCTGTGGGAGAGGGAGAGGGTGGGATGATTTGGGAGAATAGCATTGAAACATGTATACTATTATGTAAGAAATGAATTGCTAGTCTAGGTTTGATACAGGATGCTTGGGGCTGGTGCACTGGGATGACCCAGAGAGATGATATGGGGAGGGTGGTGGGAGGGGGGTTCAGTGTTGGGAACTAATGTACACTTGTGGTGGATTCATGTCAATGTATGGCAAAACCAATACAGTATTGTAAAGTTAAAAAAAAAAAAAGTTCAAAAGAGCAAAAAACAACAGCAACAAAAAATTAAAATTTCAGGCCCATGACATTATTGGTTTTGTGTGCTATAAATTATTACTTTAAAAATTCCCCTTTAAGTACCAAATTATTAATCTACCTCTTAATTTAATTGCCAAATTGCCTTTTGGCAATTAAATGCTACATTAATAATTTGATTCTTAGATTATGCTGAACCTCAATTTGATAATTAAACTTTTATGTTAAATCTATTAGAATATTAGTTGGTTTCTAAAAGAAGTATTAACTGGTAGGAGTTTGATACATTCTGTGGCTTGAAAGATGTCTAATTTAAATTGACAAGCTTGCTTGTATTCTAGTTCATAGCATTTTACATTTAGAATAAAATAGAATTAAGATTTGAAAATTGAGTATCTAGTTCCCAGAACTATACATCTTTCAGTGTCAGGCAGTGAAGAAATTGATTATATGAATCATTTGTTTCTTTCCTCATGTCATAATATGTTCTTGCACCATTAATATTTTCAACATATTTACCTGATACGTTAGTTTATTTAAGTTGAGAAAAATAGAGATCGTTATTTATGTTGATTTGTAACCTGAAAAACCCTAGATATGAGGTATAGATTATTTCCATTTGGCAAAGCATTTTTGTTTAGTTGAGGTGGCTCAGATAGTAAAGAATCTGCCTGCAATGCAGGGGACCCCAGTTTGATCTCTGGGTCAGGAGGATACCCTGGAGAACGAAATGGCTACCCATTCCAGCATTCTTACCTGGAGAATTCTATGGAGAGAGGTGATTGGCAGACTACAGTCCATGGAGTCACAAAGAGTCAGATATGACTGAGTGACTAACACTTTAACTTTGAGGTGGTTAAAGGACACAACTAGTCTGTTGAATCAGAATACTACTTAGATGGTATCTAGCAAATGTGGGGATAATCTTTTATTAAAATTCTTAGCATATAAATCTACTTCAATGAAAAATAAAAATCTAGACAAATTAATAATGAGTTTCAGTGCTACTTAATCAAATGGACCACATTTCCATTATGTGAATTGGTTGCTATACTCTCAGAGCTCTGAACAGAAACCCTCTGATATTCATATGCCATTCCACTGAAAACTATCAAGACAACATTGTTCGACCTATGTTGAGCTGTGGCATGAATTCTCAGACTGGGCATTGGCTGTGGCTTTCTTTGTGGTGCTTCTAGGTCTGAGGTATTGATATCCTCGTTGCTGTCAACAATGGGAGAGTAGAAGCCCTCTGCTTTCTAGGTGCTCCCGTTTTCATTTGTTTTGTACGGCAGTTTGCTCTCTGTTTCTAATTAAGATGCCATCACCCAGGGCAATTTGGGATCAAGGAATTGTGTTCCTGTGAACTGTCTTGTGCAAAGATTGCAGTGTAAATAAAAGAGAAACAGCCTTTCATTACTTGCTTCAAGTGCAACAACTCCATGGCATAAAACAGACAGTATTTGCCTTTGCCAAGGCACAGAGCAGCCTTTGCTCTGATGATACATGACACCGAGATTGTGTCTTTATTTTCAGATACCAGGAAATCACATATAGAATAAATTATATGTAATATAGTATGTATTGTAAGCCCCAAATAATTAAAGATGGCTGGAAAATTCCTAAATTGTAGCAGACCTTAATACTGTAGCATGAAAGACTTAAAGTAACACTTATATTGTGAGATAAGAAAATTAAAACAAATTTTAAGGATGCTAATTTGGAGTGGGATGTGTAGGATAAATTGGGAAGTACAGCAACTAGAGTCAGGAAGGTAAGTTAGGAAATTGGAAGAATTTTTATTGTGGAGTGATGCCTATGGTTATAATATTCTAGGTTGAGAAAAGGACTTATTGGTAATCTGATAAAGCCCTCTAATATTTCACTGACTTAGGACAGATAGTGAGAAAAGAATTCTTTACTGAAAAAGTTATTAGCTTTCTCCCAGGTTAGGAAAAAATGGAATAAATAAGAAATTATGGATGAAGAGGCCACATGGGTTGAGGCTTAGTTTTTTCTGTATCTTGCCCATATTTGACAGAATTTTTAACCATGATTTACCATAAAGTTAGCAAAACTTAAAATTCAGAATTAAGTCCTGAATTAACTTAATTCAGAACTAAGTTGTCCCCGGACCATTTCAAGAGGACTATTTGCAATGGGCTTCTCGAGTGGCTCAGAAGGTAAAGTATCGCCTGAACTGTGGGAGACCTGGGTTCAATCCCTGGGTCGGGAAGATCCCCTGGAGAAGGGAATGGCTTCCCATTCCAGTATTTTGGCCTGGAGAATTCCATGGACTGTATTGTCCATGGGATTGCTAAGTGTCGGACACCGACTGAACGACTTTCACATATATTTGCAATGTAGTCACATATTTCATAAAATTTACAAAAGCAAAATATTTTTAAATTTAATTTTTATTTTATAATACGGTGTAGTTGATTAACAATGTTCTGCTAGTTTCAGGTGTACAGTAGAGTGATTTAATTACACACATACATATATCCACTCTTTTTCAGATTATTTTCCCATGTAGGTTATTATAGAGTATTGTTTCTTGTCCTTGTTGATTATCTATTTTGTATATAGTAATGTGTATATGTTAATCCCAAACTACTAATTTATCCCTCCCCTCACCTTACCCCTTTGGCAATCATAACTTTCTTTTCGAAGTTTGTGAGTCTCTTTCTGTTTTGTAAATAAGGTTATTTGTATCATTTTTCCTTAGATTCTACATCCAAGTGATATCATATGGTATTTGTGTTTTTCTGTCTGAATTATCTTACTTTGTATGATAATCTCTAGGTCCACACATGTTACTGCAAATGGCAATATTTCACGCTTTTATGCCTGAGTAATGTTCCATTGTATATATGTACCACATCTTCTTTATTTCCATTGATGATGAACATTTAGCTTGCTTCCATATCTTTGCTATTGTAAATAGTACTACAGTGAACATTGGGGTCCATGTATCTTTTCAAATAATGGGTTTCCCTGGATATCTGCTCAAGAGTGGGATTACAAAAGCAAAATATTTGATCACAGTCAATACCAGTGTCTGTGTTCAGTTCAGTTCAGTTGCTCAGTTGTGTCCGACTCTTTGCGACCCATGAATTGCAGCAAGCCAGGCCTCCCTGTCCATCACCAACTCCCGAAGTTCACTCAGACTCACGTCCCTCGAGTCTGTGATGCCATCCAACCAACTAACCCTGTCGTCCCTTCTCTTCCTGCCTGCAATCCCTCCCAGCATCAGTCTTTTCCAATGAGTCAACTCTTTGCATGAGGTGGCCAAAGTACTGGACTTTCAGCTTTAGCATCAGCCTTTCCAAAGAACACTCAGGGCTGATCTCCTTTAGAATGGACTGGTTGGATCTCCTTGTAGTCGAAGGGACTCTCAAGAGTCTTCTCCAACACCACAGTTCAAAAGCATCAATCCTTCGGTACTCAGCTTTCTTCACAGTCCAACTCTCACATCCATACATGGCCACTGAAAAAACCATAGCCTTGACTAGACGGACCTTAGTCAGCAAAGTAATGTCTCTGCTTTTGAGTATACTATCTAGTTTGGTCATAACCTTTCTTCCAAGGAGTAAGCGTCTTTTAATTTCATGGCTGCAATCACCATCTGCAGTGATTTTGGAGCCCCCCAAAATAAAGTCTGACATTGTTACCACTGTTTCCCCATCTATTTCCCATGAAGTGATGGGACCGGATGCCATGATCTTCCTTTTCTGAACGTTGAACTTTAAGCCAACATTTTCACTCTCTTCTTTCATATTCATCAAGAGGCTTTTTGGTTCCTCTTCACTTTCTGCCATAAGGGTGGTGTCATCTGCATAGCTGAGGTTATGGATATTTCTCCCAGCAATATTGATTCCAGCTTGTGTTTCTTCCAGTCCAGCATTTCTCATGATGTACTCTGCATAGAAGTTAAATAAGCAGGGTGACAATATACAGCCTTGACACACTCCTTTTCCTATTTGGAACCAGTCTGTTGTTCCGTGTGCCGTTCTAACTGTTGCTTCCTGACCTGCATACAGATTTCTCAAGAGGCGGGTCAGGTGGTCTGGTGTTCCCATCTCTTTCAGAATTTTCCACAGTTTCTTGTGATCCACACAGTCAAAGGCTTTGGCATAGTCAATAAAGCAGAAATAGATGTTTTTCTGGAACTCTCTTGCTTTTTCCATGATCCAGCGGATGTTGGCAATTTGATATCTGGTTCTTCTGCCTTTTCTAAAACCAGCTTGAACATCAGGAAGTTCACGGTTTACATATTGTTGAAGCCTGGTTTGGAGAATTTTGAGCATTACTTTATAGCGTGTGAGATGAGTGCATTCTGGTCCCCTATAATGAAAAGGACATCTTTTTTGGGTGTTAGTTCTAAAAGGTCTTGTAGGTCTTCATAGAACCATTCAACTTCAGCTTCTTCAGCATTGCTGGTTGGGGCATAGACTTGGATTACTGTGATATTGAATGGTTTGCCTTGGAGACGAACAGAGATCACTCTGTGGTTTTTGAGATTGCATCCAAGTACTGCATTTCGGACTCTTGTTGACCATGATGGCTACTCCATTTCTTCTGAGGGATTCCTGCCCTCAGTAGTAGATATAATGGTCATCTGAGTTAAATTCACCCGTTCCAGTCCATTTTAGTTCACTGATTCCTAGAATGTCGATGTTCACCCTTGCCATCTCTTGTTTGACCACTTCTAATTTGCCTTGATTCATGGACCTGACATTCCAGACTCCTATGCAATATTGCTCTTTACAGCATCGGATCTTGCTTCTATCACCAGTCACATCCACAAGTGGGTATTGTTTTTGCTTTGGCTCCATCCCTTCATTCTTTCTGGAGTTACTTCTCCACTGATCTCCAGTAGCATATTGGGCACCTACTGGCCTGGGGAGTTCCTTTTCTGGTATCCTATCATTTTGCCTTTTCATACAGTTCATGGGGTTCTCAAGGCAAGAATACTGAAGTGGCTTGCCATTCCCTTCACCAGTGGACCATGTGCCTCTTGAGCAATCAGTATGCAGATCAGGAAGCAACAGTTAAAACTGGACATGGAACAACAGACTGGTTCCAAACAGGAAAAGGAGTATGTCAAGGCTGTATATTGTCACCCTGCTTATTTAACTTCTATGCAGAGTACATCATGAAAAACGCTGGACTGGAAGAAACAGAAGCTGGAATCAAGATTGCTGGGAGAAATATCCATAACCTCAGATATGCAGATGACACCACCCTTATGGCACAAAGTGAAGAGGAGCTAAAAAGCCTCTTGATGAAAGTGAAAGAGGAGGGCGAAAAAGTTGGCTTAAAGCTCAACATTCAGAAAAGGAAGATCATGGCATCCGGTCCCATCACTTCATGGGAAATAGATAGGAAAACAGTGGAAACAGTGTCAGGCTTTATGTTTTTGGGCTCCAAAATCACTGCAGATGGTGACTGCAGCCATGAAATTAAAAGGTGCTTACTCCTTGGAAGAAAAGTTATGACCAACCTAGATAGCATATTCAAAAGCAGAGACATTACTTTGCTGACTAAGGTCCGTCTAGTCAAGGCTACGGTTTTTCCTGTGGTCATGTATGGATGTGAGAGTTGGACTATGAAGAAGGCTGAGCGCTGAAGAATTGATGCTTTTGAACTGTGGTGTTGGAGAAGTCTCTTGAGAGTCCCTTGGACTGCAAGGAGATCCAACCAATCCATTCTGAAGGAGATCAACCCTGGGATTTCTTTGGAAGGAATGATGCTAAAGCTGAAACTCCAGTACTTTGGCCACCTCATGGCTGAAGAGTTGACTCATTGGAAAAGACTCTGATGCTGGGAGGCATTGGGGGCAGGAGGAGAAAGGGTATACCGTGGATGAGATGGCTGGACGGCATCATGGACTCGATGGACATGAGTCTGAGTGAACTCCGGGAGATGGTGATGAACAGGGAGGCCTGGCGTGCTGCGATTCATGGGGTCGCAAACAGTTGGACACAACTGAGCGACTGAACTGAACTGAACTGAGATGAGTGCAATTGTTCGGTAGTTTGAGCATTCTTTGGCATTTCCTTTCTTTGGAATTTGAGTGAAAACTGACCTTTTCCAGTCCTGTGGCCACTGCTGAGTTTTCCAAATTTGCTGGCATATTGACTGCAGCACTTTCACAGCATCATCTTTCAGGATTTGAAATAACTCCACTGGAATTCCATCACCTCCACTAGCTTTGTTCGTAGCGATGCTTTCCAAGGCCCACTTGACTTCACATTCCAGGGTGTCTGGCTCTAGATTAGTAATCACACCATCATGATTATCTGGTTCGTGAAGATCTTTTTTTGTACAGTTCTTCTGTGTATTCTTGCCACCTCTTCTTAATATCTTCTGCTTCTGTTAGGTCCATACCATTTCTGTTCTTTATAGAGCCCATCTTTGCATGAAATATTCCCTTGGTAACTCTAATTTTCTTGAAGAGATCTCTAGTCTTTCCCATTCTGTTGTTTTCCTCTATTTCTTTGCATTGATTGCTGAAGAAGCTTTCTTATCTCTTCTTGCTATTCTTTGGAACTCTGCATTCAGATGCTTATATCTTTCTTTTTCTCCTTTGCTTTTTGCCTCTCTTCTTTTCACAGCTATTTTAAGGCCTCCCCAGACAGCCATTTTGCTTTTTTGCCTTTCTTTTCCATGGGGATGGTCTTGATCCCTGTCTCCTGTACAATGTCACGAACCTCATTCCATAGTTCATCGGGCACTCTATCTATGAGATCTCGGCCCTTAAATCTATTTCTCACTTCCACTGGATAATCATAAGGGAGTTGATTTAGGTCATATCGGAATGGTCCAGCGGTTTTCCCTACTTTCTTCAATTTGAGTCTGAATTTGGTAATAAGGAGTTCATGATCTGAGCCACAGTCAGCTCCTGATCTTGTTTTTGCTGACTGTGTAGGGCTTCTCCATCTTTGGCTGCAAAGAACATAATCAATCTGATTTTGGTGTTGACCATTGGGTGATGTCCATGTGTAGAGTCTTCTCTTGTTTTGTAGGAAGAGGGTGTTTGCTATGACCAGTGCATTTTCTTGGCAAAACTCTATTAATCTTTGTCCTGCTTCATTCCACATTCCAAGGCCAAATTTGTCTGTTACTCCAGGTATTTCTTGACTTCCTACTTTTGCATTCCTGTCCCCTATAATGAAAAGGACATCTTTTGGGGGTGTTAGTTCTACAAGGTCTTGTAGGTCTTCATAGAACCGTTCAACTTCAGCTTCTTCAGCATTACTGGCTGGGGCATAGGCTTGGATAACTGTGATGTTGAATGGTTTGCCTTGGAGACGAACAGAGATCATTCTGTCATTTTTGAGATTGCATCCAAGTACTGCATTTTGGACTCTTTTGTTGACCATGATGGCTACTCCATTTATTCTGAGGGATTCCTGCCCGCAGTAGAAGATATAATGGTCATCTGAGTTAAATTCACCCATTTCAGTCCATTTTAGTTTGCTGATTCCTACAGTGTCGACGTTCACTCTTGCCATCTCTTGTTTGACCATTTCCAATATGCCTTGATTCATGGACCTGACATTCCAGGTTACCAGAAAGAAGGGATGGAGCCAAAGCAGAAACAATACCCAGCTGTGGATGTGACCGGTGATAGAAACAAAGTCCGATGCTGTAAAGAGCAATACTGCATAGGAATCTGGAACGTCAGGTCTATGAATCAAGGCAAATTGGAAGTGATCAAACAAGAGATGGCAAGAGTGAACATCAACATTCTATTAATCAGTGAACTAAAATGGACTGGAATGGGTGAATTTAACTCAGATGACCATTATATCTACTACTGTGGGCAGGAATCCCTCAGAAGAAATAGAGTAGCCATCATGGTCAGCAAAAGAGTCCAAAATGCAGTACTTGGATGCAATCTCAAAAATGACAGAATGATCTCTGTTCGTCTCCAAGTCAAACCATTCAATATCACAGTTATCCAAGTCTATGCCCCAACCAGTAATGCTGAAGAAGCTGAAGTTGAACGGTTCTATGAAGACCTACAAGACCTTGTAGAACTAACACCCCCAAAAGATGTCCTTTTCATTATAGGGGACTGGAATGCAAAAGTAGGAAGTCAAGAAATACCTGGAGTAACAGACAAATTTGGCCTTGGAATGTGGAATGAAACAGGGAAAAGACTAATAGAGTTTTGCCAAGAAAATGCACTGGTCATAACAAACACCTTCCTCCAACAACACAAGAGAAGTCTCTACACATGGACATCACCCGATGGTCAACACTGAAATCAGACTGATTATATTCTTTGCAGCCAAAGATGGAGAAGCTCTATACAGTCAGAAAAACAAGACAGGAGCTGACTGTGGCTCAGATCATGAACTCCTTATTACCAAATTCAGACTCAAATTGAAGAAAGTAGGGAAAACCGCTGGACCATTCCGATATGACCTAAATCAACTCCCTTATGATTATCCAGTGGAAGTGAGAAATAGATTTAAGGGCCGAGATCTCATAGATAGAGTGCCCGATGAACTATGGAATGAGGTTCGTGACATTGTACAGGAGACAGGGATCAAGACCATCCCCATGGAAAAGAAAGGCAAAAAAGCAAAATGGCTGTCTGGGGAGGCCTTAAAATAGCTGTGAAAAGAAGAGAGGCAAAAAGCAAAGGAGAAAAAGAAAGATATAAGCATCTGAATGCAGAGTTCCAAAGAATAGCAAGAAGAGATAAGAAAGCTTCTTCAGCAATCAATGCAAAGAAATAGAGGAAAACAACAGAATGGGAAAGACTAGAGATCTCTTCAAGAAAATTAGAGTTACCAAGGGAATATTTCATGCAAAGATGGGCTCTATAAAGAACAGAAATGGTATGGACCTAACAGAAGCAGAAGATATTAAGAAGAGGTGGCAAGAATACACAGAAGAACTGTATTAAAAAGATCTTCACAACCCAGATAATCATGATGGTGTGATTACTAATCTAGAGCCAGACACCCTGGAATGTGAAGTCAAGTGGGCCTTGGAAAGCATCGCTACGAACAAAGCTAGTGGAGGTGATGGAATTCCAGTGGAGTTATTTCAAATCCTGAAAGATGATGCTGTGAAAGTGCTGCAGTCAATATGCCAGCAAATTTGGAAAACTCAGCAGTGGCCACAGGACTGGAAAAGGTCAGTTTTCATTCCAATTCCAAAAAAAAAAAAGGCAGTGCAAAGAATGCTCAAACTACCACACAATAGCACTCATCTCACATGCTAGTAATGGCAACCCACTCCAGTGTTCTTGCCTGGAGAATCCCAGGGATGGAGGAGCCTGTTGGGCTGCCATCTCTTGGGTCGCACCGGGTCGGACACGACTGAAGCGAGTTAGCAGCAGTGGTACATGGTAGTAAAGTAATGGTGAAAATTATCCAAGCCAGGCTTCAGCAATACGTGAACCGTGAACTTCCTGATGTTCAAGCTGGTTTTAGAAAAGGCAGAAGAACCAGATATCAAATTGCCAACATCTGCTGGATCATGAAAAAGCAAGAGAGTTCCAGAAAAACATCTATTTCTGCTTTATTGACTATGCCAAAGCCTTTGACTGTGTGGATCACAATAAACTGTGGAAAATTCTGAAAGAGATGGGAACACCAGACCACCTGACCTGCCTCTTGAGAAATCTGTATGCAGGCCAGGAAGCAACAGTTAGAACTGGACATGGAGTAACAGACTGGTTCCAACTAGGAAAAGGAGTGTGTCAAGGCTGTATATTGTCACCCTGCTTATTTAACTTCTATGCTGAGTACATCATGAGAAACGATGGACTGGAAGAAACACAAGCTGGAATCAAGATTGCCGGGAGATATATCCATAACCTCAGCTATGCAGATGACACCACCCTTATGGCAGAAAGTGAAGAGGAACCAAAAAGCCTCTTGATGAAAGTGAAAGTGCAGAGTGAAAAAGTTGGCCTAAAGCTCAACGTTCAGAAAAGGAAGATCATGGCATCCGGTCCCATCACTTCATGGGAAATAGATGGGGAAACAGTGGAAACAGTGTCAGACTTTATTTTTTGGGGCCCCAAAATCACTGCAGATGGTGATTGCAGCCATGAAATTAAAAGACACTTATTCCTTGGAAGAAAAGTTATGACCAACCTAGATAGCATATTCAAAAGCAGAGACATTACTTTTCCGACTAAGGTCCGTCTAGTGAAGGCTATGGTTTTTCCTGTGGTCATGTATGGATGTGAGAGTTGGACTGTGAAGTAGGCAGAGTGCCAAAGAATTGATGCTTTTGAACTGTGGTGTTGGAGAAGACTCTTGAGTGTCCCTTGGACTGCAAGGAGATCCAACCAGTCCATTCTGAAGGAGATCAGCCCTGGGATTTCTTTGGAAGGAATGAATGAGAGCTGAAACTCCAGTACTTTGGCCGCCTCATGTGAAGAGTTGACTCATTGGAAAAGACTTTGATGCTGGGAGGGATTGGGGGCAGGAGAACAAGGGGATGACAGAGGATGAGATGGCTGGATGGCATCACTGAGTCGATGGATGTGAGTTGAGTGAACTCCAGGAGATGGTGATGGACAGCGAGGCCTGGTGTGCTGTGATTCATGGGGTCGCAAATAGTCGGACACGACTGAGCGACTGAACTGAACTCACCTCTTTTAAATACTGTTCTTAGATAAGGGCATCCAGCGTTAAACATGTTCAAGATCATCTATTGGGATTTAGGAAGAAAATATTTCAGCTTATGTGTATAATTTTTTAAAAAGCTATGGATTTTTTTTTTTTTTGCATAGGCTTAATGTTATAATTTTTTGCAATCATTGTTTAATCTGTTTTAATTTCTTCTTCAAGTTTTCTATGAATGGAATTTAATCATTGTTTTAACAGGGAAACACAATGACCGTAAGTGATATGGAAAAAGGGTCCTATTGTAAGGATTACACCCAATACATTTGTGGAAGCTAGTGAAGAAGTCAAAGGAGGGTGGTTACCTATCCTTTGGTAATCACCAGTGAGGTGAAGTCAGAAGGGTTAATAGGAAGAAAAGCTGGAAATCAGGTAAAGAAGAGTTAGGAAAAATGGCAACTGGGGGGACCAACTTGAATCTATGAAATCAATTGGAACCCATATCTGCTTTTCAATGCCTTTGACCTTGGCTATGTGTTTGATTTAGAAAAGACTGGTGATCTTCATCATGGAGTTGCACAGATTCTCGTCTCAAGGGTCAGCTCACAGGAAGATTCCATGGGAATTGAAGTAGATGTGGGTCTGACAGATGCCCCAAGCCTACAAGGTGAGCCAAAAGATCAGTTATTTTGTAATGGTAACTGGCTTAATTGGTTACCTGTATCGACTTCAGAATATAATGACTACTGCTTCCCGTTTGGCTTCGTAATTCAGGCAAATTTGTCTGGTGGCCAAACCCTAATATAAAACTATCTAGGGAATGGAATTTGGGAAAGTGACTTGCTGGCTTATGAGAATTGGTATGTTTCATCATTAACTAGGGATTGTTGAGTATGTTTTCATGATTGTTGAACATTCAGATATACTCCAAAGGAATTAGAATCCTTTTCTTTTTATTTTCTTTACCTTTTTTCCCCCTAAGAATAATGGATCAATTAACACCCTTAACATATGTCCTTATATAATGATAATTTTATTTCTATAGAATAGAGTCCTATAAATAATCTGGTCCAAATAGTAGGCATATTTTTAATTTTGATAGATGTTAAAAGATGCTTTTCCAGAAAAGTCTGTATAACTTAACATTTCTAACTACAGTTTTTTTTAGTATATTGATTCTCCTTGCCAACAAGAGAAATGACACTTTTTAAAATTTATAATAATCCAATGAGTGGATGTGTTATTTCATTTTAAATTTGAAATTCACCCTTTCCTAGATATTTTGAATAAATCTTCATAATTGATGGCCATTTAGATATGCCCTTTTGTTAACTGTTGATCCATTATTTTACTCACTTTTTTATTTTTGGTGGAAGGAGTTATTTCTGTCAATTTGTGCCATGTTATTTTTTTATTTTGTTGGGACTTATAATTGCAAGGTTGTTTGTAGGAATAATATAAGATCTGCTATGTGATGCTATCTCTCTTCAGAGAATATGTATGTTTTCTTCTTTCAGGTATCAAGTGGCTATAACAATGCAGAATCACGTCAATTTTATTTCAAGAATGGTATTGATTCAGATCTCAGCTGCATTCTATGCCGGAGACCAGTGATTTCTGATTTACACTTAATCCTAGGGTGCAGCCTTTTGGCCCCTTCCTTTTATTCTTTTAAACGATTTTAAATCTAATTTTGATATTTATCTCTTAAAGAAGTCCTTCAAAAGATACATTTCAGTCTTTTATCCTCTCTGACATTTCTCTTGGAATCTGCAAGGAAAAAACCACCTCCAAACTTCCAGGCTCACCTTCCTGAACCTCTGTGTAATGCTTCACTCTTTTAACTATTCAAGTCCTTTAAAGAGATTTTTAAAAATACATGATAATGAACTTTTCTACTCAGAGGTCAGGTCAAAGTACTCAGTTCATCATTACCAGAACCTGATATCTGAATCTGAAATTGTAATGGCACTCATGCTTAGAGAGAAAGTATTATTGGTAGCACTGGGGTTTCTGAGTGAGTCCTCAGTAAATGGCATACCTGTCCTCCATTTGAGATTAATGACAACTTGAGAAATAAGACAAAGAATCAAAGTTGTGTCCAAGAGAACTCCTTTCTTAATAACAGAGTTTAAGCTGCAGAAATAGCTTAGCATGACAATCAACTTGGCCTGTTTACTGAAACCCAGACCCAGGCAGATGTACCCAAGCCATTATGGGCCATGTTCTACAAGGCAGCCACTTCACGTAGTTCTTTTGACCACACAGCTAAATGGAGGATAATCTTAGCTGTCTCCATGCAGGCTTGCCTTCTAGTCAGGTGTCTTTTCACCTGCTGAAGTGTGAGCAAAGGAATGGCAGAGAGGTGATGGTACTTAGGGAAAAACCCTTGTTGTGGATCCCAGAGACAGAGAAAAGAAAAAGTAATTGCAGCAATTTAAGTTTAGTAATTGAGAAAGACCATCAAAAAGGCTAAAATTTCATGCTTATATATGGCTTAGCATCAAGACCTATGGGCTTTTGAAGGGTAAATATTAAATAATGAATACATCAGTGCTTGGTACTTGGGCTTTTTAAATTGTATGACTTTGGACAAACCGCTTAATTTCCAGCCAATGTTTCTTCATTAGTACAAAGGAGATCATAACCTCTTTTAAACTAATGTTTTTTGTTTTAATGCTCAAATAAGATCATATGTTTAAAATACTGTACACCATAAGGAAATTCTGTTAGCCTATTTCTTGTGTGTGTGTGTTTGCTATTTGCAACACTTTCAGAGCATAGCCTCCTGGGCACTTCTCCTTATTAGGATGTTTGTTTGCCTGCCCTCTGCCCTCCTGTCGGTGCCCAAGGGGCCCCTTCTTCTTTCCTAGCAGAGCTCCATCGTCATTTCCATGCAGCCCAGGGTTCACACTTTCATTGCCTAGCTTTGTACTTTTTCCCCCTAGCATAGATGAATGGCAGGTGTTACAGATCTTTTCTAACTTAATATTATGTTTGTGGCGAAAATCACTTTTCCATCTGAAAATTTCTCCTAAACCCTGAAGGTTACTTCTTCTTATCAAAATATATTCTTTAGTTCTCTGACATGCTAGCTCATTAAACTGCATCTCACCTCTGGGGGCTCTGATGGAGAAAAATCTGCCGGCTCTTATTTTCTCTAGTATTTGTCTCAGGCTTTAACCAAAATATATGCAGAGAAGTGTCTGAATAGATAATTATAGTAATATGATATGACATGAGACAATGTAATGTAATATATGATGTGATACAAATAATTTTGTGATAACCCCTATCCCAGCCAAACCCCAAATTTCCTCTTCATGCTTCTATAAATGTCATACAGAATTTCAAAATGAGATTATTGCTAGGTTAAATGTAGCAGAGGTTTCATTTTTTTTTCCCCTAGGAAATTATCTTCTTGTTACAGTCTAAGACTTTCAGTAGAAAGTTTTTTGTATGCTAGCTCTCTTTGCTTATAAATTATGGAGAGAAGAAATTAAAAATGTAAGTATGAAAGTGAAAGTCGCTCAATCATGTCTGAGTCTTTGTGAGTCCATAGACTATACAGTCCATGGAATTCTCCAGGCCAGAATACTGGTCTGGCAATCCACTCCAGTATTCTTGCCTGGAGAATTCCATGGACAGAGAAGCCTGAAGGGCTACAGTTCGTGGTGTCACAAAGAGTCAGACATGACTGAGCGACTAACACACACACACACACTCCTGCATTGCAGGCGAGTTCTTTACCAACTGAGCTATTACAGAAGCCCAATGCTAGTAAAATGCAAATATACCTTTTATCAATAAAAATTCTATTGTTTAAAATTAAAATGCTTTCTTCTAAAACCCTAATGCTAAGTTCAGTTCCATTATTTACCTGAACTCATGAGATATTTTACATAGCTGGCTTACGAAATGGATGTGCAAAATATTAGATTTTTCCTTTAAGTGTACTAAATATCATCTAAAGATCATCTCATTTTTAGAAAGCTCTGCTCATCAAAACCATCTTCTGGCCTTTCCTAGTTTTATATCCTCTTTCTTCCACTGCTGCCTGAGGTTTCAGGCCAATTTTTTACTGTGGAGATGTCTTCTGCCTCATCCTGGGATCCCAGCCCTGCTGTCACTGTGTTCAACTGCTAGCATCTATATCCACTCAGGAGCTGAGAATGCTTTCCTCTCACTAGTTGAAGTGCAGGGTACATTAGTTCCTTCTGACTCTTTCCCAGAATTCTTTGTCTATTAACCAAAGGAACTCTGACCTTGGGTTTTAGAAACATTCTCCATTTATAATTACTCTTCCAAAATGGATGAGTTTGTTTGAAATCTTTGAATTAAGATTACCCGGGGTTTTCCTCTGCTGGCCAGCATTCATTTTCTCTGCTGAATATATGAAATTTCCTCTTAATTTTTATCCTCTGAACCATTTGTCTCTGTTAGACTGAGGCTGCACGGTACTGAAGTATGGTTTTCTATAGGATAAATGTTTGGATAAATGATCTGCCTGTATAGTTAAAATAAATAAACAAATAAAAAACAACCAATACCTATACCTTCTGAGGTGTGCCCTCAGGGAACATGAGTTTAATTTCTATATTTGTTTCTTGTTAGCTTGGGGATTAATTTTTCACTTTTATGTTTGTGTTGCATGAGCAAGCTCTGCACTCATGTCTGTGGTCATTCACTTGATAGTTAATACCTGATATGTCATCTGTGACTGCCCTTCTATCACAGAAGAATAAAAGTGATGGAGAATTAAACGATAGAGAAAAGCCCCCGTATTAGCACCTTGTTTTGTTATTCTAAATAAAATATCTGAGGGTGTTTTATAATTAGGGTTATCTATCCCTAGGATTGAAAAACTGTCCAGTAATGATCTCTATTTCCATATAATCATTTCAGTGGCTCTCAGGGCTTCTAGATTTACAGCTGGATAGTCTGGTGGGTTATAGTCCATGGGGTCACAAAGACTCAGACACGACTGAGTGACTGAGCACCAATTCATTCAGTTCAGTTCAGTTCAGTTCAGTCCCTCAGTCGTGTCCGACTCTTTGCAACCCAATGAACCAGAGCACGCCAGGCCTCCCCGTCCATCACCAACTCCCAGAGTCCACCCAAATCCATGTCCATTGATTTGGTGATGCTGTCCAACCATCTCATCCTCTGTTGTCCCCTTCTCCTCCTGCACTCAATCTTTCTCAGCATCAGGGTCTTTTCAAATGAGTCAGCTCTTTGCCTCTGCTGGCCAAAGTATTGGAGTTTCAGCTTCAACATCAGTTCTTCCAATGAACACCCAGGACTGATCTCTTTTAGGATGGAGTGGTTGGATCTTCTGGCAGGCCAAGGGACTCTCAAGAGTCTTCTCCAATACGACAGTTCCAAAGCATCCATTCTTTAGTGCTCAGCTTTCTTTATAGTCCAGCTCTCACAGCCATACATGACCACTGGAAAAGCCATAGCCTTGACTAGACGGAACTTTGTTGGCAAAGTAATGTCTCTGTTTTTCAATATGCTGTCTAGGTTGGATATAACTTTTCTTCCAAGGAGTCTTTTAATCTCCTGGCTACAGTCACCATCTACAGTGATTTTGGAGCCCAGAAAAATAAAGTCAGCCAGTTCCCACTGTTTCCCCATCTATCTGCCATGAAGTGATGGGACCAGATGCCATGATCTTAGGTTTCTAAATGTTGAGCTTTAAGCCAACTTTTTCACTCTCCTCTTTCACTTTCAGCAAGAGGCTCTTGAGTTCTTCTTCACTTTCTGCCATAAGTGTGGTGTCATCTGCATATCTGAGGTTATTGATATTTCTCCCTGCAATCTTGATTCCAGCTTGTGCTTCCTCCAGCCCAACGTTTCTCATGATGTACTCTGCATAGAAGTTAAATAAACAGGGTGACAACATACAGCCTTGATGTACTGCTTTTCCTATTAGAAACCAGTCTGTTGTTCCGTGTCCAGTCCTAACTGTTGCTTTATGATCTGCATACAGGTTTCTTGTGACATTGTACAGGAGATAGGAATCAAGAGCATCCACAAGAAAAAGAAATGCAAAAAAGCAAAATGGGTGTCTGAGGAGGCCTTACAAATAGCTGTGAAAAGAAGAGACGTGAAAAGCAAAGGAGAAAAGGAAAGATATACCCATTTGAATGTTGAGTTCCGAAGAATAGCAAGGAGAGATAAGGAAGCCTTCCTCAGCGATCAGTGCAAAGAAAAAAAGGAAAACAATAGAATGGGAAAGACTCGAGATCTCTTCAAGAAAATTAGAGATACCAAGGGTACATTTCATGCAAAGATAGGCTCAACAAAGGACAGAAATTGTATGGACTTAACAGAAGCAGAAGATATTAAGAAGAGGTGACAAGAATACACAGAAGAACTGTATAAAAAAGATATTCACAACCAAGATAATCACGATGGTGTGATCACTCACTTAGAGCTAGACTTCCTGGAACGTGAAGTCAAGTGGGCCTTAGGAAACATCACTACAAACAAAGCTAGTGGAGGTGATGGAATTCCAGTTGAGCTATTTCAAATCCTGAAAGATGATGCTGTGAAAGTGCCGCACTCAGTATGCCAGCAAATTTGGAAAACTCAGCAGTGGCCACAGGACTGGAAAAGGTCAGCTTTCATTCCAGTCCCAAAGAAAGGCAATGCCAAAGAATACTCAAACCACCACACAATTGCACTCATCTCCCACACTAGTAGAGTGATGCTTAAAATTCTCCAAGCCAGGCTTCAGCAATATGTGAACTGTGAACTTCCAGATGTTCAAGCTGGTTTAAAAAAAAAGGCAGAGGAACCAGAGATCAAATTTCAAACATCTGCTAGATCATTGAAAAATCAAGAGAGTTCCAGAAGAACATCTATTTCTGCTTTATTGACTATGCCAAAACCCATGCATTAACATCCTGTCATAAGACATTTATTTTCTATATGCTCTTCTCCACATTTCTCAAGTATTAATTCTCTTTGAGAACACTGGAGTGTAAGCACTATTAAATTCCAGACCTCCTGTGGAAACTGTTGAAGTTTAAGGCTATTTCATTAATGTACAACTTTGACATTTTATTTAGCAGCAAGATATACAAGTGTCTCTAGAGCTCCAGAAAACAATATGCCTAAGATGGAAAACAACCATAGGTCACTCTGATGTCTTCATTGTAATATGGGAAAGATTGAACATTTATCAGCCTGAAAATTTCATTTTCACCAGTAAGTTTAAAAAAAAAGAGTCTGCTCACAACTAGTAAAATACTAGTCAGGGATATGCTGTAATTTCATTTTTAGACAAGTGGTCTGGCTCAGTAGTGCTCGTGAAGAATAGAAGAAAAATAAAGTCAGTAAGCATCAAGTTTGGGAACTTATAGAATTTTAGCTTTTAAAAACCACAGACTGGAAGGCATAGTCTATATAGATATCAGCAAATATTGCAACATTTTAAAATATAGTCTATTTTTTTATTGCTAAATCGAAGTAAAAATTCTAGATTTAACTTTCAGTCCAGATCACCAATTTCAGACAATGATTCAGGAGGAAAAATGTTAATGGACATCCTTCCCTGCCGGGTCCAGCCCCTGCAGATCCAGGGAATTCGAAGGGTGGACGGAGTCGGTGAGGAAAGACTTATTTACTGATATAAGATTAGATTAGGAAGAAATAGTGTAGTAGGAAGATTAAGTGGAGGAAGAGGGCTGAATAGCTTGGATTACGCGGAAGACCAATAAAATTCCAGACAAGGAATTTGCACCATCTACATTGGGCCACCGGAGCTCACTTGAATATCTAAGGGTGCCTCACCTTAGGCTCCCTTTCGCGCGGGTCTTAACAGCCAGGGCAAGTAACTAGACTTGGTGAGCCTCCGTGCCCCAGATGGAAATTCAGCCTGAAATTAAGGCAAAGAGAGAGAGACACGGGGGAAACCAGTCCAGCGACTGGCTCCTGCTCCTATTGTTTAGAAGGCCTTATATACCTTTTAGATTGTACATAGAGATCAATAGGTAATACAAAATTATGCAGTGTTAGCAGCCCAGACTCTTATCGAAACCAGGCTTTTCTCTCTGCATACCTAAATGTATTACTCAAGTCTTAGGTGATTTACATCATCTTCTGGCCAAAAGGGGCCAATTAACATTTTACAGCCTTTTTTCTGATAAGGGTTTGTCAACCAGAAGACTTATTTGTGTTGATCTTCCCAAAGTCTGGTGCCACTCTCAGAAAGTACTAAATAAAGTTACATTCTTACATAGCAAGGACACAAGAGGAGTGCAAAGAGAAGTAATTAACTCAAAAGTCTAGTGTTGCTAACATCAGAACTACTATATATCTTTTCCATATCCCGTTTACATTGATTAACATCCTCCCAGGTGCCTAAAAGATAAAGAATATGAAGGCCTGGTGGCAATCATTGAGTCAACAGTGAAATCCCGTCACCAATATAATTTTTAACTCTTTAGAAAAGGCTCTGTATCTTTAAGATGCTTTTAAGTTTTGTGCCTCTCGAGGTTGGGGGCTGCAAGCAATTCACAAGCTGTAAGAGGTCTAGGGAACCTGTTAGGTAAGCTAGAGAGCAATCAGAGGGGGTTAACTGAAACATCCCTTTCAAATGCAGAAGACTAAAGCCCTGAGTTGACTTTTTTCCAGAGAATATCAGAAAAGTGGAAAAGCAGGCAGATTCTTATTTTCTGGGGGGTGGATGCTCAGGAAATGCCAGGGGGAAAACCTGAGGTCTGATTAGCCTTGCCATCAGAGCTCTTGCCGCATGACCTTGTCACGGGTGAAATTCCTCACGCTGGCTCCCGACACTTCCCCAAAGGATCCTATGGCAAAAAACTATTGAGAATTCCAGGGAAACAGAACTAATGGGTTTCTATAGAACTTTCAAAATCTTTGTCTTGATAATAAACATGCAGTGTGGATCTCCCAAATGGCATAGGGCGGTAAGTGTTTCTCAAAGTCATATAGCCAGAAACTGCTTTTTTTCCAATTAAATATTTTACAATATTTGTGGGAACTCTAGACTGTGTGGATCACAATAAACTGGAAAATTCTGAAAGAGATGGGAATACCAGACCACCTGACCTGCCTCTTGAGAAATCTGTATGCAGGCCAGGAAGCAAGAGTTAGAACTGGACATGGAATAACAGACTGGTTGCAAATAGGAAAAGGAGTACATCAAGGCTGTATATTGTCACCCTGCTTATTTAACTTAAATGTAGAGTACATCATGAGAAACGCTGGGCTGGAGGAAGCACAAGCTGGATTCAAGATTGCCGGAAGAAATATCAATAACCTCAGATATACAGATACAACCACCCTTATGTCTTAAAGTGAAGAGGAACTAAAAAGCCTGTTGAAAGTAAAAGAGGAGAGTGAAAAAGATGGCTTAAAGCTCAACATTCAGAAAACGAAGATCATGGCATCCAGTCCCATCACTTCATGAGAAATAGATTGGGAAACAGTGGAAACAATGTCAGACTTTATTTTTTGGGGCTCCAAAATCACTGCAGATGGTGACTGCAGCCATGAAGGTGAAACATGCTTTCTCCTTGGAAGAAAAGTTATGACCAACCTAGATAGCATATTCAAAAGCAGAGACATTACTTTGCCGACTAAGGTCTGTCTAGTCAAGGCTATGGTTTTTCCTGTGGTCATGTATGCATGTGAGAGTTGGACTGTGAAGAAGGCAGAGTGCTAAAGAATTGATGGTTTTGAACTGTGGTGTTGGAGAAGACTCTTGAGAGTCCCTTGGACTGCAAGGAGATCCAACCAGTCCATTCTGAAGGAGATCAGCCCTGGGATTTCTTTGGAAGGAATGATGCTAAAGCTGAAACTCCAATACTTTGGCCACCTCATGCAAAGAGTTGACTCATTGGAAAGGACTCTGATGCTGGGAGGGATTGGGGGCAGGAGGAGAAGGGGACGACAGAGGATGAGATGGCTGGATGGCATCACGGACTCGAGGGACGTGAGTCTGAGTGAACTCCGGGAGTTGGTGATGGACAGGAAGCCCTGACATGCTGCGATTCATGGGGTTGCAAAGAGTCGGACATGACTGAACGACTGAACTGAACTGAACTGTGTGTGTTTTCAAGCAGTTTTGGGTAAACTCTTTCGATCCTGTTCCATTGCTTTAAACATTTTCTCAATGCTGATGATGTCCATATTTTTATCTTTGGCTCTTATTTTTCCCTTGAGGATCAGAAGCATATAGGTGACTGTCTTCATATCCCTATTTGGACATCAAATAGCCATCTCCAGCCTAACATAGTCAAACAGACTATGTCAACACCATACATTCATACACTCAACCTACTTTTCTCAGTAATTCTTACCTCAGTAAATTGTACCATCATTCATACAATTATTAAAGCCAGATTAAGATTTGCTGTCACCCTGGAATCCTCTCCTCTGTTACAGATTACATTCTCTGGAAGCATATGCTCAGATAAAATTGATATGCAGGATGCTGATCAGGAATGA
The DNA here is from genome assembly GCF_014754425.2 of Oryx dammah. NCBI lineage: Eukaryota > Metazoa > Chordata > Mammalia > Artiodactyla > Bovidae > Oryx > Oryx dammah. The sequence goes on from NW_024070202.1 coordinate 88,810,214, forward strand.
ACATCTGTGAAAGGAAGAAGGTAGAGGCAAGATCAGGCAGAAGAGACATTAAAATGTGCAATGTAGTCCCAGTAATGCTTCAGTCAAGCTGGCCAAGAGCTCCAAATGGATAAAGCCCATCAGAGTTGTACCCTCTCAGGATCAGTGGCAGCTCTCTTGGACTCCTGCCTCACCTAGGTCAGTGGCCATAGCAGATACCCAGGGAAAGGCATGATCCCGCTTTGAGATGTTTCCTCACAAGTGCTGGCTAGTGCTTGTCTGAATTCTTGAGAGGGACTCAGCAGAGCTGTAGAGTTCTCAGCTCTGGGCAGCTTTCTCCTCTTGTAGACTCTGTCTTCTAGGACCGTTATCCCTAATCCTTTTGGCAACAGGGACTGATTTTATGGAAAACAATTATTCCACAGACCAGGGTTGGGGGATAGTTTCCGGATGATTCAGGGCATTGCATTTCAGCTCAGTTCAGTTCAGTTGCTCAGTCATGTCTGACTCTTTGCGACCCCATGAACTGCAGCATGCCAGGCCTCCCTGTCCATCACCAACTCCCAGAGTCCACCCAGACCCATGTCAATCAAGTCGGTGATGCCATCCAACCATCTCATCCTCTGTTGTTCCCTTCTCCTCCTGCCCTCAATCTTTCCCAGCATCAGGGGTCTTTTCAAATGAGTCAGCTCTTCGCATGAGGTGGCCAAAGTATTGGAGTTTCAGCTTCACCATCAGTCCTTCTAATGAACACCCAGGACTGATGTCCTTTAGGATGGACTGGTTGGATCTCCTTGCAGTCCAAAGGACTCTCAAGAGTCTTCTCCAACACCACAGTTCAAAAGCCTCAATTCTTTGGCACTCGACTTTCTTTATAATCAACGCCCACATCCATACATGACCACTGGAAAAATCATAGCCTTGACTAGATGGACCTTTGTTGGCAAAGTAATGTCTCAGCTTTTTAATACGCTGTCTAGGTTGGTCATAACTTTCCTTCCAAGGAGTAAGTGTCTTTGAATTTCATGGTTGCAGTCACCATCTGCAGTGATTTTGGAGGCCCCAAAAATAAAGTCAGCCACTGTTTCCATTGTTGCCCCATCTATCTGCCATGAAGTGATGGGACCGGATGCCGTGATCTTCATTTTCTGAATGTTGAGCTTTAAGCCAACTTTTTCACTCTCCTCTTTCACTTTCATCAAGACGCTCTTTAGTTCTTCTTCACTTTCTGCCATAAGGGTGGTATCATCTGCATATCTGAGGTTACTGATATTTCTCCCGGCAATCTTGATTCCAGCTTGTGCTTCTTCCAGCCCAGCGTTTCTCATGATGTACTCTGCATATAAGTTAAATAAGCAGGGTGACAATATACAGCCTTGATGTACTCCTTTTCCTATTTGGAACCAGTCTGTTTTTCCATATCAAGTTCTAACTGTCGCTTCCTGACCTGCATACAGGTTTCTCAAGAGGCAGGTCAGGTGATCTGGTATTCCCATCTCTTTCAGAATTTTCCACAGTTTCTTGTGATCCACACCGTCAAAGGCTTTGGCATAGTCGATAAAGCAGAAATCGATGTCTTTCTGGAACTCTCTTGCTTTTTCGATGATCCAGCAGATGTTGGCAATTTGATCTCTGGTTCCTCTGCCTTTTCTAAAACCAGCTTGAACATCTGGAAGTTCACGGTTCGCATGTTGCTGAAGCCTGGCTTGGAGAATTTTAAGCATCACTCTACTAGTATAGGAGATGAGTGCAATTGTGTGGTAGTTTGAGTATTCTTTGGCATTGGCTTTCTTTGGGATTGGAATGAAAACTGACCTTTTCCAGTCCTGTGGCCACTGCTGAGTTTTCCAAATTTGCTGGCATATTGAGTACAGCACTTTCACAGCATCATCTTTCAGGATTTGAAACAGCTCAGCTGGAATTCCATCACCTTCACTAGCTTTGTTCATAGTGATTCTTTCTAAGGCCCACTTGACTTCACATTCCAGGATGTCTGGCTCTAGTAGCTCCACATTACATTTATTGTACATTTTATTTCTATTATTATTACATCGGCTCCACCTCGGATAATCAGGCATTAGGACCTGAAGATTTGGGACCCTTATTCTAGGACTTTTAGCCCTGGCCCCTCAGCTCAGGTGACTCTGTGCAGCTCTGCCTGGATTCCTTTCTCTTGAGCCATTACTAAGGGTCTCTTTTAAGCTGTAACCTGGGGCAGTTGTTGGGTCCACACTTCATCTATTTTCCTTTTTCTGAGATCATTGTCCTTTGTTTTCTGATGTTTAGTGTCTTGAAAATAACAGTTTCTTGTTTTTTGTTTTTTTTTTGTTGTTGTTGTTTCAAGGAAGAAGGTGAATCAGTGGCTTGTTTCTTCACCTTGGCCAGAAGTGAAGTCCCTCGAGTTTATTTTTTAAACCTTTCTTTGTACAGTTTGCTTACTTTTACAAGAAACTGTTTTCTTGCAAGGTTCAATTATGTCCTGCATCAGCCCTCCTTTGTAAGTGAATCCTCTGGTAACTGCCCTGATTAAATCGATAGTTTGAAAGACTTCTTGGTGTCCTTCCCTTTATTTCATCTTTTTTTCTCCTTTCTCGGGAGAGAAAATATAGCACATACATGCCACACATACACACAGAAAAACCTTGTTTTAATTTGAGCTATGGCTACAGAGATCTTTAAAATTGAGAACAGGGATATATCTTACTTCATGTCTCCATGTCCAAAATAGCTAAGAGGAGCTGTCTAATTGAACTTTCTGTGATGATGGAAATGTTCTGAATCAAGGAAGACTGTTGAACACTTGAAATATGCTTAGGGCAACAGACAAGACTAAAATTTTTATTTTATTTAGTTTTGATTAATTTAAATTTAAATTTAGATAGCTACTTGTGGCTACTGTTTTGGTTGTGTGGGTATATAGCTTGTTTTCGTCGGAGGTGGGCTTCCCTTGTGGTTCAGCTGATAAAGAATCCACCTGCAATGTGAGAGATCTGGATTTCACCCCTGGGTTAGGAAGATCCCCTGGAGAAGGGAAAGGCTACCCACACCAGTATTCTGGCCTAGAGAATTCCATGGACTCTGTGGTCCATGGGGTTGCGACATGACTGAGCGACTTTCAGACTTGTTAGAGGTAAATACTGGGTTAGAATATTGTAGTTCATATCTCTCTTGTCTATCAATTTTTTTCCTAAGAAATTTATTCTATTGATAGGTTGAATTGCCATGGTATAGTGTTCAAAATATGAACTCCTCCATTTACTTCCAACTGCTAATACTACTTACTAACTATTTACATGATAAAATTTAGCTTCCTTGAATTTCAATTTTCTGAACAAGTGAGGTTAATGATACCTCATATTGGTTGGTATAAAGCTTATGTTAGAATGCATGGTACACAGTATTGCTCAGTAGACATTAATTTTATTCTTTGTTTTTTCTCCTATATATGTCTTTTTTTTTTTTTTTTTT
>NW_024070202.1:88813760-88871401 GCF_014754425.2 Oryx dammah
TTTTTTTACTTTACAATTCTGTATTGGTTTTGCCATACATTGACATGGATCCACCACGGGTGTACATGCGTTCCCAAATATGAACCCCCCTCCCACCTCCCTCCCCACAACATCTCTCTGGGTCATCCCCATGTACCACCCCCAAGCGTGCCGTATCCTGCATCAGACATAGATTGGCAATTCGATTCTTACATGATATTATACATGTTTCAATGCCATTCTCCCAAATCATCTCACGCTCTCCCTCTCCCTCTGAGTCCAAAAGTCCAAAAGCAGTGGGATTGCTGGGTCATAAGGCAGTTCTATTTGCAATTTTTTAAGGAATCTCCACACTGTTCTCCATAGTGGCTGTACTAGTTTGCATTCCCACCAACAGTGTAGGAGGGTTCCCTTCTCTCCACATCCTCTCCAGCATTTATTGCTTGCAGATTTTTGGGTCTCAGACATTCTGACTGGTATGAAGTGGTACCTCATTGTGGTTTTGATTTGCATTTCTCTAATAACGAGTGATGTTGAGCATCTTTTCATGTGTTTGTTAGCCATCCGTATGTCTTCTTTGGAGAAATGTCTATTTAGTTCTTTGGCTCATTTTTTGATTGGGTCGTTTATTTTTCTGGAATTGAGCTACAGGAGTTGCTTGTATATTTTTGAGATTAGTTGTTTGTCAGTTGCTTCACTTGCTATTATTTTCTCCCATTCGGAAGGCTGTCTTTTCACCTTGCTTATAGTTTCCTTTGTTGTGCAGAAGCTTTTAATTTTAATTAGGTCCCATTTGTTTATTTTTGCTTTTATTTCCAGAATTCTGGGAGGTGGATCATAGAGGATCCTGCTGTGGTTTATGTCGGAGAGTGTTTTGCCTATGTTCTCCTCTAGGAGTTTTATAGTTTCTGGTATTACATTTAGATCTTTAATCCATTTTGAGTTTATCTTTGTGTGCGGTGTTAGAAAGTGATCTAGTTTCATTCTTTTACAAGTGGTTGACCAGTTTTCCCAGCACCACTTGTTAAAGAGATTGTCTTTACTCCATTGTATCTTCTTGCCTCCTTTGTCAAAGATAAGGTGTCCATATGTGTGTGGATTTATCTCTGGGCTTTCTATTTTGTTCCATTGATCTATATTTCTGTCTTTGTGCCAGAACCATACTGTCTTGATGACTGTGGCTTTGTAGTAGAGCCTGAAGTCAGGCAAGTTGATTCCTCCAGTTCCATTCTTCTTTCTCAAGATTGCTTTGGCTATTCGAGGTTTTTTGTATTTCCATACAAATCTTGAAATTATTTGTAGTAGTTTTGTTAAAAATATCGCTGGTAGCTTGATAGGGATTGCATTGAATTTGTAAATTGCTTTGGGTAGTATACTCATTTTCACTATATTGATTCTTCTGATCCATTAACAGAGTATATTTCTCCATCTATTAGTGTCCTCTTTGATTTCTTTCATCAGTGTTTTATAGTTTTCTATATATAGGTCTTTAGTTTCTTTAGGTAGATATATTCCCAAGTATCTTATTCTTTTTGTTGCAATGGTGAATGGAATTGTTTCCTTAATTTCTTTTTCTACTTTCTCATTATTAGTGTATAGGAATGCAAGGGATTTCTGTGTGTTGATTTTATATCCTGCAACTTTACTATATTCATTAATTAGCTCTAGTAATTTTCTGGTAGAGTCTTTAGGGTTTTCTATGTAGAGGATCATGTCATCTGCAAACAGTGAGAGTTTTACTTCTTCTTTTCCAATTTGGATTCCTTTTATTTCTTTTTCTGCTCTGATTGCTGTGGCTAAAACTTCCAGAACTATGTTGAATAGTAGTGGTAAAAGTGGGCATCCTTGTCTTGTTCCTGACTTTAGGGGAAATGCTTTCAATTTTTCACCATTGAGGATAATGCTTGCTGTGGGTTTGTCATATATAGCTTTTATTATGTTGAGGTATGTTCCTTCTATTCCTGCTTTCTGGAGAGTTTTTATCATAAATGGATGTTGAATTTTGTCAAAGGCCTTCTCTGCATCTATTGAGATAATCATATGGCTTTTATTTTTCAATTTGTTAATGTGGTGAATTACATTGATTGATTTGCGGATATTGAAGAATCCTTGCATCCCTGGGATAAAGCCCACTTGGTCATGGTGTATGATCTTTTTAATGTGTTGTTGGATTCTGATTGCTAGAATTTTGTTAAGGATTTTTGCATCTATGTTCATCAGTGATATTGGCCTGTAGTTTTCTTTCTTTGTAGTATCTTTGTCAGGTTTTGGTATTAGGGTGATGGTGGCCTCATAGAATGAGTTTGGAAGTTTCCCTTCTTCTGCAATTTTCTGGAAGAGTTTGAGTAGGATAGGTGTTAACTCTTCTCGAAATTTTTGGTAAAATTCAGCTGTGAAGCCGTCTGGACCTGGGCTTTTGTTTGCTGGAAGATTTCTGATTACAGTTTCAATTTCTGTGCTTGTGATGGGTCTGTTAAGATTATCTATTTCTTCCTGGTTCAGTTTTGGAAAATTGTACTTTTCTAAGAATTTGTCCATTTCTTCCATGTTGTCCATTTTATTGGCATATAATTGCTGATAGTATTCTCTTATGATCCTTTGTATTTCTGTGTTGTCTGTTGTGATCTCTCCATTTTCATTTCTAATTTTATTGGTTTGATTTTTCTCTCTTTGCTTCTTGATGAGTCTGGCTAATGGTCTGTCAATTTTATTTATCCTTTCAAAGAACCTGCTTTTGGTTTTGTTGATTTTTGCTATGGTCTCTTTTGTTTCTTTTGCATTTATTTCTGCCCTAATTTTTAAGATTTCTTTCCTTCTGCTAACTCTGGGGTTCTCCAATTCTTCCTTTTCTAGTTACTTTAGGTGTAGAGTTAGGTTATTTATTTGACTTTTTTCTTGTTTCTTGAGATATGCCTGTATTGCTATGAACTTTCCTCTTAGCACTGCTTTTATAGTGTCCCACAGGCTTTGGGTTGTTGTGTTTTCATTTTCATTAGTTTCTATGCATATTTTGATTTCTTCTGTGATTTGTTGGTTATTCAGAAGTGTGTTGTTCAGCCTCCATATGTTGGAATTTTTAATAGTTTTCCTCCTGTAATTGATATCTAATCTTAATGCATTATGGTCAGAAAAGATGCTTGGAATGATTTCGATTTTTTTGAATTTATAAAGGTTATATTTATGTCCCAGGATGTGATCTATCCTGGAGAAGGTTCCATGAGCACTTGCGAAAAAGGTGAAATTCATTGATTTGGGGTGAAATGTCCTATAGATATCGATTAGGTCTAACTGGTCTAATGTATCATTTAAAGTTTGCGTTTCTTTGTTAATTTTCTGTTTAGTTGATCTGTCCATAGGTGTGAGTGGGGTATTAAAGTCTTCCGCTATTATTATGTTGTTGTTAATTTCCCCTTTCATACTTGTTAGCATTTGTCCTACATATTGCGGTGCTCCTATATTGGGTGCATATATATTTATAATTGTTATAGCTTCTTCTTGGATTGATCCTTTGATCATTATGTAGTGGCCTTCTTTGTCTCTTTTCACAGCCTTTGTTTTAAAGTCTATTTTATCGGATATGAGTATTGCCACTCCTGCTTTCTTTTGGTCTCTATTTGCGTGGAATATCTTTTTCCAACCCTTCACTTTCAGTCTGTATGTGTCCCTTGTTTTGAGGTGGGTCTTTTATAAGCAGCATATAGAGGGTTCTTGTTTTTGTATCCATTTGGCCAGTCTTTGCCTTTTGGTTGGGGCATTCAATCCATTTACGTTTAAGGTAATTATTGATAAGTATGATCCTGTTGCCATTTACTTCATTATTTTGGGTTCAGGTTTATATCCCCTTTTTGTGTTTCCTGTCTAGAGAATATCTTTTAGAATTTGTTGGAGAGCTGGTTTGGTGGTGCTGAATTCTCTCAGCTTTTGCTTGTCTGTAAAGCTTTTGATTTCTCCTTCATATTTGAATGAGATCCTTGCTGGGTACAGTAATCTGGGCTGTAGGTTATTTTCTTTCATCACTTTAAGTATGTCTTGCCATTCCCTCCTGGCCTGAAGAGTTTCTATTGAGAGATCAGCTGTTATCCTTATGGGAATCCCCTTGTGTGTTATTTGTTGTTTTTCCCTTGCTGCTTTTAATAGTTGTTCTTTGTGTTTGATCTTTGTTAATTTGATTAATATGTGTCTTGGGGTGTTTTGCCTTGGGTTTATCCTATTTGGAACTCTCTGGGTTTCTTGGACTTGGATGATTATTTCCTTCCCCATTTTAGGGAAGTTTTCAACTATTATCTCCTCAAGGATTTTCTCATGGTCTTTCTTTTTGTCTTCTTCTTCTGGGACTCCTATAATTCGAATGTTGGAGTGTTTCATATTGTCCTGGAGGTCTCTGAGATTGTCCTCATTTCTTTTAATTCGTTTTTCTTTTTTCCTCTCTGATTCATTTATTTCTACCATTCTATCTTCTATTTCACTAATCCTATCTTCTGCCTCCGTTATTCTACTATTTGTTGCCTCCAGAGTGTTTCTGATCTCATTTATTGCATTATTCATTGTATATTGACTCTTTTTTATTTCTTCTAGGTCCTTGTTAAACCTTTCTTGCATCTTCTCAGTCCTTGTCTCTAGGCTATTTATCTGTGATTCCATTTTGATTTCAAGATTTTGGATCATTTTCACTATCAATATTCGGAATTCTTTCTCAGGTAGATTCCCTATCTCTTCCTCTTTTGTTTGATTTGGTGGGCATTTCTCCTGTTCCTTTACCTGCTGAGTATTCCTCTGTCTCTTCATCTTGGTTATATTGCTGCGTTTGGGATGGCCTTTTTATATTCTGGTAATTTGTGGAGTTCTCTTTATTGTGGAGCTTCCTCACTGTGGGTGGGGTTGTATCAGTGGCTTGTCAAGGTTTCCTGGTTAGGGAGGCTTGTGTTGGAGGTCTGGTGGGTGGAGCTGGGTCTCTTCTCTCTGGAGTGCAGTGGAGTGACCAGTAATGGGTTATGAGACGTCAAAAGTTTTGGAGTAACTTTGAGCTGCCTGTATATTGAAGCTCAGGGATGTGTTCCTGTGTTGCTGGAGAATTTGCGTGGTATGTCTTGCTCTGGAACTTGTTGGCCCTTGGGAGGAGCTTTGTTTCAGTGTAGGTATGGAGGTGTTTGATGAGCTCCTATTGCTTAATGTTCCCTGAATTCAGGAGTTCTTTGATATTCTCAGGCTTTGGACTTAAGCCTCCTGCTTTTGGTTTTCGGTTTTATTTTTACAGTGGTCTCTAGACTTCTCCATCTATACAGCACCGATGATAAAACATCTAGGTTAAAGATGAAAATTTTCTCCACATTGAGGGACTCCCAGAGAGGTTCACTGGTTTACATGGAGAAGAGAAGAGGGAGGGGGTAGTTAGAGGTGACTGGAATGAGATACGGTGAGATCAGAAGAGGAGAGAGCAAGCTAGTCAATAGTCACTTCCTTATGTGCGCTCCATAGTCTGGACCGCTCAGAGGTATTCACGGAGTTATACAGGGAAGAGGAGAGGGAGGAAGTAGACAGAGGTGGCCAGGAGGGTAAGAGAGAGGAATGAAAAGGAGAGAGACAAATCCAGCTAGTAATCAGTTCCTTAGGTGTTCTCCACCGTCTAGAACACACAGAGAATCACAGAGTTGGATATAGAAGAGATGGGGGTGGGGGGGGGAAGAGACAGAGGCCACCTGGTGGAGAAAAAGGGGAGTCCAAAGGAGGAGAGAGTGGTCAAGCCAGTAATCTCGCTGTCAGGTAAAATTGGGTTTTGAAACGTACAAAATTGACAAAAAAAAAAAAAAGGCAAAGATTAAAAATCTAGAGTAGAGGTTGGATTTTCAAAAATACAATATTAAAGAGAAGAAGCAGAAGGAAAAAAGAAAAAAAAAGGAAAGAAAAAAAAAGGAAAAAAAACCAAAAAACAAAAAAACACAAGAATTATTAAAAAAAAAAAAACAAAACACCAACAACAACCACACAAAGACTATATATGGTGTTTGCCTTAAAAAAGTAGAGTCTTTTTTTTTTTTTTTGAAAAGTAATAGTAGGTTATAGAAATAAAAATTAGAGGAGAAATAGAAGACAACAATTAAAAAAAAAGTTAGGAAAAAAAAAGAAAAAAAAATAAGGAGTGATTGTAAAAATGGTAAAGATATATCTGGCCCTTCTCTGATGTTTTGGGCCGTGTTGGGTCACTTCCAAGGTGGTTCCCTCTGTTTAACTTCTGTTTGCTGGTCTCTTCAGTGTCTGAATTCCGTCCTGACACAGGGGGGCGGTGGTGGACCTTTTTTTTTTTTTTTTTAGGCTCACTAGTTCAGTCGCGCTGTGGGGAGGGGGGGATGCTGCAAACAAATAGCACTGTCAGGCACACAGTGTCTCAGCCCTGCTGGACCTGTCCCTTCTCACAGTGTACAAACCGCTCCAGCTCTACGGTGCTCAGCCAGGAACCGTCTGAGGCCGGCCCTAGGCTGCGTGCACCTGCCCGGTCTAAGCTGTTCAGGTTTGGTGCTCAGGTAGCCCTCAGAGGCACAGATTCGGTTGGGACTGCTTTTTGTGCCCTTCCCAGGTCCGAGTAGTTCAGGAGTTTGGCGAGCGCGGTCGCTGCGACTTGTCGCCTTTTCTGTCTCTGCTGCTCAGTTTTCTGGGTGTACTGCTGGTGCTCCTTGTGAGGCGGATGGTGACTGTCCAGCACCCCCAGAAGTCTTAGCAAAAAAGCCTGCCTGCAGTTTGTTAGGTAAGGTCTCTCCGGGGCTGCAATTGCCCCTTTCCAGCCCTTACGGCTCTGGCTGCCTGTCCCCGGCGGGGGATGGTCTGCAGCCAGCTATTTCCGTTCTGTCCTTTGTTCTGTGCGCGGTCCTGGCGGTGTCTTATGTTCGAGGTTTTTGCGTGGTAGCTATCCCCCAGTCTGCTTTGCTAGTCCAAGTTCGATTGCTCTGGTTATGCGTGGGGCGTTTCTGCCCCATTCTTACCAAGCACGGCAGCCCGCGCCTCCCGCGCCTCCCGTGCTTCCCTGCCCCCACTTGCTAGTGGCGGATGCAGGCGTCTGCGCTGCTTTTCCGCTGGGGGAGTTACTGTTGGGCTTGTAATCTGTTGGTTTTAATTATTTATTTATTTTTCCTTCCTGTTATGTTGCCCTCTGTGTTTCCAAGGCTCACCACAGACTCAGCAGGGAGAGTGTTTCCTGGTGTTTGGAAACCTCTCTTCTTAGAATTCCCTTCCCGGGACAGGCTTCCCTTCCCGGGACGGAGCTCCCTCCCCACCTCCTTTGTCTCTTTTCTCGTCTTTTATATTTTTTCCTACCTGTTTTTGAAGACAATGATCTGCTTTTCTGGTTGCCTGATGTCCTCTGCCTCCATTCAGAGGTTGTTTTGTGGAGTTTGCTCTGCGTTGAAATGATCTTTTGAGGAATTTGTGAGGGAGAAAGTGGTCTTCCTGTCCTATTCCTCCGCCATCTTAGGACCACCCCATATATGTCTTTTTTTTAAAAATAAGAATCTGAAGGTGATGCTTATTAAATTACCCACACTTTGGTATTATTATGTTTAAAAAATACCTTTCCTCTGGTTTTATTTTTGCATAGGGAAAATGTCTCAAGGAAGAAGAGAAGCAAATTAGACTATCTTAGAGGAAATAGGATGTGCTAAAGATAAGATTTATCAACTTGTAATGTCAGCAGCGTAAGACAGCAAAGAGGAAACCCAAAATAGTTCAGCCTTAACAAGAGTGTGTCCTTTTTACTCTCAGGTTATATGGGCACCCCTGTGGTTACTGAAAATCAACAAAATTTCTCCCAACCTGTTGTTCCCTGAGAACTCTCCACTCATAGCAGTCTTTAGCCACCAAGCTTCACATTCAGCTCAACGGGGCTGGATTAATGAACTGGTGTAGCACCTTGCTGCCAAGAGCCCCAGAGATAAAATTCAGATCAGCCATGATGACAACAACACAGTATATTTAGCTTGTCTTTAAAAACTAACACTACAGGCATGCTGGAGACTTGATTCCATTGATCTCTATTGCTTTTTCACTTTTCACTTCATCTGGAGTGGAATGTGGCCGAGAGCCCTACAATAACAAGGAGCTTCTCTATTCGCAAAATGACGACCATGTAAGACTGCTTCTCGAAGTGCAGGACCATAATCCACATGTTCTGTTGGCAGTCATCAATGTTTGTCACATGCAAACCCTGGACTACATGTGTGCGAAGTGCTGAGGGGATCTGGGGGCCTGATGTCAGGTGGCAGAGAAGCAGGAGTTAATGCTGTCCTTTGCTCTATTCTTACCTGCTCTTGGAATGACACTGGGAAAGTTATACCATGTCTCTTAGCTTTAGATTACACAGCAGTCTCCAAGCTTTTTGGTACTAGGGAGCAGTTTCGTGGAAGACATTTTTTCTTGGAAGACATGAATGGGTTGGGGAGGGCATGTGTGAAGAATGGTTTTGGAATAGTTCAAGCACACTATATTTATTGTGCATTTTATTTCTATTATTATTACATCAACTCCACCTCATATAGTTATGTATTAGATCCAGGAGGTTGGGGACCCCTGACTCATTTGATTAAAAAAAAAGAAGAAAAATTCCCAACACAGAAATTATACTGCTATTCAAGGCAGTTGTGTCGATAAATGAAATGCAAAAAGCAAACCTCTGTGAGCTATGCAGTTCTTATTTTCTAGAACTATAACACTCATTTAAGCTGAATTCCCAGATTTTATCCAATTTAATTATTTTAAAAATTTAGTTTAAGCCATTTAAAAACTTTAAAGAAAACTGACACTTTCTAAAATAGATTGTGTACCCATTTTCACACTTTAGAAACCAAAAGTACGTTAGCTTGTACAGTTAGGCTAACTAATCTGGGGGATATCCAGAGAAAAAGAGAACTTTTCTCTCCCTGCCAACACTGAATTATAAGACTATAGTTGTATTACAAGGCTTAAAAAGTCAAGCCTCCCTAGTTGCTGAGCTAAATTGCATTAGCAAGTACCCAGTAGAGTACATCCACACTGAACTTATTAAAATGTCAGACAGAGCTTAAAGGTCCCTGCTCCTCACCAGCTGATGTCCCTCTTCATCTGATGCTGCTATACTGTGGATGGCAAGCAATGTGTGGAAATTCACACCAAGTCATTTGGAGTTTGTGAAGAGACAGTGATGTTTATTTGTATGCGAGGATCAACTTTTATACCAAAAAAAGAGCCAAATTCCTCAATGTATTTTATACAGTGAAATCTTAAAAAATATTTCTGTTATCCCTGCAAAGTTACAATATCATGCTGAAATACAGCATAGCATATAAATAAAGCTCTCCATTTTTTTTTTCCAAGATAAAATTCAGGGAATTAAATGGAAACCTGACAATGAAAATTTACTTTTAAAAATAATAATTTTATTTGTTTATTTTTTTGGCTGCACTGGGTCTTTGTTGAGCACTGGCTTTCTCTAGTTGTGGCAATCGAGGCTACTCCTCTCTAGTTGCGGTGTGCGGGCTTCTCATTGCCATGGTTTCTCCTGTTGCAGAAATGGGATCTAGAGTACATGGGCTTAAAGAGTTGTGGCACATGGGCTAGAGAGCATGGGTTTAGTAGTTGTGGTTCACAGGCTTAGTTGCCACACGGCATGTGGAAGCATTCTGGACCAGGGATTGAACTCATGTCCATTACATTGGCAGGTGGATTCTTAACCACTGACCACCAGGGAAGCTCTAAAATGTACTTTTGATCATCATTTCAAGTGACAATTTGGTAGGTGAGAAAACAGAACACATGATTGAGGAAAATCTCATGAAAGCATGTTAGTGATATTGCAGCAAGTATACTATGTAAGATTCTATAGAACAATGATGACTATTGTCTCTTACTTAAGCCACTGTTATTTATTATGATTTCTTATTGTATTTAGTTTAAAAAATCCTAGTATATCTATCTATTCACTTGAAGGTAGAAACTATATACCTTTTTCTTTATAGTTCTAGTGACACTAAATCAAAAGTTTTAGATTGTTCCACTTGGCTTGATTTTTGTTCCATGTATTCTGGGGATGAATACAAGGAGAACTTGCTACTTTTAAAGCAAGTGAAATGCATTATAGGAGAAGAAATTATCAAGTGCTTAAGGTCAATTTTTAATACAATATCAAATAAAGTGACATCTAGTGACTTCTGTGCTAATAGAATAATTATAAGAGCAGAAAACTCTGCAGGTGAGATAGCTCCTATAATGCAATATCCAAAATGTGGTGAAGAAATCCTTGTAAAGAAGAACTGTATTTTGCTCAAGAAGTAAGTTCTTAAGCTAGCATCTCCAGCAAAAGTCACAGTATTACCTGTTAAGTTCCCTTAAAATTCTCATAATTCTCATAAATTTATCATACTGCAGCATGCCAGGCTCCTTGGGATTCTCCAGACAAGAATACTAGAGTGGGTTGCCATGCCCTCCTCTGATCCAGAGATTGAACCCACATCTCTTATGTCTTCTGCATTGGCACGCAGGTTCTTTACCACTAGTGCCACCCTGTACTTATCTGTCAGTTCAGTTCGGTCGCTCAGTTGTGTCCGACTCTTTGTGACCCCATGGACTGCAGCACACCAGGCCTCCCTGTCCATCACCGACTCCCAGAGTTCACTCAAACTCTCGTCCATCGAGTCACTGATGCCATCCAACCATCTCATCCTCTGTCGTCCCCTTCTTTTCCCGCCTTCAATCTTTCGTAGCATCAGGGTCTTTTCAAATGAGTCAGCTCTTCCATCATGTGGCCAAAGAACTGAAGTTTCAGCTTCAGCATCAGTCCTTCCAATGAACATTCAGGGTTGATATCCTTTAAGATAAACTGGTTAGATTTCCTTGCAGTCCAACGGACTCTCAAGAGTCTTCTCCAATACCACAGTTCAAAAGCATCAATTCTTCGGTGCTCAGCTTTCTTCACAGTCCAACTCTCACATCCATACATGACCATTGGAAAAACCATAGCCTTGACTAGATGGAGCTTCATTGGCAAAGTAATATCTCTGCTTTTTAGTATGCTATCTATGTTGGACATAGCTTTTCTTCCAAGGAGCAAGCATCTTTTAATTTCATGGCTGCAGTCACCAACTGCAGTGATTTTGGAGCCCCCCAAAATAAAGTCTGACACTGTTTCCACTGTTTCCCCATCTATTTGCCATGAAGTGATGGGACCAGATGCCATGATCTTCGTTTTCAGAATGTTGAGCTTTAAGGCAACTTTTTCTCTCTCTTCTTCCACTCTCATCAAGAGGCTCTTTAGTTCTTCCCTTTCTGCCATAAGGGTGGTGTCATCTGCATATCTGAGGTTGTTGATATTTCTCCCAGTGATCTTGATTCTAGCTTGTGCTTCATCCAGTCCAGCATTTCTCATGATGTACTCTGCATAGAAGTTAAATAAGCAGGGTGACAATATACAGCCTTGACGTACTCCTTTCCTGATTTGGAACTAGTCTTTTGTTCCATATCCAGTTCTAACTGTTGCTTCCTGACTTTCATACAGATTTCTCAGGAGGCAGATCAGGTGATCTGGTGTTCCCATCGCTTGAAGAATTTTCCACAGTTTATTGTGATCCACATAGTCAAAGGCTTTGGCATAGTCAATAAAGCAGAAATAGATGTTTTTCTGGGACTCTCTTGCTTTTTCGATGATCCAACAGATGTTGGCAATTTGATATCTGGTTCCTCTGCCTTTTCTAAATCTAACTTGTACATCTGGAAGTTCACAATTCAGGTGCTGTTGTTGAAGCCTGGCTTGGAGAATTTTGAGCAATTACTTTGCTACCTTGTGAGATGAGGGCAATTGTGCGGTAGTTTGAGCATTCTTTGGCATTGCCTTTCTTTGGGATTGGAATGATAACTGACCTTTTCCAGTCCTGTGGCTAATGCTGAGTTTTCCAAATTTGCTGGCATATAGTGTATATATTGCATGCTAAGTCATTTCAGTCATGTCTGACTCTTTGTGACCCTATGGACTGTGGCCTGCCATGCTCCTCTGTCCATGGGATTCTCCAGGCAAGAACAATGGATAATTGAGAGTGAATTCTGATTTATATACCAAGCTTCCAAATCCCAATACACACTAATAAATTTGTTTGGGTGAAGGTTAAATAAGGCAGGGGAGCTACAGCTAGGTTTCAGAGTCAGCTCAGGGTATGTCATGTGCTCAGAAGTCTCAGTTGTATGTGCTTCTTCTATATCCTCCAGGTATTAAGCAGGTACCAACAGCTTTGAAAACATCACTGGTTAATTTTCAGACAGAATGTCAATTTTATGAGGTTGTTCTCTATGTTCTTTTATTGTAAACTTTTCAAAATTATTTGTAAGTGTGTGGGTATGTAATGGATTCCAGAATTTTACTCTTTTATGTCCAAATTCACTTCCCAGGATATTGGTGTGAATAGTTCACAATATATATAACTGATAAAGAAAGCATATTAGTTAACTGTTTTTAAAAATTACAATAGGCTTGCGTTGGCTTTGCATCTTGCTGCCATTTTTAACCTACTGAATGGATTTGTAGAGATAGGAATGTAGCTGTACTCTGGGGATAAATTCTTAGGGATGAAACAAAAGGTTAAGTTTGGACATGAAAAATGAAGTAAATAATGATTCACTGGTTGCTTTGAAGGTTTGACAGAAATGAACACTGAAGAATCTTTTAATTTTAATTAATTTTTATTTTTAACAAAATGTTATGGGAAAACCGTTTTTAATTTTTAATACAGCTTTTGAAGGTTACTTTCCAATTACAGTTATTACAAAATACTTATTTTATTCCCCGTGTTGTACACTCCATCTTTGAGCCTGTATTACAAGCAGTAGTTTGTGTCTCCCTCTTCCTCACCAGTATATTGCCCACACCTGCCCCCTACTGGTAACCACTAATTTGCTCTCTATATATGTGAGTCTGCTTATTTTTCTTATATTTACTAATTTATGTATCTTTAACATTCCACATGTAAGTGATAATCATACTGTATTTGTCTCTTTTTTGACTTTCTCTGCTTAGCATAAGCAGCTGTACTCTGGGGATAAAATCTCAGGGATACAATAAAACTTTTTATCTATAATTTGTTTTTAACATCATTATAGCATAATGCCCTCAAAATCTATCTATGTTACAGCAAGTGGGAATTTTTTTGTTTTGAGAGTTTATCCTAATTTACTCTAGAACTGGTCATTCCTAGAGCTGCCTGCCTTCAACTCTAGTTTCTCTGAGAAAGGGAGGAGTCAGGCAGACATAAATGTGATGACATTCTATGGTTGGTTAAGAGTGAAACTGAAAATAGATAGGGATCAACCTAGAGGTATAAGGAAAAGAGGATTTGGAATGAGATTACTCAGATGACTCAGATTCTCAGCTTGAGGAGAGACTTGGATGTTATCTAAGCCAAGATGAAGAGTGTGTGTCCTTTGAGAGATGTTACCTAGATTTTTTTTTTTTTTTTTTTTTTTTAGTCACCATATTCCAACTCTACAAGGAGGGAGAGGGCTGGTGTAGTTGAGTCCTGTCCAAAGACATTAACTTAGTTATATTATTAGGCTATGCAGTGGTAAAAAAACCTCTTTTTTTCTTCTTTGGAATATTTCCCCCTGTATTTATTTTTCTTTGGCACTGAGTTAGTTGTAAGGACAGCTATAAATATGAATTTGTGAGTTTTTGAAATTTGGGTGGAAATATAAGAAGTAAATTTTTATATGAATCTTTTTGTTCTATAGGGTTTAAATCTAGCCTTAATAGCATTCTATTTCCTGCTTTGATACATGAATAAAAATACCTGAACGCCTATTCTGCTAATTTTAGTCCTCTTGACTGAGGTCAGAAGGTAAAATGAGGGGCTCTGTGTTCTGTAACATTCTGATTGTGCAAGGATTTAGAGACCTAGAATTTTGAGAAGAAGGGAAGCCCAATCTGGGGGAAAAAAAAAAAAAAAAGACTTTTTCGTTTTGAAATGATACTGATTCTAATCATCTTTGCTTTAATTCTCATGAGGGTAGAAATCTGCGAAGACCTACATGTGAGTTACTATTCTTTTAAGTTTTTGCCTTGAAGGCACATGAATCCATTTGTTAAAATTTATCCTGGAAGTAGGTTATCATGAAAAGACTTCAGTTATTTGTATATTGTCCCTCTGTGGTCTTTTATTCCAAAACTTTTTTTTTTGTTGTTGTTAAGATTTAATGTGACTTGGCTAAGAATCAAAGAGAACCAGATGCATGTCCTCAGGTAACATTCCCTGCTCGGAAGTGGCCACAATCAGGGCACTGTGTCCAGCAGGGACCTCGGATTCTTGTCCGCAAGCATCCTCACAGAGGCGCTGAATCGTCCTGGAAAACCAGGGAGGGGCTTTGTGCCAGCAGCTTCCCTGAACTGTCTTTGAAACTGACCTTATTAAATTTCTGCTGGAATAATTTGCTCTGGGGATCTCCTGAGTTACTTGAATGGATAAAAACAGGCTGCCAATCTTTGACCCGACTCTAGTTACTAGGACAGGGTTCATGAGGGGTTAGCAGGGCCTCTGCTTCAGGCTGAGGGAAAGCTCATGCAGGTTT
Organism: Oryx dammah; assembly: GCF_014754425.2. Classification (NCBI taxonomy): domain Eukaryota; kingdom Metazoa; phylum Chordata; class Mammalia; order Artiodactyla; family Bovidae; genus Oryx; species Oryx dammah. The sequence goes on from NW_024070202.1 coordinate 88,828,305, forward strand.
ATATGATGCAAAAGTTCTTTCCTGCCTGAGCTACAGAGTCCTCATCTGCTCCCTCCTGTTATCTCCTGTCCTCATTTGGAAATACACGTTACAGTAACATACATAAGAGAAAAATGACTACCATATTATTTTTTGGCTTTTCACCGGGGAACATATGTTGTGTTGGGGACCTGGTTGGACAAAACTCCTTTCCAAAACTTAGTGTGTGTGTGTGTGTGTGTGTGTGTCGGTTTCCTCCTTTGATTTTAACTGCAACATCCAGCTATTCATGAGCTTCCCTGGTGGGTCAGACTGTAAAGAATCTGTTTACAGTGCAGGAGACCTGGGTTTGATCCCTGGGTTGGGGAGATCCCCTGGGGAAGGGAATGGCTACCCACTCCAATATTCTTGCCTGGAGAATTCTATGGATAGAAGTGCCTGGCAGGCTACAGTCCATGGAGTCACAAAGAGTTGTACACGACTGAGCGACTTTCACTACTACTTCACTATCCAACTGTTCATGTAGAATATTTCTGAACCTCAGTCACTGGTGGCATTATTCTGGCTATTTTCCCAGGATATTCTTCTTACCCTCTGCCTGTCCATGGCTGTAACGGACACTTGATGGAAGCATGTACTCTCTGGATTCTCACACAGAATCTTCAATTAAAGTTAACCAGGAAAAGAACTGATTAAAAGAAAGACAAAGATGAAGTTAAAGATAAAGAAAGACAAAGACACAGATAAAACAAGATCCTGATAAGAATAAAATGATACAACAATGTGTGAGGACACAGCCCTTGGAATGACCTCCCCATCAGGGTCAGATGAGGGCCACTGGGTAGATATTGTGGTGGTATTTATCTTTCTAAAGGCCAGACTTCCCTATTGGGCTCCCTGGAAGGGACACCTAGAAGAAAGACCTTGGGACACCTGGAACCTGGAAGTGGTAAGGACTCTTGGAAGCAAGACCATGTGCAGAGGCCAAGGTCACTCCCATCTTTGAAACATATACCACTGAAGCAAAGACTTGCAAGAGTTGCCCCAGAGTCACAGTAAGATCAGTGTCTCTTCCTGTCCTGTTTGGCTCGCTGGTGGGTGTATAGTGTTGGGGGCTCAGTTGTGTCTGATTCTTTGTTACCCCATAGACTGTAGCCCGCCAGGCTCCTTTGTCCATGGAATTCTTCAGATAAGAATACTGAAGTGGGTTGTAGTGTCCTTCTCCATGGGATCTTCCTGACCTAGGGATCGAACCCAGGTCTCCTGCATTGCAGACAGATTCTTTACTATCTGAACCTCCAGGGAAGCAAGTGGGACTTAAATAAGGTGAAAAGAAATTTGGATAGCTATCATCCTGCCCCAAATCCTAATGAACATTTCTTGAATTCGAGGAGAAAACGGTAAGAGGAAAGGAAAAGAGAAGATGCAAAGCAGGAAAGAACAAAGAATAAATAGAGTGGCACAAGTGAGGGCATGGAGGATAATTCTAGAAAGTCTCCCATGAGAGGATGCAGAGGAGGGAAAGTACCACTTAACTCTGCCATCTATCAGTTTTGTACTTGAGGAAGCAGTGTCATAAAATTCAATCCAGTTAACAGGGTAAGAGGGGATTTATTCTATGCCAGACACCACGTTTCATGCTGTGAGAAATAAGAAAATGAAAAAATGGTCCCTCCCTCTCGAGGTATTGAAGTATAGCCTGGAAGATGACACATTCACAACAAACAATCATTTACATCCCACTGAAGTAAGATCTGATTAAAGATGCAAGCGAATAGCAGCCTGGGAGCAGAGGATGAAGTGATGAATTCTGTGTATGGAAAAGCCTCATGGAGCAGGTGTGGGTATAAAGAACAGTCAAGTAGACGAAGCAGACACAGAAGGGAACAACTTTCAGACCGAGGAGAGAGCTTAACAGAAGAGGCATGGAGCTGGGGAGGGCTGCCTATGTTTGAAGAAAGTGAACTTTCTCTTAACCCTGGAGCGAAGGGTGAACAGTAGAGAGTAAGTCTGCAGGAGAAGGTGAGGCCTGGTTTCACAGATCCTGTAATGTCAGGTTAGGGAGATTTGACTTGATTATATTTGGAATGTGGATACACTGATGGCTAATCAAGAAGAGATTGACAAGGTCACAGTTGTCCTTGAGGAAGATGAATCTACTGGTGTTATGCAAGATCCACTAGAGAAAGCAGAGACTGGAAACAAGGAATGTCACCCAGCAATCTCCCAGGCATCTCTTGCATTTATGCATATCTTGCAAGCAGAAGTACTGATTGTTTTTGTTCTGAACTATCTTTTCAAGGATACTTTTTCATAGTGAATAGCCTTGGAAGATGGAAATAGTGTCTTCTTAGCAAAAACTAGGCAGACCTTTTTGTCCCTTAATAAAAACTTCAGTTTTCCCAATATCTATGCAGAAATTGATCTAGGTCCATCCTCAGTGCCTTGTGGAACTTGGAAGTAAAGGGAACTGATACAGATATATTGCTTGCTATGGTGGCTCAGAGGTTAAAGCGTCTGCCTGCAATGAGGGAGACCTGGGTTCGATCCCTGGATCAGGAAGATCCCCTGGAGAAGGAAATGGCAACTCACTCCAGTATTCTTGCCTGGAGAATTCCATGGACGGAGGAGCTTGGTGGGCTACAGTCCACGGGGTCGCAAAGAGTCGGACACTGACTGAGAGACTTCACTTTAACTTTAACTTTCACTTTCATGCTGTGCTTAACAAAATATTTGTCTCTAACACAAAAGTCCACTGCCTTCAGCTATAACCCCTGAAACCAGGGCAGGCTAGCTTGTTGCTTTAAGTGGTGTAAAACTCTCAAATTCATCATAATTTTTAATGAAGGATATACCCTTAAGAAACCATTTAAGGACTTCCTCGGTGATCCAGTGGTTACGAATCTGTCTGCCACAAGTCTGTTCTCTATATCTGTTTCTCTATTGCTTCCTTGCAAATAAATTCATCAGTATCATTTTTCTAGATTCCATATATATATGTTAGTATACGATATTTATCTTTCAGGGAGAGGGAAGAAGGTGAGATGCATGGAGAGAGTAACATGGAATCTTACATTACCATATGTAAAATAGATAGCCAATAGGAATTTGCTGTATGTCTCAGGGAACTCAAGCAGTGGCTCTGTGTCAACATAGACAGGTGAGAGGGGGAGGGAGATGGGAGGGAGGTTCAAGAGCGAGGGGACATGTGTACACCTATGGCTGATTCATGTTGATATTTGACAGAAAACAAAAAAATTTCTGTAAAGCAATTATTCTTTAGTTAAAAAATAAATAAAATTTTAAAAATGAATCAAATATTGTTAAACAAACAAACAAACAAAAAGAACTGCCTGCCAATGCAAGGGATACAGGTTTGATCCCAGGTCCAGGAAGATTCCACATGCTGCAAGGTAAGTAAGCCCCTGTACCACAACTACTAAGCCAGTGCCCTAGAGCCCACTAACTGCAAGTACTGAGCCCATGGGCTTCAACTACTGGAGCAGGAGTGCCCTAGATCCCATACTTTGCAACAAGAGGAGCCACCGCAATGAGAAGTCCAAGCCCCATAACTAGAGTGCCCCCATGGCAACTAGAGAAAGTCTTTGTTCAGCAACGAAGACCCAGTACAGCCAAAAAAATTTTTAAAGCTACTTCGATAACCCTAGTAGTAAAATTTAGGGCAGAGATATAATTTTATTTATTTCTGTATCCAGATATTTGACATCTGGGTTTCCCTGGAGGCTCAGTGGTAAAGAATCAGCCTGCCAAATGCAAGAGATGTGGGTTTGATCCCTGGGTTGGGAAGATCCCCTAGAGAAGGAAATGACAATCCACTCCTCCAGTATTCTTGTCTGGGAAATCTGAGGAGCTTGGTGGGCTACAGTCCATGGGGTCATAAAAAGAGTCAGATGTGACCTAGTGACTAAACAACTTGACATCTACATAGACCAAACAGTCTAGAAAATAATTTCTTTATTGCAAAGTAAAGTGGGCAAAACACCCTGACCCGACTCCATGAATGAACATCAATCATTTCTCACCTTTGTCCTGAGGCTCATTCACTAGTCTCAGAGGGGAAGTATGACTCCAGGAGGGGGCAGGTGGGTATTAGGGATTCCTATCATGTATAGAATACTAGCTTTTTCAATATGTCTAGGTAAAACCAAAATAGCTATATCAAAATGGCTTATTAAAACTATTCAGAGGGCTAGCCAGGAGCCTGGCACATAGTAGTTAATCAGTAAATATTTAGAGCCTGAAAGAACAGTGAAATAAGGTAATTGAGATTCCAAAATAGAAGTAGTTGGGAAATTCTTGTCTTTAATCACCTACCTCAATTCCAAAGGTAGAATTGTGTTCAAAATTATTTATTCCATTGTCTGTATACAATATGACCAATACCACATAGATATTTTTAGGAGTGGTTCTGTAATGTTTTTGTGACCTTTAACCTCAGCACTCTTACCATGAAGTGAGAGAGTTGGACTTGATTCTCTTTAGAGTCTCTTCCAGTGTTGGATTCCAGAAGTATAGTTCATGGAGCTGGGTTATACTGTTATCTCCACCTTCTTTCTACCTTGAAAAAATAGCCAGAAAAGTTATTTCAATAGGAAAGAGGAAAGGTGAACAATTTGAGTATGTCAGTATGTCAAATAAGCTCCTTAGTTTTTTGGTTTTTTTTTTTTTTTTTTTTTTTTTTTTGTGCTAGTAATAGCTTTCTGGCCCCATTCTTCACTTTTGAAGCAAAACTTAAATGAAAAGGTAGCAATTATTTGACTTGTAAATTCACAGTGTCTTTCAGTTCAGTTTAGTTCAGTTGCTCAGTTGTGTCTGACTCTTTGTGACCCCATGAATCGCAGCACGCCAGGCCTCCCTGTCCATCACCAACTCCCGGAGTTCACTCAGACTCACGTCCATCGAATCAGTGATGCCATCAAGCCATCTCATCCTCTGTTGTTCCCTTTTCCTCCTGCCCCCAATCCCTCCCAGCATCAGAGTCTCTTCCAATCAGTCAACTCTTCGCGTAAGGTGGCCAGAGTACTGGAGTTTCAGCTTTCATTCATTCCTTCCAAAGAAATCCCAGGGCTGATCTTCAGAATGGACTAGTTGGATCTCCTTGCAGTCCAAGGGACTCTCAAGAGTCTTCTCCAACATCACAGTTCAAAAGCATCAATTCTTTGGCACTCAGCCTTCTTCACAGTCCAACTCTCGCATCCATACATGACCACTGGAAAAACCATAGCCTTGACTAGAAGGACCTTTTTTGGCAAAGTAATGTCTCTGCTTTTCAATATGCTATCTAGGTTAGTCGTAACTTTCTTTCTAAGGAGTAAGCGTCTTTTAATTTCATGGCTGCAGTCACCATCTGCAGTGATTTTGGAGCCCCCAAAAATAAAGTCTGCCACTGTTTCCACTGTTTCCCTATCTATTTCCCATGAAGTGATGGGACCAGATGCCATGATCTTAGTTTTCTGAATGCTGAGCTTTAAGCCAGCTTTCTCACTCTCCTCTTCACTCATCTTTAATCTCTTCCAATGAAGACAAAGAATGGGGTTTGGATAAGAAATCTTTCACATGGTCATAAAGGTGCTGATATTCTCACCAAAATATAGAAACACAGCTTCAGTACTGAGATTTCTGCTGGCATCATGATTTGTAACTGGTAATTAGCTTTTATTGTTTGCTAGAAGTGTGAAGAAGCAGATACAAAAATTCTTCACTGTTGGAAGGAATGGCCTATTAATTGTGATTGCATGAAAACAAAAACACCTCATGGTGCTGTGTCTACTGCCAAGTGTAAAGATGGACATATGGCTGGCTGAGCTCAATTGGTTGGACCATTGTGTTAAAGAGGCCAAGGTCACAGGTTGAAGTCCAATATGTACCAGCCAGCTCTGCTCCCTTCTGCCCTGCCAAGCATCTTACCAACAGAAACTTTACTGGTAGTCAAACCCTATTGATGTTATGTCAATTAAAACTTCATACTTGATAAATAGTGAAAAGAAGGTCACCAAGTCCACTCTGTTCTGCCTACTTTGAGTTCATGATTTCCTTAAATCAAAAATATTAAACATACTAATACAGTTCAATTAAAAAAAATTCATTGCATTATTTTATGCTTATAAACCATAAGCTTTAATATGCTTGTTACCAAGGGACTTGCCTTGCAGTCCTGTGGTTAGGGCTCCATGCTTCCAACACAGGGGGCTTCAGTTCAATTCCTGGTCTGGGAACTAAGATCCCACATGCTGTGAGAGGTGGACAAAAATAAAGAAAAAAAAAAACATGCTTATAATCAACAGTTTGCCCTGAGGATATGATATAACACTATTTTGGAGAAGCTTATTGTCTTCAGTGTCTCCAGTGGCTGTGTGGTGCGCTGGAGCAGGTGAGGGGAGATACCCCATGTCTAAGGTCAGTAGTGGCAGCTGTGAGTAGAAACCATTATGTCCAAGGCAAGGAGCAGTAGCTGTGCTTTGCTGTGGCATCCATGAAGAGATACTCCACGTCCAAGGTAAGACAAACCCTAGTAAGACGGTAGGTGCTGAGAGAGGGCATCAGAACGCAGACAGACTGAAACCACAGTCACAGAAAACTAACCAATCTAATCACATGGAGCACAGCCATAGGGTCCATGGACTAAAGGAGGCCTTAGTCTAGTTGCAGGCGTCTAGGGAGGCCTGGCGTGCTGCAGTCCATGGGGTCACAGAGTCGGACATGACTGAGCGACTGAACTGAACTGAACTGAACTGATTGTCTTGAGTGAAAAGAGAAACTCATGAAACATTTGACAAAAATAAAATAAACTAGAAATAATAGAGAACAGTGTGAGACTAAGACCCTGGAGCAAGAGTTACCATGCATGTTTCCTTGAAATAATTTTACAGAAACTATATTCATATATATGTTTAGTATCAGTGACCATTTTTAGAACTTCTTTTTAATCAACTAATGATCAAAACATCTTTGCTTCCAACTAAACTGTGTAATTGGTCTAAAAGTGAATCTGTGTACTACTCTATTCCCAGAAATGTTATCCGGACTATGAGTACCCAGTCTAGGGCCATACCCTTGAACATGCCTAGTCTCATCTGAGTGTTGTTGTTGTTCGGTTGCTAAGTTGTATCTAACTTTTGTGACCCCATGGACTGCAGAGTGCCAGTTCCTCTGTCCTCCACTATCTCCTGGAGTTTGTTCTAATTCCTGTCAATTCAGTCAATGATGACATCCAACCACCTCATTTTCTGTCCAATTATATAACATTGGGACCTTAGGACAGGCTCATTTCCTCTGTGTGTGTATTTGTTTTAATCTTCCCATGCAATCACTTATCCAATTTCTTTATAAATTATCTCTCAAAAGCTAGTTTTCAATGATATTCTTGAAATGGTAAAATAATATCCTCAGGATAATATTATCTTTTCTTTCTACTGTTTTCTTTCTTATTTTTACCTTTTTTTCTCTTTTCTTCTAATAACAATATCCTTTTTTTCTCCTTTAAAAAAATTATTCTTTATATTTACCTAAGCTAACCTGATTTCCATAAAATTTTCACCAACTCTTTTACTTCACACACATCTGGATTCTGTTTGTCTGGTTTATGCCAAAGAATATTCTAAGATCTAACTCAGACTTGTGCACTTATCCTTTGCTTAACAACTTTAATTTTTTCCAGGAAATTCTGCTTTTAAGTGAAAAGTTGTTAAATTATATTAAAAAAGACCCTTTAGAGAAAGATCATAATTTATTTCATCTCAACATGAGCTATCCAAACAATTTTCACAGACAGAAACATTTGGCAACAAAATGACAAAAGCAAGCTTATATAAGCAAACAGTTTGCAAGTTAAGAAATGTAGATTGTATATAAAATGAAATATACTGAAAATGTATTGTGTGTACCAAATAAGACAGAGAAGCCATGATGGCAAGTTTTGGAGATGAATGAGTATGAGCTAATCAACATTTGAACATAGATTTTTTTTTTTCCTGCAGTGTTTTCTTCATCAATTTTTCAAACACAATGAGGCTTATTGTTATCTTGCACACAAACTGCACTGAAAAGCAAAGCTGTAACTTAGAAAAATCAATTTTAGGGCAACATAAAGACTTAACCACAAGAGTGCTTTGAAGTCTGTGGACAATATGTACGTGCACATTTTCTATGAAAAGTCACAGAAAATTCAAACTTGTCATCCCGCTCACTTGACTTACACACACAAAGAAAAATGCTTTGAGTTCTTCTAAATGTGGCACATAATTCAGCTTTATTTCATGGATAATCTCTGAGTACTGACTTTTATGTTGCATAAACATGTGTGTCTTAACCTGAAACTACAATTTTAAACTATTACTTAGTGGAGTTAAGTAATATGGAGCACATTTTGGGGGGCATGTCTCTGGATGAAAAAACCATTGTAAAGAAAACAAAGGAATCCTCTGAAAAGTGATACAACTTTGAGTTGTCATTATGAAAACTTACTGATGAGTAATTGTGTGGAATGAATCTTTATCCTTGGTCTCAGAGCCCATCTTTGGACACCTAGCAGGGTAAGGGTCCCTTCCCTTCACTCTCCTCTGTGTAAACTTTCCCACCCCTTCAACATTGCTTTTAATGATCTCTTTGTGTATTTCTACTACTGTATCGTAAGATCTTCGTGTCTCTAAAATTTAACCCTATACCTGGCCTATAGTTCTTAACTATTTAAGAATATCAATGAATATCTATGTCTCCAAATTCCCTTTAACCACTTGCCTCCAGATGCAGGTTACTTCTGGAAGTGGCATCTGTATTACCTACTCAGTCAACTACTGGAAATAGTTGTCTGTCTTCAATTTGTTGTTTAGTTACTGAGTCATGTCCAACTCTTTGCAACCCCATGGACTGTAGCCTGCCAGACTTCACTGTCCAAGGGGTTTCCCAGGCAAGAATCCTGGAGTGGGTTGCCATTTCCTTTTCCAGGGGATCTGTCCTACCCAGGGATCAAACCCACGTTTTCTGCATTGGCAGGCAGATTCTTTTCCATCAAGCCACCAGATAAACCCTTTTTGTGAAATGTCTTTAGCTACTCAAAATCAATAGAGCATTTCACATCTGGAATAACATTTCCTCTATCAAAATTATATCTGATAATTTGAGTGGAAAATTACTATAGTGACAAAAAATTCACCTTTTTTTCCTTTGAATTTGCCTAAGTGTTGGTTGGAATAAAATACTGGATTTCTCATTTAGCGATCTGACGCTATTTACTCTGGGCACCAGATGGTTGCCTCTTCCACTTGAAAATGAAAACATCTGCTAGACTCTGCCAGGGCGTGTGTCAGCAACGCCACTCGTGGGGAAAGTCTTCCAAATGACACGCTTGTCTTGGAGGGTCTTTATCTGGAGCATGTGTCACATCTTCAGATGCCTCAAGTTCACACATTAAAGACATTAGTTCAGCTGTAAATCGTAGCAGGTCTATAGGCTCAATGCTTGAAAGAGCTCCTGCTTTGGGAAAATGAGCAATTTTCACTCTTCTTTTTCTTGTTCAAGTTCTAAAATATATTTATAAACTGAAAGGGGAAAAGAAATTCATATTTTCTTTTGGAAAAACTATTCACCTTGCACTAATTTCTTCACATACTGTCAGCCAACCAAATTTTCTTGGAGACCAATGTCTGCTAAGAAATGGTTCCTGGGAGAGCATCCAGATGACCTTCTGTCAGGCACTGCCCCACACTCAGTAGCAAACAATCCTCAAAACATCATTTCATAAAAAGCAACGAAATAGGGTCATTTGTAGAGATGTGAATATACCTAGAGACTGTCATACAGAATGAAGTAAATCAGAATGAGAAAAAAAAGTACTGTATATTAACACACATATGCGGAATCTAGAAAAATAGTTCAGATGAACCTATTTTCAGGCCAGGAATAGAGACGCAGATGGAGGGAACAAGAGACCAAACATGTGGACACAGGGAAGGGTGGGATAAATTGGGGGATTAGGATTGACATATAAAATAGATAGCTAGTGAGAAGCTGCTCTGTAACATAGGGAGCTTAGCCAAGTGTTCTATGATGAACTATAGGGGTAGGATGGCGGGGTAGGAGGGAAGTGCAAGAGGGAAGGGATACATGTATACATATGGCTGATTCACTTCTTTGCACAGCAGAGACTAGCACAACATTGTTAAGCAATGATGCGTGTGTGCTAAATCACTTCAGTTGTGTCTGACTCTTTGCAACCCTATGGGCTGTAGCCCGCCAGGCTCCTCTGTCCACAGGATTCTCCAGGCATGAACACTGGAGTGTGTTGCCATGTCCTCCTGCAGGGGATCTTCCCAACCCAGCGATCGAACCTATGTCTCTTATGTCTCCTGCACTGGCAAGTGGGTTCTTTACCAGTAGCACCACCCAGGAAGCCCCAGAACAACGATACTCCGATTTTTAAAAAAAGATAACAAACAAAAAAATCAGGTTGTACTGTGACAATGTGTAAATGTCTAGCTTACATGCATCGCAGCGAATGTCCAACAATATTTTAATGCTAAAAATATGTGTGCTCAGTTGTTTAGTATTTTCCATCTGTTTGCAACCCCATGGACTGTAGCCCACCAGGCTACTTTGTCCATGGAGTTTTCCTAGCAAGAATACTGGAGTGGGTTGCCATTCCCTTCTCCAGGGGAACTTCCTGACCCAGGGATCAAACCCACATCTCTTGATCCTCCTCCATTGGCAGGCAGCTTCTTTACCACTGCACAACCTGGGAAGTCTCGGTAATGAAAATATGTTTTAGTTGTCACCCCTCTCTCCCATCCTGTAGGACAGCTAACAGCCATTAGGAAGACAAGGCTCTGCTTATAGAGATTGTGATCCTGGAACAATTTATCTCTTTACAATACTGATAACACGATCTTGGCCTCATTAACACTGTGTCCATCTCTTAGGAAAATTATGATTTGATGTACTGTCATTTCCCGATGGCTCAGGGAGTAAAGAATCTGCCTGCAATTCAGAAGACACAGGAGATGCAGGTTTGATCCATGGGTCAGCAAGATCCCCTGGAGAAGGAAATGACAACCCACTCCAGTATTCTTGCCTAGAAAATTCAGTGGACAGAGGAGCCTGGTGGGCTGCGATCCAACGGATTGCAAAGAGTCAGACAAGACTGAGCAACGAAGCATGGATTATTATTTCAGTGTGTAACTTCAAGAAGAAAAAGAAAGAGGAGAAGGAGGAAGAGATGGAAGACAAGAGGAAGGATTTCCAATAGATAAAGTGATGTGTTGTAACTACTGTAGTAATTATGATAGTATGAAAGTAGTGAAGGGTCAAGAAACAGACTGGTTTTAAGAAACAGAATCACAGTATGACTTCAATTCAATTCAGTTCAGTTCAGTCACTCAGTCATGTCCAACTCTTTGCGACCCCATGAATCGCAGCACGCCAGGCCTCCCTGTCCATCACCAACTCCCGGAGTTCACTCAGACTCATGTCCATCGAGTCAGTGATGCAATCCAGCCATCTCATCCTCTGTCGTCCCCTTTTCCTTCTGCCCCCAATCCCTCCCAGCATCAGAGTCTTTTCCAATGAGTCAACTCTTCGCATGAGGTGGCCAAAGTACTGGAGTTTCAGCTTTAGCATCATTCCTTCCAAAGAAATCCCAGGGCTGATCTTAGTATGACTTAATTGTTGCTTTGACAAAACTGAGGTAAAGATATAGAAGAGGAAATTGTATAATATTGCAAGGCCATTCATCACCACTATAGATTATACCCTCAGTATAATGTTTTTAGAATGAAATTTACACCAAAGCAGTTCTGAAATTATGAGCTGCAACCTCAGCTTGACAAGGCTTCTTTCACTTTTGAATTGCTCATCTCTCTTAGAATTCTGTCCTTGAGGTGGAGAAGAGTATATCTATGATTTGGTACCATTAGTGAACTGTCTGTCAGCACTGTATAAATAATTAATTATTGTTAAAAACTACCATCACCACCTCCTATTTGTCTCTCGCCCCTGAACTTGGCCAGCACTTCTCTGATAAACTGCAGGGAACCGGTTTATTATTTGGCTGCTGTGATGAATAGGACATGCCAAGTATGCCCAGGGCAACAGAAAAATTCCAATAATAATAATTGGGTAAAATAACTTTCATGTCACATCAAAACAGGATTATTTGCAACTTAAATATTTTTCACTGACTTGAAAAACATAATTAGCATATTGTGAGTTTTAGTCTTTATGAAGAGGCAAGAATTAATATTTTGAGCTTTAATTAATCAGCAAATATTTGTTGAGTTTTTCCTACTTGTGAAGTGCCTCAACAACTCATTCAAAAGGAGTACCCTCTCTCCCTTTCTGGGTCTGAAACTAAGCTCATGTCAAGGAATGGTCTCCTCCTTTCCATAAAGTCTCCTGTACTAACTATGATAATTATTTCATCTTTATATTTGATAAAAATGAAAAAAAATCTAGCACTTCTAGATATAAAACAATTTTAATTATATCAACATTTTCCTATTTTTTCCAAATCTTTCTCAAAATATATAATTATTTGATGAAAAAGAATTACATATAAATGTATATATCAGTCAGTCAATCAGTTCAGTCACTCAGTTGTGTCCAACTCTTTGCAATCCCATGGACTGCAGCATGCCAGGCCTCCCTGTCCATCACCAACTCCCAGAGTTTACTCAAACTCATGTCCATTGAGTTAGTGATGCCATCCAACCATCTCACCTTCTGTTGCCCCTCTCTCCTCCTGCCCTCAATCTTTCCCAGCATCAGGGTCTTTTCAAATGAGTCAGCTCTTTGCATCAGGTGGCCAAAGTATTGGAGTTTCAGCTTTAGCATCAGTCCTTCCAGTGAATATTCAAGACTGATTTCCTTTAGGATTGACTGGTTGGATTTCCTTGCAGTCCAAGGGACCCTCAAGAGTCTTCACCAACACCACAGTTCAAAAGCATCCATTCTCTAGTGCTCAGCTTTCTCTATAGTTCAACTTGCACATCCATACATGACTACTGGAAAAAACATAGCCTTGACTAAACAGACCTTTGCTGACAAAGTAATGTCTCTGCTTTTTGATATGCTGTCTAGGTTGGTCAAAACTTTCCTCCCAAGGAGTAAGCGTCTTTTAATTTCATGGCTACAGTCACCATCTGCAGTGATTCTGGAGCCCCCCAAAAATAAACTCTGCTACTGTTTTCCACTGTTTCTCCATCTATTTGCCATGAAGTGATGGGACCGGATGCCATGATCTTAGTTTTTTGAATGTTGAGCTTTAAGCCAACATTTTCACTCTCCTCTTTCACTGTCATCAAGAGGCTCTTTAGTTCTTTTTCACTTTCTGCCATAAGGGTGGTATCATCTGCAAATCTGAGGTTATTGATCTCCCAGCAAACTTGATTCCAGCTTGTGTTTCATCTAGCCCAGCATTTCTCATGATGTACTCTGCATATAAGTTAAATAAGCAGGGTGACAATATACAGCCTTGATGTACTCCTTTTCCTATTCGGAAGCAGTCTGTTATTCCATGTCCAGTTCTAACTGTTGCTTCCTAACCTGCATATAGATTTCTCAGGAGGCAGGTCAGGTGGTCTGGTATTCCCATCTCTTTCAGAATTTTCTACAGTTTCTTGTGACCCACACAGTCAAAAGGCTTTGCCATAGTCAAAAAAGCAGAAATAGATGTTTTTTCTGGAACTATCTTGCTTTTTTGATGATCCAGCGGATGTTGGCAATTTGATCTCTGGTTTCTCTGCCTTTTCTAAAACCAGCTTGAACATCTGGAAGTTCAAGCTTCATGTATTGCTGAAGCCTGGCTTAGAGAATTTTGAGCATTACTTTACTAGCATGTGAGATGAGTGCAATTGTGTGGTAGTTTGAGCATTCTTTGGCATTTTTTTTCTTTGGGATTGGAATGAAAACTGACCTTTTCCAGTCCTTTGGCCACTGCTGAGTTTTCCAAATTTTCTGGCATATTGAGTGTGGCACTTTCACAACATCATCTTTCAGGATTTGAAACAGCTCTACTGGAATTCCATCACCTCCACTAGCTTTGTTTATAGTGATGCTTTCTAAGGCCCACTTGACTTCACATTCCAGGATGTCTGGCTCTAGGTGAGTGATCACATCATTGTGATTCTCTGGGTCATGAAGATTTTTTTTATACAGTTCTTCTGTGTATTCTTGCCACCTCTTCTTAATATCTTCTGCTTCTGTTAGGTCCATACCATTTCTGTCCTTTATTGAGCCCATCTTTGCATGAAATGTTCTCTTGGTATCTCTAATTTTCTTGAAGAGATCTCTGGTCTTTCCCATTCTGTTGTTTTCCTCTATTTCTTTGCACTGATCACTGAGGAAGGCTTTCTTATCTCTCCTTGCTATTCGTTGTAACTCTGCATTCAAATAGGTTTATCTTTCTTTTTCTCCTTTGCTTTTGGCTTCTCTTCTTTTCACAGCTATTTGTAAGGCCTCCTCAGACAGTCATTTTGCTTTTTTGTTTTTCTTTTTCTTGGGGATGGTCTTGATCCCTGTCTCCTGTACAACATCATGAACCTCCATCCATAGTTCATCAGGCACTCTGTATATCACATGTAGTCTCTTAAATCTATTTCTCACTTCCACTGTATAATCGTTAAGGATTTGATTTATGTCATACCTGATACCAGACCACCTGACTTGCCTCTGATCTGTATGCAGGTCAGGAAGTAACAGTTAGACTGGACATGGAATAACAGACTGCTTCCAAATAGGAAAAGGAGTATATCAAGGCTGTATATTGTCACCCTGCTTATTTAACTTACATGCAGAGTACATCATGAGACATGCTGGGCTGGAAGAAACACAAGCTGGAATCAAGATTGCTGGGAGAAATATCAATAACCTCAGATATGCAGATGACACCACCTTTATAGCAGAAAGTGAAGAGGAACTCAAAAGCCTCTTGATGAAAGTGAAAGAGGAGAGTGAAAAAGTTCACTTATAACTCAACATTCAGAAAATGAACATCATGGCATCTGGTCCCATCACTTCATGGGAAATGGATGGGAAACAGTGGAAACACTGTCAGACTTTATTTTGGGGGCCTCCAAAATCACTGCAGATTTTGACTGCAGGCATGAAATTAAAAGACACTTACTCTTTGGAAGAAAAGTTATGACCAACCTAGACAGTATATTCAAAAGCAGAGACATTACTTTGCCAACTAAGGTCCGCCTAGTCAAGGCTATGGTTTTTCCAGTAGTCATGTATGGATGTGAGAGTTGGACTGTGAAGAAGGCTGAGCGCCGAAGAATTCATGGTTTTGAACTGTGGTGTTGGAGAAGACTCTTGAGAGTCCCTTGGACTGCAAGGAGATCCAACCAGTCCATTCTGAAAGAGATCAACCCTGGGATTTCTTTGGAAGGAATGATGCTAAAGCTGAAACTCCAGTACTTTGGCCACCTCATGCGAAGAGTTGACTCATTGGAAAAGACTTTGATGCTGGGAGGGACTGGGGGCAGGAGGAGAAGGGGACGACAGAGGATGAGATGGCTGGATTGCATCACTGATTCGATGAACGTGAATCTGAGTGAACTCTGGGAGTTGGTGATGGACAGGGAAGCCTGGCGTGCTGTGATTCATGGGGTTGCAAAGAGTTGCACACGACTGAGCGACTGAACTGAACTGAACTGACTGGCCTAGTCATTTTCCCTACTTTCTTCAATTTAATTCTGAATTTGGCAATAAGGAGTTCATGATCTGAGCCATAGTCAGCTCCCGGTCTTGTTTTTGCTGACTGTATAGAGCTTCTCTATCTTGGCTGCAAAGAATATAATTAGTCTGATTTCCGTGTTGACCATCTGATGATGTCCATGTGTAGCATCTTCTCTTGTGTTGTCAGAAGAGGGTGTTTGCTATGACCAATGCATTCTCTTGGCAAAACTCTGTTAGCCTTTGCCCTGCACAATTCTGTACTCCAAGGCCAAATTTGCCTGTTACTCCAGGTGTTTCTTGACTTCCTACTTTCACATTCCAGTCCTGTATAATGAAAAGGACATCTTTTTTGGGTGTTAGGTCTAGAAGGTCTTGCAGGTCTTTATAGAACTGTTCAACTTCAGCTTCTTCAGCATATTGGTTGGGACATAGACTTGGATTACCATGATATTGAAGGGTTTGCCTTGGAAATGAACAGAGATCTTTCATACACACACACACACACACACACACACACACACACACACACACATTCTGATAGTTCCTTTAAGTTTGATGGAGAATAGACAATGGATTTTTATTAACCATTATGACATATTCATGTTTAATTCTCTTTTCTTAAAAAGTACATATATACATATGTATGTATATACATATACATGTACATGCATATACACATACAAATATATATGTTATATATCAATGACAATATCTAATGAAATGAAAAACACTTGGAAATATTGAAAATGAGTAGAAAATTTACCAGCAATGACAAAACACTTGAAGGTTCTTATCTTAAACCTCAAGAGATGGTCATGAGAACAGAGTCCACATATTCAGGGGAGAATCCTAGCCCCACTTCTATTACCATCTGTTAGAAGCACTGTGGGTGAGTTGACAGCATTCTGAAAATTCTTATGAATAGGGCAAAGTTTGCAGAAAAGTGACAGTGCTGATTTTTCTCATTGTTTTCCCATTTCAGATTAGGGAGAGCAGAAGCAGCTTGTGGGGAGATGGGGATGAAGCAATCAGGGCTAAAGTTCTCTCACAAAAAAACTCTATAGTGATTTGGGGGGAAGATTTGAGCTACAAGAGTACCCTGGACATTTCACCCATACTAGAGAGAAGAGATGGGTTTCCCAGGTGGTGCTAGTGGTAAAGAACCCACCTGCCAAAGCAGGAAACATAAGAGATGAGGATTTAATCCTGGGTTGGGAAGATCCATGAGAGGAGGGCGTGGCAACCCACTCCAGCATTCATGCCTGGAGAATCCCGTGAGCAGAGGAGCCTGGTGGTCTGTGGCCCATGGGGGCATAAAGAGTCAAACACGACTGAAGAGACTTGGCATGCAGACAGAATTGGAGAGATGCAAGTTCTATTAACAAAAGATTCACAAAGCTTCAGAACTGCCTTTTCTTCTTCCTCATCCCTACTCTTGGTTTGTGGAACTATAGAATACAATGCTTCAGGGGTATTACAGCCTAGGGGACTATCAAAGAGAATCTACCTATATATCAGAGCACACAGAAATTTTGAGAAAGAATTCTGTATTAAGTATGGACAAGATGAAAACAAATGGTTTGTTAATTGTGGAGATAAATGATAACAAAGAAGCACATTCTATATGCAAAAGAAAGGTGTAAACTTTCTAAGTGAAAGACAACATGAAGAATATATTTTTATTTGTTTTAGTTTTTTTTCAGTTTTATTGATATAATCAACATATACCATTTTATAAGTATAAAGTTTGGGCTTCACTGGTGGCTCAGTGATAAAGAACTTGTCTGCCAATGCAGGAGACACGGGTTCCCTGGATCAGGGAACATATCAGCACGTAACATGTACGTGCTGGAATACACGTACATATTACTAAATGATTATAACTGTAAATTGACTTATGATCTCATCCCCTCCCATAATTAACTTTTTCTCTTTTGTGTGTGTGATAAGACATTTGAGAGCTACTCTGTTAGCAACTTTCCAGTATACAATACAGTACTTTTAACAATAGTCACCATGCTATAGATTAGAGTCTCAGAATTTATTCATTTTATACCTGGAAGGTTTTGTTTAAAAAAGACTCCATAGCACAATAAATTATTTTAATGCAACATAAATTTTATGTTCAATTTAAATATGATACATCTTAAGATCAGAGATTAGATGACAAAACAACTACTGGGGGTAAAAGGGAGATGGTAGAGTCAAGGGAACACTTTGAGACCCAAAATTGTGCTGAAGTAGAACTAACAATTAGACAGCACAGGACAGAGGAGACCTGGCAGAAAACTGCTCTCCACACTGTGTATTTTCAGTTGGCTTTCCTTGTGCTGTGATCCCAGGCACGAACCAGAACAAGCTACATGTATCAAAGTGATGCCTTGTTCTGAGGATTCCAGTTGTGTGTAGTCACTGGAAAGCAACAGCAGAGATTGGAGAAAGGTAGAAGGTTTGAGGATGTTACTCCTGGATGACTCCTTAAAGGACCAGGGTGGCTAGTTGCCTCCTTGTACCAAGCCATAGACCCTCTCCAAAGTGAATATTCTCTCTCTCTCTCTCTCTGAGTTTCTCTAACCACTTTCCTCTCCCAATTTCAGGCCCAGGGCAGGTAATTGTTCTCCCCACCTCCACCACCTTATTACTAAGTTTCCCTATTACAGTATTATCCATTTATGGCATCTCAGAAGTTAAGAACCTAGGGAATGGGGCAGAAAAAGTATTAGTCAAAAATATAGCAAAGCAATGTTCTTTAAAATTAAGAGATGAAATTGCAGCCTGTTCTAGAAAAATGTACTCAGACCTACAGATGCCAAGACTATTAAGCCTTAAGCATAAAAATACTCTTCCTTATAGATTTGTTTCCTCTTAAGAGTGCCTTTTAAGAAATAATATCTCCTGTAGTAAGACAGAAAACATTTATGTAACATCCAGGATTCTTTCAGCTTGATTTTGCTTTCTTTGTGTTTTTCTTCCTCTACTATTTGCTTCAGCATTAAAATGGTTGCTTTTAATTACCAAGTAGTATTTATACTATGATCACAGTCTATTTCTATCTTTCTCTGTTTTCTACATGTATATTTGTAGGAAAATTATGATTATCCGATGTTAATGGAGATTATTTCTGAGTGGTGGATTTGGATATTTCACTTTTTTCCTTATAAAGAGCATGGATTGTTTTTATGAGAATAATGACATTAACCTTTCTAACATGAAAAATATACATGATTTTTGCATTTAAAAATAGTTTTAATTACAAAGAACAACATTTATTCTTTGCTATATATAGAAAGTACTATATAGCAAAGAAGGTAAAGAAATGGGATATATATACACATACATGTATATACGTATATATATACTAGTATACTATTCTTGGTATCTCAAAGCAATTAAAGCAAGTATCCTTATGTTCCTAAAATATTAGTTTATTTTTCAATCTTTGTAGCTCTAATCAATTGAGCTTAATTTTCTAATCAATCAACTTAATTTTCTCTTTTAAGTCTGAGAGTCTTATAGCAGTTAAAGTGTTCTCATGAGTTCAAATTCTCAATGATAATATGCTTGATGTAAAATTGTTAAGTACTGATCTAACTTTACCCTCCTTCCAGAACATTTTTTGGATGTGATGAAAAGCAAAATGTCCTTACTTTTTCTATATAGATAGATAGATATTTTCTTTCTTTGTTAAGCTTTTTTTTTTTTTAAGAAATAGCAAGTTCTTTATTAGTGATGACTTGGTACTTGTAAAATAGATAATTCATAATTACTTTTTCCCCTGTCAAATCACTCAGATTTGTTGTGAATTTGGCTTGAATCCACTTTTTAAAATACCAATACCTGGTCCACCCCAGAGATTCTGATTCATTTTGTCTAGGTATATCCTGAGCATAAGAATTTTTTTTAAAGAATTGTGGATTTTATGTATAGCATATCTTATTTTAGAAAATTAGCTAAATTCTTAAAAAGAAAAAAACTAGGATATTAGTAAGATGAATTCCATTTCATTATTTTTCAGTAATACATTTATTTTTTGGCTTGTGTTAGAAAATTATGCATTCACCCAATGACTTGTTACGAATCTATTAAAAATAACAAAGAATAATTTTTAAAATATTATATTTCTACTGAGTATAAAAGCTAATCTGTGCTCAGTGGAAAAAAATGTAGGATGGAAATTACTGCTTTGTCTTCATATGCTTAACTTGATGCTCATTTATTTATGAGCTGTATGTATGTATGTGATAAAAATTTTAGGTTAAAATACTAAAAATTATTTATTAAAAAACTTGAATGTGTAAAGTCAATTCTGTATTCTTGCTTTTCATAAGAGACTATTGAGATTGCAGTTCAGCCAACAAGTCATTCATTTAACAGATGTTTATCAAGCCCTTCTTCCTCAGACAGTGCACCGGGGCGCAGCCTTGATGAATAGGAGAATGCCCCTGTTGCATGGAGCTTACTTTTCAGTGGGAGAGAAAGCCAAGCAATTAATTGTGTTGTTTGAGGTAGCTGGAAGCACAAATTATTGATGTTGTTTAAATGCAACCAAAGAGTATGTGGCAATCTAGGGAAAAGCAGATTTAAAATCAAACACCACCACCACTACTTTTTGGGGGGATAATGTCTTGTGTTAAAGTGTTTTCTTTTATGAGCTATTTCTTTGAAAGGTCTAGTTACAGTTGTATTAAAGATGGTGTCATTATAGGACTTTCATATTTATTTACAAAACAGAAGCAGACTCACAGACATAGAAAGCAAACTTACGCCTACCAAAGGAGTAAGGGGGTGTGTTAGTCACTCATTCATGTCCAACTCTTTGCGACCCCATGGACTGTAGGGGTCCTCTGTCTGTGGAGATTCTCCAGGCAAGAATAGTAGAGTAGGTAGCCCTTCCCTTCTCCAGGGGGTCATCTCAACCCAGGGATCAAACCTGAGTCTCCAGCATTGCAGGCAGATTCTTTTCCATCTGAGCCACCAGGGAAGCTGCCAGAGAAGGGAGTATTAGGAGTTTGGGATTAGCAGATATAAACTACTGTGTATAAAAGATAGAAACAACAAAGTCTTACTGTATAGCACAGTGAACTATTTCCAATATCTTGTAATAAACCATAATGGAAAAGAATATGAAAAAGAGTATGTATGTGTATACACACACACACACACATATATACACATATCTGAATCACTTTGCTGTACACCAGAAATAAACACAACATTGTAAATCAACTATACTTCAAAAACAAACAAAACCAAAACAAACAACCACAATAATTAGTTCTTAAACCATTCTAGTCCTAGAAATTTGGGTGTCTCTTTTGGAGCAACTGAAGATTCTAACTTGATGATCACTTAGATTTAAACTTGTGATTATTTAAGAACAAAAATGTGTTAAGAAAGGAAAGCTTTCTACTGGCCATAACTTTCTATCTTTTATTTTCCATAAATATTGTCAGGAAATCTAGTTAGATTTAGACATGGGCAAAGAGATTCCTGGGTGTCTTTTCAAAGGACTGCTGGATATCATCAGTGTATCTCTGGGGAAATATCTGATTCTGCAGGGATATGCCCTTCTGATTGTCTTTCTCCTCAGCAGAGTGATTTACAGCTCTGTAGGGGTAAAATGGCAACCCACTCCAATATTGTTGCCTGGAAAATTCCCTGGACAGGGAGCCTAGCAGTCTACAGTCCATGAGGCTGCAAAGAGTCAGACACGACTGAGCACACAGGAGTAAAATATTAGGTTGTAGGAAACTGAGAGTAATGCAGATTATTCTTGTCAAGGGTGATTTATACTCTGTAGAAAAGATGACTCAAAGCTTTACATTTGATTACTCTATGGGATATTAAACTGCTTTGCATTTATTAGCAAATGCATTTCAGTATTTCCAGTTGCCTGTACTATACATACATGTCTGATCTTCAAATTCTCTTTAAACAGGTTCCAACATCCTACTCATTTCCTCACTAATTAATGAATTAAATAAAATCTTTGACATATGCTCATTTTGTATTTGTATGAGAGTAATGATGTACTATTTGAAAATTGTACTTAAGCAATATGAATGCTGACCTAAACAATGTCTGAATTTAGGGAACACTTTTATGTTGTTTAGCTTTGTTTTTAATAAGAAACAAAACATGAAGGCCTATTTCAGAAAAGTTGCTTTAATGTACTAAATATAAAATTTACCTTGCTTTAAAGGATTTATTCTGTGTATTTACATTTAAATTTGTTTAAATCACTCAATTTTTTTTCTCTGAAATTCAAATCAGTAAGATATTTTGTCAATGATATAGAGCACATAGAACAAATAAAAGAGAAACAATTAAGATACACTTGATAATATGAAATGTCCATTCTTTATGATTCTACCTAAAGTTAACATAATTTAATAAAAGTTTGGAAACTGAAATCAAATTTACAGTTCCTTATCATTGTTATGCAATTTTAAAAGCACTTTCGACTTACTATTTTATTTATCACCTTGACAGCATCAGAGGCAGATGGATAATGTATCAAATTCTGTATGTTAAAAAGCACCAAGAGGTTAAATGACTTCTATTCCGATAATGGAACAATGAAGAGCTTGCAATACGATGAACAGGTCTCAGGTCTTCTGTTACATGACTGAGTTGTGCTCATCTCTTTTTACTATAATATATGCTGAAATTATGGATGAAATATCACTCCCCGCCTTTTTTGGTTTTGCTCAATGAGTGCCCATTACTTGGCTTAAGTTTGTGAGAGGTTTCTTTTTCACTAAATAATGCAAGAGTTCCTAGTGACACAGAAAAGAACAAGGGGCTTTTGTTTTACCAGCAAAGCTTATGCAGAATTTGGTTATTTTGTAACTTAAACAAATTGCTAAATAGCAGCTTTGGTTTTAATGTGTTTCTCTCTTTGTGCACTTGAAAGCTTTCAGGATCATGTTCAATTTTTAATCTTTTTAAAAAGTGAGATAAAAAGCAGGGAGTTCCCAACAGTTTAGTGAAGAGATTTTTTTTTTTTTTTTAATTCCACAAAGGCTGGAGATCTTAAGGTGGAGGAGAAAAGTGAAGGTTAACAATAAAATCCAATAGTTTTTTTCCTTCTGATAATTTCAGCAAATTTCAGAGAAAAGGACATTTATTATTTTATCAATTCAATATATTTTCTAAACACTTCTGTGCCAACCATTGTGGTAAGTGCTGGTGGCAAGAAGTACAACATGGAATAAGATTTGCTTCTTGAATGTGAGGGAATTCTAGAAAGGAAGACAGAACAAAGAGGAAATAAGAAAGAGGAGACAGTAGCTTGAAAAGGGCTGCAGCTGGGATATGTATAGAGCATACTGGGCTTCCCTAGTGGCTCAGTGGTAGAGAACTTGCCTGCCATTGCAGGAGACACAGGTTCAGTCCCTGAGTTGGGAAGACCCCCCGAAGGAGGAGATGGCAACGCACTCCAATATTCTTGCCTGGAGAATTCCATGGACAGAGGAAGCTAGCAAGTTACAGTCTATAGGGTTGCAAAAAGTCAAATATGACTTAGTGACTAAACAACAACAGCAACAAAAATAGAGCATTAGTTCAGTTCAGTCAGTCGCTCAGTCATGTCTGACTCTGCGACCCCATAAATCACAGCATTCCAGGGCTCCCTGTCCATCACCAACTCCTGGAGTCCACTCAAATTCACGTTCATCGAGTTGGTGATGCCATCCAGACATCTCATCCTCTGTTGTCCACTTTTCCCCCTGCCCCCAATCCCTCCCAGCATCAGAGTCTTTTCCAGTGAGTCAGCTCTTTGCATGAGGTGGCCAAAGTACTGGAGGTTCAGCTTTAGTGTCATTCCTTCCAAAGAAATCCCAGGGTTGATCTCCTTCAGAATGGACTGGTTGGATCTCCTTGCAGTCCAAGGGACTCTCAAGAGTCTCCAACACCACAGTTCAAAAGCATCAATTCTTCGGTGCTCAGCTTTCTTCACAGTCCAACTCTCACATCCATACATGACCACTGGAAAAACCATAGCCTTGACTAGACTGACCTTAGTCGGCAAAGTAATGTCTCTGCTTTTCAATATGCTGACTAGGTTGGTCATAACTTTTCTTCCAAGGAGTAAGTGTCTTTTAATTTCATGGCTGCAGTCACCATCTGCAATGATTTTGGAGCACAAAAAAATAAAGTCTGACACTGTTTCCACTGTTTCCCCATCTATTTCCCATGAAGTGATGGGACCAGATGCCATGATCTTCATTTTCTGAATGTTGAACTTTAAGCCAACTTTTCCACTCTCCTCTTTCACTTTCATCAAGAAGCTCTTTAGTTCCTCTTCACTTTCTGCCATAAGGGTGGTATCATCTGCATATCTGAGGTTATTGATTGGAGCACAAAACCAGAGAAACAATCCAGGTCCTGCTAGCCAGAATATGGTTTCCAGTAGTCATGTATGGATGTAAGAGTTGGACTATAAAGAAGGTTGAGCACCAAAGAATGGATGCTTTGGAACTGTAGTGTTGGAGAAGACTCTTGAGAGTCCCTTGGACAGCAAGGAGATCAAATCAGTCAATTCTAAAGGAAATCAATCCTGTATATTTATTGGAAGCACTGATGCTGAAGTTCCAATACTTTAGCATTGAGGTATTGGATGTGAAAAGTCGACTCATTAGAAAACACCCTGATGCTGTGAAAGATTGAAGGCAGGAGGAGAAGGGGATGACAGAGGATAAGATGGCTGGATGGCATCACCAACTCAATGGACATGAGTGTGAGCAAGCTCCAAGAGATGGCAAAGGACAGGGAAGCTTGGTGTGCTGCAGTCCACAGGGTCGCAGAGTCTGACACCTCTGAGCAACTGAATAACAAGAGGCAAGGGATTTTAATCCTTGAACCCAACATATCCAAATCCGGAACCCAACATGTCCAAACCTGAACTTATTAAATCCCCCTAAAATCACTTCTTCCTCCTCCAATTTATTTTTCCTCTTCTTTTCCTGCATCCCAAGGTCAGTGAAGGATTTTTCGTTGGTGTACTGGTCTATGATGTGAAACTTAGAGGAGACAGCAAGGTTGGAAATATAGATTTGACAGTTGTCACTGTATCTTTGTCTCTCTACAAAATGTCTATGTGCATGCATAATCACTCAGTCATATCTGACTCTTTGTGACCCCCATGGACTCTAGCCCGCCAGGCTCTTCCATCCATGGAATTCTTTAGGCAAGAAGACTGGAGTGGATAGACATTCCCTTCTCTAGAGGATATTCCCAATCCAGGGGCTGAACCCGGACCTCCTGGATTTCAGGCAGATTCTCTTACCATCTGAGCTACCTGGGAAGCCACAAGTCCATGGACCATATCACATATTCCTGGAAATGTCTCATTTGCAGAAACATAATCCAAACAGGAACTCCAATTTGTACTTGTGTCCTTTATCCTCTCTTTTATTTAACCAGAAAAATTCATTTGTTGCAAGCCTTGATCATCATAAACCTTGAGCAATTAATAAACCACTCCAAAATAATTAGTTTGTAAGCAAAATAGAGGATTAACCTTTTTAGGTAACATTCTCATTTTCAATTAAGGATACAAACTTTTAATTATTTTTAGTTTTTTAAATTTTTTCCGACTCAAGTAGTGTCTCCAAATCTCTCCTAATGTTTTTAATTGGTGATAAAAATGAAAATTATATCACCCGAGACACCAATTGACTGATGGAGTAGTCAGAATTGTCAGGGAATGAACAATCACATGTCCATTTTTACTGCATTGCACATTACACTTCTAGTCACCAAACTGAGTGATACAGTCTATTAATTAGATCAAGTTAAATAAGAATTTGATAATCTGTAATGAAAAAAAATTCAAGAGAGAAAAATAATCACCAAAAAAGGAACAAGATATTGGGACTCTTTATTTCTCCTAAGTACTTGTGCTGGAAAAAGAATGAGAAGTTATCTGTACAAGAAAGGAAGAAGAATTAAATTTTATTAATACATCTGCTGCTAAGTGAAGAAAAGGGTGTCAGTGGTGTTCCTTTCTTTTGGTTAAGATCAGTTTGTATACTGAGAATCCTAAGTGGATAAGAAGCCTAAGACAAGACCTTGGAAATATTAGGCTTTTATCCTGAAAATGTCATTTTCTCTGTAGGAGGTATTCTTTGGGGAGCCCAGAGAGATTCCTATTTCTCCCAGATAGCAATGAGGCCTCCTATAAATTTCTGCCTTTTAATTTGTCTTGTTCTGTATGGTAACCACTACTTAGCTTCTGGAAATTGGAAAAACACTGCTCAGCTAATAAATAAAAATAATATTTTTTCCTGCTCTGTTCAGTTGAGTATCTTTTCTGGCAGTATGCTGGAATAAAAAATAATCATACTGTCAATACATGGTCTGTGATCTTAAATCAGGGCCAAAGCAAGATAGAACAAGTGAGATGTTAATTTATATTTTATTTTATGAAACTCTGTGACCCACATCCTTGTGTATGAGACATGCTAAATATATATTTTTAGAAGATGAAATGTGTGCAGGGACTCTTCTCACTGTGCCTTCAGAGGCTAAAAAATACCCTTTCTGATGTGATTAAGTAAAGTCCATTAAAACATTCCACACGTGGCTTTCTCTGGAATTAAAATTCCATAAAAAGAGATTCTGTGGTTTAATCTCTCACTGGTAGGAAAACTGACTAAATTGTTCTCATTTTATATGAAGCTTCTCTCAGGGTGGCAAAAGAATGATAGAAGCGAGGCCACAGGATCTTTAATCTTAACAGATGATTTTCAACTTTTTGATTAGTTTTGATATGATTACTGATAAATACTTGATTAACTCATCTCCCTTTATTCATTCAAACAAAATCCTCACCAAGCTAAGAAACTTGGAACTATTTTTAAGAATCAAAATCTCCAGAATTTTCTTGTGCTCCTTCCTTCCAGCTCTATGATCTTTTCAAATTAAAAAATACCTAAAATTGGCATGCAATTCAAGTTAAATATGGCTGATTTCTAGTCACCCATTAAAAAAATATCCATCTAAATATTGAAAGTATGATTAAAGACCAGGAATGATAAATTTTGCAGAAATTTGATTTTCATCTTCTAGTACCCATAATGTTCAAGCTGGTTTTAGAAAAGGCAGAGGAACCAGAGATCAAATTGCCAACATCCACTGGATCATGGAAAAAGCAAGAGAGTTCCAGAAAAACATCTATTTCTGCCTTTGACTGTGTGGATTACAATAAACTGTGGAAAATTCTGAGAGAGATGGGAATACCAGACCACCTGACCTGCCTCTTGAGAAATCTGTATGCAGGTCAGGAAGCAACAGTTAGAACTGGACATGGAACAACAGACTGGTTCCAAACAGGAAAAGGAGTACGTCAAGGCGGTATATTGTCACCCTGCTTATTTAACTTATATTCAGTGTACATCATGAGAAACCCTGGACTGGAAGAAGCACAAGCTGGAATCCAGATTGCCAGGAGAAATATCAATAACCTCAGATATGCAGATGACACCAGCCTTATGGCAGAAAGTGAAGAGGAGCTGAAAAGCCTCTTGATGAAAGTGAAAGAGGAGAGTGGAAAAAGTTGGCTTAAAGCTCAACATTCAGAAAATGAAGATCATGGCATCTGGTCCCATCACTTCATGGGAAATAGATGGGGAAACAGTGGAAACGGTGTCAGACTTTATTTTTTTTGGGCTCCAAAATCACTGCAGATGGTGACTGCAGCCATGAAATTAAAAGACGCTTACTTCTTGGAAGAAAAGTTATGACCAACCTAGACAGTATATTCAAAAGCAGAGACATTACCTTGCCGACTAAGGTCCATCTAGTCAAGGCTATGGTTTTTCCTGTGCTGATGTATGGATGTGAGAGTTGGACTGTGAAGAAGGCTGAGTGCCAAAGAATTGATGCTTTTGAACTGTGATGTTGGAGAAGACTCTTGAGAGTCCCTTGGACTGCAAGGAGATCTAACCAGTCCATTCTAAAGGAGATCAGCCCTGGGATTTCTTTGGAAGGGATGATGCTAAAGCTGAACCTCCAGTACTTTGGCCACCTCATGCAAAAAGTTGACTCATTGGAAAAGACTCTGATGCTGGGAGGGATTGGGGGCAGGAGGAGAAGGGGATGACTGAGGATGAGATGGCTGGATGGCATCATGGACTCGATGGATGTGAGTCTGAGTGAATTCCGGGAGTTGGTGCTGGACAAGGAGGCCTGGTGTGCTGCGATTCATGGGGTCAAAAGAGTCAGACACGACTGAGCAAGTGAACTGAATTGAACTGAACAGTACCCATAAAGTAGAGGAGGGAAACACAACAATTACATGAAGTATAATGTCTGTAACATAAGCCCAGGTATTCCGGGAAAGCACATCTACATTAAGAACAGAGATAAATTTCTTCATGAGGGATAAAATGTACCATATTGAATGATGACTTCATTAACACTTTAGAATAAATAAAATAATGACCTTCATAGAGAGCTTTCTTATCAGATCCTATGATGTGGCATCATTCGAAACTGCATTGAGTAAAAGCGTTTTGCTGTTTGGAAGGACCAGACAGATGATGGGGTAGGGGTAATCTCTGGCACTGTGATCTTTCAAGGATGGATGTTGGCCTGTGGGAGAGTCAGGCTCAAGAATCCTATTTCTCTTAATAATATTTCTGATAAGACCTAGGTCAGAGTAGCTCTAAGATCACATCCTCCAATTAATGAATATCCTGAATTCAGTGACTCAGTGTTGCCAGTTAAGGGAAAGCTGTAAGATTTCACATTCTTTTGGACTTGTTCTCCATGGGGTAAGCCTTACTAGAAAGCTGCACCCTTCCGTGTAGGCTCAAGCTGAGAGTTATTTATCTACAACACCAAAATACTTCTTAAGAGATCATTTTGGATATAGTCCAATAACATATTTTCTTGTTTTGTTTTTCTAACTTTTTATTTTTATGTTGGAGTATAGTTGATTAACAAAGTTGTGTTAGTTTCAAGTGTACCGCAAAGTGATTCAGTTATACAGATATATGTATCTATTTTTTTTTTCAAATTCTTTTCCCATTTAGGTTGTTACATAACACTGAGCAGAGTTCCCTGTGCTATGCAGTAGGTCTTTGTTGGTTATCCACTTTAAATATAGCAGTGTATACATATCAATGCCAAATTCCCGAATTATTCCTTCCCCTGCAACCTCTCCCCTGGTAACAATCTGTTCATCTAATAACGTATTCTCATGGTTTCAAGTTTTTATGCTACAATTTAGCTCTAATTATTTTAGCTTGGAATATTTTTAAATGCATATAATTTAATGGACATATTAATTATGATTTTCTGTTTAGTAAAATATTCATAGCATATTTGATGCTGAAGCATGTAATTTGTCCTCTAATTTCCTAGATAAATAGGTTATAATATATAAATTTCAGCTGAAGTTTCTAAATGTAGTTTATTTTAGACTTATTAGTCATAGAACAAATACTTAAAAATGAAGATAGCAGTTGAGAAGGAATCCTACAGAATTTTTTTCCTGAAAATTTATCTTTTTAATTTTAGTATTGAAATAACTCATATTCTTGGTAGATAAACATATGAGTAAAAGCAAAATATTTTTATTTTATTTATATCACCCATAGGAAACCACTTATATTTTTGTCTGTTTCCTTCTAGGCATTTTGTACATATTTAATTTATACTTCACAGCTTATTTCTGTTCACAGAATCAAATGCTGGAAAGAAGAAAAAATGTGTCAACTAGTTTTTTGTGTTGCAGATTTTCCATGATTGTTAAAATATACAGCATATTTTAATAGACAGATACAGTACTTGTAATTTTCCAGGTACCAGGGCAGACCATCAATTGGAGAAGCTTTAGCTTTTCAATTTTTCAAGGAGAGAACAGCATATATTGAATATTACTTGTCTAGTAAGCTAATATGTTTGCAATTATGAGAGATGAATCCATTTTGAAAACATAGATAAACTATACTCTTTGCCTACATAGATTGGAGATACCTGTAGAAATAACTGTAAACAAGTTAGCAGTGTTGAGGACCCTTATTCACTGGTCTTTGAATAATTCTGGGGTAGGAAATAGTTCCCATGTATAAACAGATGGATATTTCTCCCAATTTTACCTGAATAATGATTGCATTTTTATATTCCAGGAATTTTAAATTATGGATACAAAAAGGCATTCATTGTGTAAGATGATGTGTGTAGAGGTAAGTAGATTAAACATGGCTACATATTCTTTGCTACTTCATCCTTTGAAAGGTTGAATTTGGGCTGAATCTGTTGCTTCATTAGTAGAATAGAGTACAAGAGAAAATATAAGACACGGAGCATTCCGGGGCATCTGAAGCTAGAAAAGCTGCTGCAGCTTTTGCTTTGGTCTTGTGGAAGACTCATTCTGGGGGAAGCCAACCTCCGTGTAAAAAGTGCAACCCTAAGACTCCATGTTGAGAGAAAGCCCAAGCTAGCCACATGAAGAGAACCAGATGGCTGACCAGCCTCCATCTGTTCACCTATCTAAGTGTAGGTACCAAATGTGGGTAAAGAATGTGAGTAAAGAAGCCTCCAGATGACATGCTTTCTGCTTCAGCTCATATATGGCTGCAACATTATGAGGGATTTCCCCAAGCTGAACACATCCAACCACAGAACCATGAGTGTTAATAATGAGGCTACTAAATTTTGGAGTAACTTTTATTTATTTTTTTTAAAATTTTACTTTATTTTACTTTACAGTACTGTATTGGTTTTGCCATACATCAACATGAATCTGCCATGGGTGTACACGTGTTCCCAATCCTGAACCCCCCTCCCACCTCCCTCCCAGTACCATCTCTCTGGGTCATCCCAGTGCACCAGCCCCAAGAATCTTTTAAACAACAGTAAATAAGTATTTGATACACCTAGGTTATGGAGAAGGCAATGGCAACCCACTCCAGTACTCTTGCCTGGAAAATCCCATGGACGGAAGAGCCTGGTGGGCTGCAGTCCATGGGGTCGCTAAGAGTTGAACACGACTGAGCGACTTCCCTTCCACTTTTCACTTTCATGCATTGGAGAAGGAAATGGTAACCCACTCCAGTTGTTCTTGCCTGGAGAATCCCAGGAACGGGGGAGCCTGGTGGGCTGCCATCTATGGGGTTGCACAGAGTTGGACATGACTGAAGCGATTTAGCAGCACACCTAGGTTATGACTGAAAAGAATCAGCCCAGAGTCACCTTACCAGTTTCATAGCAGGAACATAAAACATCCTTTAACTATATAGTCCTGATGAAGAGGAAGATTTCTGGAGTGGGATCAGGGGACCCAGCATCTAACCCTGGCTCTACAGCTTCACGGTGTTGGCACTTGAATAAATCAGTTAACCTCTCTGGGTCTTGGTTTCACCATCTGTGAAATGAAGGAGTGAAACAAAATGATTTTTAAAGTATTGGGGAACCCTAAAATCCTGAGTTAATAACTTGAAATGAGTAACTAGCAGTTCCAGGTTGCCTCCACTTCCTAACTCCTTTGGGTTCTTAAGTTCTATCATGAGTAAGAGGAGAGGAAATAAGAAAATTATGAGCCCCACTGAAAATGACTTGACTCTTTCATGTAAGACGTCTGAGATGTTTTTTGACTATGTCAAGATAGCAGCCATATGGAAGGAAGACATTTTGCTGAATCATAATACCTTCAGTTCAGTTCAGTTCAGTCGCTCAGTCATGTCCAGCTCTTTGGGACCCCATGGAATGCAGCATGTTATGCCATAATACCTTTAATCAGGAAAATGGATTCATGCAGAATCAGCAAACCTATGTTTCATAAATTTTTCCATAATGAAGCTGTGATGAAAGTCTTTGCTACAAAGAACTCAGATACCACATGTACTTTTGTCTCAAAAGTCTAAATGCTTCATCGACAACTCTTTAAAACAAACAAACAAAGAAGCACAAAACCCGTGATTGACTCAAATCTTCATTTGCTGAAGGAAATTTGAAATTTGCCTAATGCTTCCTGAATTAAGAACAATTTAAACATCAAATTCTGAGGACTTCGAATTTGTTTCATGAAATGGGGACATACAATCACTGATTGTGGCTGGTAAATGCATTAAGACATGTACCTTCCTTTTCAGTTGTTTATAACTGTGTATGAGACATGTGTATGAGAAGTTTGCAAGAAAGAAAAGTGTTAGTCACTCAGTAGTGTCTGGCTCTTTGTGACCCCATGGACTGTAGCCCACCAGGCTCCTCTGTCCATGGAATTCCCCAGGCAAGAATACCAGAGTGGATTGCCATTTTATTCTCCAGGGAATCTTCCCGACCCAGAGATCTAACTCTGGTTTCCTGCACTGCAGGCAGACTCTACCGACAGAGCCACCGGGAAAGACCTTATAAGAAGTATATGTAATAGTAATGAAGGAAAGTAAGGTGGGAGATGCTGATAATGGTCAGTTATAAAAAATAATCACCTTGGGACTTCCTGTGCAGTCCAGTGATTAAGACTATGCTTCCAATGCAGGGGTGTGTTCGATTCCTGGTTGATGAACAAGGATCCCACATACCGAGGGCTGTGGCTGATAAATAAATAAATAAAATATAACAATTTGGAGATATGTTTCACACTTTCAAAAATAACAATATCAGAGTTTCAACTGAGAATCTATGTGGACCATTTTTAACTTTTATTCCAGCTGCAAGTTTGATGGTAGAATTCCAGCGGAGTCTAGAAGCAGGGGACAGGTAAACTGGAGGAAAGAGAAAGTGGGAGACAACATGAGAGACCCTCTCCCAAGAAGATTGTGCCTGCTTAGAAGAGGTAGAAGCAAAATTACACAGAGAGAGACACACACACACTGAATACATGCATTCTAAATCTTTTTATTCTTATTTGAAATGCTGCATTGATTATTAATTCAGAATCCTGTCCTCAAATCTTAGTCCCATTACTATTTTTCTGGCATTGATGGAGTGGCAGTGGGAGAGTTTTCTACTTTGGCTTAAATGATATAAAATGCATTTGCTCCTCATATCATCATATAATGACAGATGAGACCAGGATATTTGGATATTTGGAACAGAATTTTCATCTTTCCCAGCTTGGGTTGAATTTGGAACCAGCTCTACCTGAACATGTCTGGAATGTTAGGAAATTTAGTCTATGGGAAGCCTAATTTTCATGAGGACCAAGGTTCCAAGAACATATATATATTTTTTGAATGAGTCACGCTAGCAGAATGCATGTGCTATATCCGTGTGAGGTGCTGCTGAATGATATCTAAGTAGATATGAAACTAAATAGCTTGAATGTTTCATATTTCAACACTGCATAATTTTTACTGGAGTTCTAGCCACACATACTATTTAGTTTTACTCAGTCGTGTCTGACTCTTTGTGACCAGATGGACTATAGCCAACCAGGCTCTTCTGTCCATGGGATTCTCCAGGCAAGAATACTGGAGTGGGTAGCCATTCCCTTTTTCTGGAGATCTTCCCGACCTGGGGATCAAACCCAGGTATCTCTCATTGCATTCAGATTCTTCACTGTCTGAACCATGAGGGAAGCCCTTTATTCTTTATAGTACATATCTATATACTAATTACTTATTCTTTCTGCCTAGGCATATCAATTCTTTGCTTATACTGTTTATCTATGCTTTTTACCTGTAATACTCCAACTTCCCCACCTCATTCATCTACCACCTAATATTTTCACCGCTTACTCTTCAAGAAACAGGTGAAGTGTCACCTCCTCCAGCAATCTTTTACAACCTCATTAGTCTGGACAAGACACTTTACAGCACTCTGCAAATCTCTTTCATGTTCTTTACTCAGTCATTTAATGATGGTTTCTATACCACACTATCTCTGAACTCCTTGAGAGCAAGGACCATGATTATACCCCTGTATATTCAATGTCTAATTCAGCTTTCTGAATAAATAAATGACTGAGTGCTACACTTAGAAACAAGTGGAAGGGGATCTTCAGGGCAGGCAAAGTTAGAGGTAATTCAACATGTCTGTGTCAAATTCCTATTGCTGTTATAACAACTTGCTATAAATTTAGTGGCTCAAAATAACACAAATTTATTACCTTATAGCTCAGTTTTAGCAGGGCTGCATTTCTTACAGAAGTTCAGGGAAAGAATGTTTCCTTGCTTCTTCCACATCCTTAGAGGTTGCCTATATTCCTTGGCTTGTGGCCCCTTTTTCATCTTCAAAGTCAGCAATGTTACATCATCAAACCTCTCAGATTCTGGACTCCTTCTGCCACATATAAGGGCCTTTGTGATTATATTTCTCTTGGGCGTGGGGTATCGCCCAGGGTAAGAGAAACCCAAGTAAGGTGGTAGGTGTTGCAAGAGGGCATCAGAGGGCAAACACACTGAAACCATACTCACAGAAAACTAGTCAATCTAATCACACTAGGACCACAGCCTTGTCTAACTCAATGAAACCAAGCCATGCCTGTGGGGCAACCCAAGACGGGCGGGTCATGGTGGAGAGGTCTGACAGAATGTGGTCCACTGGAGAAGGGAATGGCAAACCTCTTCAGTATTCTTGCCTTGAGAACCCCATGAACAGTATGAAAAGGAAAAATGATAGGATACTGAAAGAGGGACTCCCCAGGTCAGTAGGTGCCCAATATGCTACTGGAGATCAGTGGAGAAGTAACTCCAGAAAGAATGAAGGGATGGAGCCAAAGAAAAACCAATACCCAGCTGTGGATGTGACTGGTGATAGAAGCAAGGTCCGATGCTGTAAAGAGCAATATTGCATAGGAATCTGGAATGTCAGGTCCATGAATCAAGGCAAATTGGAAGTGGTCAAACAGGAGATGGCAAGAATGAACGTTGACATTCTAGGAATCAGTGAACTAAAATGGACTGGAACAGGTGAATTTAACTCAGATGACCATTATATCTACTACTGTGGGCAGGAATCCCTCAGAAGAAATGGAGTAGCCATCGTGGTCAACAGAAGAGTCCAAAATGCAGTACTTGGATGCAATCTCAAAAATGACAGAATGATCTCTGTTCATCTCTAAGGTAAACCATCCAATATCACAGTAATCCAAGACTATGCCCCAACCAGTAACGCTGAAGAAGCTGAAGTTGAACGGTTCTATGAAGACTTACAAGACCTTTAGAGCTAACACCCCAAAAGATGTCCTTTTCATTATAGGGGACTGGAATGCAAAAGTAGGAAGTCAAGAAACACCTGGAGTAACAGTCAAATTTGGCTTTGGAATACGGAATGAAGCAGGGCAAAGACTAATAGAGTTTTGCCAAGAAAATGCACTGGTCATAGCAAACACCTTCTTCCAACAACACAAGAGAAGACTCTACACATGGACATCACCAGATGGTCAACACCAAAATCAGATTGATTCTATTCTATGCAGCCAAAGATGGAGAAGCTCTATACAGTCAACAAAAACAAGACCAGGAGCTGACTATGGCTCAGATCATGAACTCCTTATTACCAAATTCAGACTCAA
The DNA here is from genome assembly GCF_014754425.2 of Oryx dammah. Lineage (NCBI taxonomy): Eukaryota > Metazoa > Chordata > Mammalia > Artiodactyla > Bovidae > Oryx > Oryx dammah. The sequence goes on from NW_024070202.1 coordinate 88,863,442, forward strand.
ATTGAAGAAAGTAGGGAAAACCACTAGACCATTCAGGTATGACCTCAATCAAATTCCTTATGATTATCCAGTGGAAGTGAGAAATAGATTTAAGGGCCTAGATCTGATAGATAGAGTGCCTGATAAACTATTGAATGAGGTTCGTGACATAGTACAGGAGACAGGGATCAAGACCGTCCCCATGGAAAATAAATGCAAAAAAGCAAAATGGCTGTCTAGGGAAGCCTTACAAATAGCTGTGAAAAGAAGAGAGGTGAAAAGCAAAGGAGAAAAGGAAAGATATAAGCATCTGAATGCAGAGTTCCAAAGAATAGCAAGAAGAGATAAGAAAGCTTCTTCAGTGATCAATGCAAAGAAATAGAGGAAAACAACAGAATGGGAAAGACTAGATATCTCTTCAAGAAAATTAGACATACCAAGGGAACATTTCATGCAAAGTTGGGCTCTATAAAGGACAGAAATGGTATGGACCTAACAGAAGCAGAAGATATTAAGAAGAGATGGCAAGAGTACACAGAAGAACTGTACAAAAAGGATCTTCATGACCCGGATTATCACGATGGTGTGATCACTCATCTAGAGCCAGACATCCTGGAATGCCAAGTCAAGTGGGCCTTAGAAAGCATCACTATGAACAAAGCTAGTGGAGGTGATGGAATTCCAGTAGAGTTATTTCAAATCCTGAAAGATGATGCTGTGAAAGTGCTGCACTCAATATGCCAGCAAATTTGGAAAACTCAGCAGTGGCCACAGGACTGGAAAAGGTCAGTTTTCATTCCAATCCCAAAGAAAGGAAATACCAAAGAATGCTCAAACTACTGCACAATTGCACTCATCTCACTTTACTCTAGTAAAGTAATGCTCAAAATTCTCCAAACTAGGCTTCAGCAATACATGAACCAGGAAATTCCAGATGTTCAAGCTGGTTTTAGAAAAGGCAGAGGAACCAGACATCAAATTGCCAACATCCACTGGATCATGGAAAAAGTAAGAGAGTTCCAGAAAAACATCTATGTCTGCTTTATTGACTATGCCAAATCCTTTGACTGTGTGGATCACAATAAACTGTGGAAAATTCTGAGAGAGATGGGAATACCAGACCACCTGACCTGCCTCTTGAGAAATTTGTATGCAGGCCAGGGAGCAACAGTTAGAACTGGACATGGAACAACAGACTGGTTCCAAATAGGAAAAGGAGTCCATCAAGGCTGTATATTGTCACCCTGCTTATTTAACCTCTATGCAGAGTACATCATGAGAAACGCTGAACTGGAAGAAACACAAGCTGGAATCAAGATTGCCGGGAGAAATATAAATAACCTCAGATATGCAGATGACACCAACCTTTTGGCAGAAAATGAAGAGGACCTAAAAAGCCTCTTGATGAAAATAAAAGAGGAGAGTAAAAAAGTTGGCTTAAAGTTCAACATTCAGAAAACGAAGATCATGGCATCTGGTCCCATCACTTCATGGGAGATAGATGGGGAAACAGTGGAAACAGTGTCAGACTTTATTTTTTTGGGCTCCAAAATCACTGCAGATGGTGATTGCAGGCATGAAATTAAAAGACGCTTACTCCTTGGAAGAAAAATTATGACCAACCTAGATAGCATATTCAAAAGCAGAGACATTACTTTGCCAACTAAGTTCCATCTAGTTAACGCTATGGTTTTTCCTGTGGTCATGTATGGATGTGAGAGTTGGACTGTGAAGAAGGCTGAGCGCCGAAGAATTGATGGTTTTGAACTGTGGTGTTGGAGAAGACTCTTGAGAGTCACTTTGACTGCAAGGAGATCCAACCAGTCCATTCTGAAGGAGATCAGCCCTGGGATTTCTTTGGAAGAACCTAGATGTCCATCAGCAGATGAATGGATAAGAAAGCTGTGGTCCATATACACAATGGAGTATTACTCAGCCATTAAAAAGAATACATTTGAATCAGTTCTGATGAGATGGATGAATCTGGAGCCAATTATACAGAGTGAAGTAAGCCAGAAAGAAAAACACCAATACAGTATACTAACACATGTATATGGAATTTAGAAAGATGGCAATGATGACCCTGTATGCAGGACAGCAAAAAAGACACAGATTTGTATAACGGACCTTTGGACTCAGTAGGAGAGGGAAAGGGTGAGATGACTTGGGAGAATGGTATTGAATCATGTATAATATCATGTAAGAATCGAATTGCCAGTCTATGTCCAATGCAGGATATGGCACGCTTGGGGCTGGTACGCGGGGATGACCCAGCGAGATGTTGTGGGGAGGGGGGGTGGGAGGGGGGTTTAGGTTTGGGAATGCATGTACACCCGTGGTGGATTCATGTCAATGTATGGCAAAACCAATATAGAATTGTAAAGTAAAATAAAAAATAAATAAATTAAAAAAAAAAAAAAAGAAATGGTACTAAAGCTGAAACTCCAGTACTTTGGCCACCTCATGCGAAGAGTTGACTCATTGGAAAAGACTTTGATGCTGGGAGGGAGTGGGGGCAGGAGGAGAAGGGGACGACAGAGGATGAGATGGCTGGATGTCATCACTGGCTCGGTGGATGCGAATCTGGGTGAACTCTGGAAGATTGTGGTGGACAGGGAGGCCTGGCATGCTGTGATTCATGGGGTCACAAAGAGTCGGACACGACTGAGCGACTGAAGTGAACTGAAGTGAACTGAACTGTGATTATGTTGGAGCCACTTAGATAATCCAAGATAATTTCCCATTTCAAGATCCTTAATCACATCTGCAAATTCCCTTTGTTATTTGAAGAAGCATAGCCATAGGATTTGGGGATTAGGAACTGGGCATCCTGATGGGGAGTATTATTCTGCCTACCAGGCTTCCCAGCTGGTGCTAGTGATAAAGAACCCACCTGCCAATGCAGGTGAAATAAGAGAAGCAGGTTTGATTTTGGGGTTAGGAAGATCCCCTGGAGGAGGGCATGGCAACCCTCTCCAATATTTTTGTGTGGGAAATCCCATGGACAGAGGAGCCTAGTAGGTTACAGTCCATGGGATGGCAAACATTCAGATATAACTAAAGAGACTTGGCACACATGCACCCATTCTGCCCACCACAGTGTCTGTGATGCCCATTAGCAAATGTGGTCTAGTGCACAGAGCCTGTTTAAGTTTGGAACGGGGAGGCTCATGACCTACAATACAAAACTGCACCTTGTAAATCTACCCTTAGAAAAAACCATAGTTATTTATAAATATGTTGGAAAAATTTATAACATAAATGATCCTTCACGTTGAGGAAGCTTTCTTTTAATGTACTAAGTGTGATTTTCTAACCAAGTGAGAAACAGTGAGAACAACATACATTATTACTTCCCTCCTTAAAAGTAAGAATCATTGCCTCACCAATAACCTTATATATCCTAGAACAGTGGCTCTCAACTGCACATTTATGTCACCAGGTATGCTTTCTAACAGTACTAATACTTTGGATTACTCTGCCCTCCAAAGGTTCTGATTTAATTCGCCTGGGATGGAGTCTCGACATTCTCTTTTAAAATCTATCTAGGTGATTTTAATATTCCAGAGGTCTCTACTCTCATTCACAAATCATAAATGATGCATTATAAGCTATTAACATGGTAGTTTTCCTGGTGTCAAATTGAAAGGGCTAGACTGTATAAACTGTGCAAGTTCAGCAGAACTAAACCCTATTAAACTCTTCTAGACAATTTCTCATATTTCAAAAAGTAACCACAGTTGGAAATTTAAGATGCTATGCATTTACCTGTAAATTAATAATCTCACTTCACGTATGATATAGACACCAGAGATATATTTCTGGAAAGTGAAAGTGTAGTTGCTCAGTCGTGTCTGACTCTTTGCGACTCCATTGATTGTAGCCCACCAGGATCCTCTGTCCATGGAATTCTCTAGGCAAGAATACTGGAGTGTATTGCCATTTCCTTTTTCAAGGGATCTTCCTGACCCAGGGACTGAATCCATGTCTCTTATGTCACCTGCATTGGCACCTGGGAAACCCCAAAGCAATCATAGTCCAATTTTTTAAAATAAGATAAAAAGCAGCAAAAAAAAATATCAAGTTGTGCTGTGACAAGGTGTAAATATCTAGCATACAGGCATCACAGCAGGCAGGGCCCAGCAATATTTTAATGCTGAAAATGTGTGTGCTCAGTTGCTCAGTCATGTCAAATTCTTCCCGACCCCATGGACTGTAGCCCACCAGGCTCCTTTGTCTGTGGAATTTTCCTGGCAAGAATACTGGGGTCGGTTGCCATTGTCCATTCCAGGAGATCTTCTGACCCAGGGATTAAGCCCACGTCTCTTGATTCTCCTGCATTGCAGGCAGATTCTTTACTGTCTGAAAGGAGGACTGATTTAAACATATTTGAGGATGTTGAGGACACATAAGATGGGAAGAAATTTATACTGATCTTAGTTTGTTCTGAAAGTGGATAAAAAGGGGGAAAGCCTCATTAATTGCTTCACATTATTTTGTTGGAAAAGTGATGTAAGGCAACAAGGACTTGGGTTTTGTGCATCTGAGCAAACCAAGATGATTATAAATATGAAGAGAGCTTCAGACTATTCTATGTAAGGAAAATGACAAGCCTTCCCAATGCATCACTGCTTTGGCAATGCACGCGTAATTACACTGTTCTTTAAAAGTGCACTGCAAGCTGCATTTCCTGTTAGAATGGCAGTCACTTCTTAAACCACTATATCTCACAATTTTATTACACAGGGAGATACTGTCTCCTAAATTCGTAGTTGTCAGGTTAATATATAAGTTGCAAGATATGTTTTCTCCCCTTAATTAGAGAGTTGGACTCAGAGAGAGAATTCAAGAAATATTCTCACTCTTAGTACTTATCTTCTGGCTCAATATGACTGTTCTAGGAGTTTGGATTCCTTTTTTGTCTGAGTTTAATGATTCAGCTGGTAACTACTGGGTCTCTTTTAAAAAAAGGCAGGGCACTCCCCAGAAACTCAGAGTAGTGTGGTATAGTAATCTTTCACAGGTTGTAATTTTTAATATGTTTCAACCTATCCCTCTGAACTTTTCACTTAGGTGCTTGTTATAGGGCTCATGGCTCAGGAATTAAAGAAGACTCATAGCAGCAATTTGAGACAATAGAACTTTAACAAATATTGTGTCCTTGATTCATTAGAAATGGAATATTCTCTATTAGAAAAACCATCCTATTTCAAGTTCAGTACTTTGTGAAAAAGCATCTGATTAGGTTCTTGACTGTTTGGGTAATTCCCTTAGTTTAAGGGAAAAGTATTAATATCTTTGTTAACCTAAATTTTGACATTTAATATAAACAGATATCAGACAAATGCAATTTTCCATATCCAAGAAAAATTTTTCTTAAAAATCTGATATATTTTAAATGCTTCTCCACTTTTTCACTCTCTTTATTCAAAAACATTTCTTTCTCCCATGGCTCTCCAGGCAACAAAGCAGCAGTGGACATAATTATTATCCTACATATAGTTAAATGAAAAATACAACATGTGTCAGACACAAAAGGCCCACCCTGCAGATAAGATCTGTCATGCACATTCTCCCTCTATTTCCAGTTCAACAGACTGTGGTCTCTATTAAATTGGAAGAAATGCTTTCATTTTCCCACAATATAGCCACAATAAAGGGCTGAAGATGAAAATAGAATTTGTCTTGAAGCTGCTTTTATCCCTTTGCTTAATTGTAAGCCATAGAAAAGGTGAAAGCACATGTCGGAGGGGGGAGGTGGCGAGAGACCCTTTCCATTTCTCTAATGCATGACAATTTCGAGACACTCACATTTGCCACTGCAGTCTCAGTGGTTTTATTGGTAAGAAGGGAAAAAAAAAACAACTGTTCTAATGTTGTCTCCTGGGCTCGACAGTAAAGCTTGTCGAAAAGACAATGCCCTGTCCTCGAAATGAGGAATGAGGCTTTTTATTCTGCTTATGAAGGGCGTTTATGCTTCATTATGAAGACATGGTTATTTATGTGTGCCCTTTTACTGTAAAAGGTTTAAAGCTTTGCCACCCATAGCAAACACAATTAAAGGCAAGAGGACACCTCCTCGAACAAACAAAGGCAGGCAAACAGAAAAATAGGACTCGCCTAGATTGAGGGGAATATGAAAAGGATGGAGGTAATTTCTAGAGCACTCCCCCCCGGCCCCGACCTCACACTATATGGTTTACATTGTCTTAGATCTTCAAATTTTGTTAGGGTTTTTAATTCCCTGCCTTAATTTTTTTCCCTGGGATCCTTGCCACATATTTCTGATATTGGAAAATTAATGAATGTAGGTATGCTTCTTAAAGTGAGCAGCTATACATCTGTGCCTACTGAGACAACTCCGACAATGTACTTAAATGCCAAGTTCTGGTGGCCTGTGTGTCTACAGAACCATGTTATTTTAGAATTGCAACAGGCTTTGGAGATATTCCAGTTCTATTCCATTGTTTTCTTCCTGAAAAGTAAAAAATAAAAAAATGCAGACCCTCTCGTGAGAATTTTTTAGTTATGCTTTTAACTTCTGAGTGTGTTTTTGGCTACATAAACTGAGCTCAGTGATGGCCTTAAGTGGCTCCCAGGAGCTATTTTGGCAGAACTGGCCTTTTCTATAAGCAAAAGTGCACATGTATACTAAAAAAGCCCTTGGTCTAAAGTACAATGATGGGAACATGCATTGATTGAATTAATAAAAATAAAACATGATTTCTGATGGATTGTGTGACATAGTTAGGGAGGAAAGATTCTATTGTGAATTGACATTTTATTTCCAAGCACTCCTCTCTAAGAGGTTAATACATAAAATTAACAGATAATGTGAGAAAGTATTATTCTATGCTTGCTGCTATCTGAATCTGCATGGCTTAGAGTAATGCTTGTCTAAAACTGTCTAAAGAGTTGTGTCCATTCACAGCTGAATTTATCCATCCAACGATAAATGAAATCTTAATAAAATAGAAAAAATTAATATTTTAAATTATCTCCGTTTGAAATATAGTCCTTTTTCCTGAGATGAGCTCCTTTCTATTTTTCTTATATTAAAATATCTAGTTTTAGGAAATAATCATGCTGCTGTATGGTAGGTTTTTTCCTTCTGTCATCTTTATTTGGAAAAAAAAAAATTGATAGCACTGTATTTAATTGTTCCCATGAAGCCAAAAGCTTGCTACTTCTTGACTTCTATATGCTGGGTGGGTTTTGACATATTAAGCGCAGGAGCGCGTGGTGAGTAGGAGGCCGTGTAGCCTGGCTGCTGGGGTTTGACAGCGAGAGCACTCACTGCAGGGAAACTAGTGTAACACTGTGAATGCCACGCTTTGACTGTCCAGAGCACGCAGCATCCCCAGATCACTTCTCTTCTGCTGTGTCTTATGAAACATCGTCTCTTCCATTCTTTTTGTTCCATTCTGTGCTGTGCAGGTAAATGTCCCCAGGGGGACTCGATACATGACTTCATGCTGCCTGCCTGACCCAGATGTCCTATGTCTGGATTTCTAATTTCAACTTCAGGACTCAGTATCAGTTGTGAAACTGCATAAAACTCACTTAGCTTCTTTAAATCTGTTGCCTCTAATGTAAGTGGAAATAACATTAATAGCCAATTTATAAGGTTAGGCAAATTATTGAACAACATTGTGTGTTTATGCCTAGAATATAGAAACCCCTTAACAAATGGTAACTTTCTCTCTACAAAAGTATATATATATGCCACTGTATATGTGGTATATACATATATATAATATCATGTATTTATACATATATGACATTGTATATACATTTTAAAATATATGTGCATATATATATGAGTCATATATATAAAGGTGATATATACACAGTGTATACATATTATATATACTACATAGTATATACTACATACTATGTGTGATACATACTATATGTACACACACTGCTAAGTCGCTTCAGTTGTGTCTGACTCTGTGTGACCCCACAGACGGCAGCCTAC
>NW_024070202.1:88871411-88990575 GCF_014754425.2 Oryx dammah
AGGCTCCCCCGTCCCTGGGATTCTCCAGGCAAGAACACTGGAGTGGGTTGCCATTTCCTTCTCCAATGCATGAAAGCGAAAAGAGAAAGTGAAGTCGCTCAGTTGTGTCCAACTCTTAGCGACCCCATGGACTGCAGCCCACTAGGCTCCTCCATCCATGGGATTTTCCAGGCAAGAGTACTGGAGTGGGTCGCCAGTGCCTTCTCTGCATATATGACATATTAAGTAATTATACAGTAGTATTAAATAGTAAGTTTTACAGGCTTAAAGAAAGAAGAGATAATGTCACACAAGTATAACATATACTTATTTAGGAACCAGTTGAGATTCTTCCTAAACGTTGAAGGGTAGAAATCTGGAGAGAGAAATGAAGCAGATATTCAGAGAGATGGGACAGTGCAGAATGACCATGGGATCCAAAGTTAGTGGGCTTAGAGTTGATAAATAAATGACTGGCATTTATTCTTATTCTAAAAAGCTGGCACAACTTGAATAATGAACCATCTTTTCAAAACTAAGCTCTTCTCAATTATTTTAGTTAAAAATTTAAAAGGATAAGCTGCCTTTACGCCATAGAGATTTCTTGTTCTGTTCCTAACATTACAGTTCATAGATATTAGAATGAATCCAGAAGGCATGCTTTAAGCTTGTTTTATTAAAACAATAGTCACATTCTTTGAAGACTTGTAGTTAGTAATACACAGATGCATCTGTTTTACATTTCATTAATGGCATTAAAGGTACTTTTTCAGGAGTTTCTGATTTTTGCCTTCAGCTTTTGAGATATGGAAAAGCATTTGAAAATGAGCTTTTATTTTTAGAATGTTTTAGGCTGCTAAAGTGGTAGGACACATGTAAGGTGAAGGTTTGGGGTTTAATTAGATTTTATTTGGATGTTGCTAAGTCAGACTCTTTTCTAAATTCATCATACTCTAACTCCATTGTACAGTGGGATTTTTATTAAATGTTTTCTTACTAATTGCATATCCATGTGATGTGTGGGTTCACCTCTTCCATAATATTGCTAAAGAGATAAAAATTAGAAAGTGCACCCCCTCACTCTGGACACTCTTGTGTCTGCTTTAAATACTTGTCACTTTTAAGTATACTAGTTTGCACAGGACTATCTAACTATGGTAGTTTGAGGACAGGAACCAACCACAGGGTTAGTTTGCAAAAGTTGATGTTTTCATTGTTTTATTTCAGAATAAACTGCAACTGTCATACCTCTCGTTCACTTTTATGGAGTTAGGGGTAGCTTCTCAGCCATCCACTCAAAGTTTCCAAACATGAATTTCCAGATGTGACATAGTATGTCAACTCTCAATTGTATTTCTTATTCCTGTTTTCTGGGCTTCTCTACTCACTATTCTATAACTATTCCAATGTTTATCTGTCTAAAATGAAATCTTTGTATTTCTCTTTCTAAAGAAAACAACAGCAACCAAAAAACCCAACTCTGACTCTTTTCTTAATTATTTACTTTGTCAAAAGAATCATTGTTTTCACAGGCCAGAAAATTCAAATTCCTCTTTGCTACTTGGAAGTGTCTTTCAGATTTAGCCCATTTTTCCAATGACTTTAAGCCTCCCCTACCTCCAATCCATTAGACAACAGTAAGGTGGATCCTTTGAAGACACATTCTTCAGCCTGCTGTACTTAAGCATTTAGTGATTCTGTTACTTAATCCATGGACTCAAATTCCTTTGTCTGATTTTCAGGGTTGTCTATTCTTGTTTCCACTCAATCTATAAACTCAATTTACTCCCAACCCCAGGCCACCATGCTCACACACATGAATGCTCACCTATCCAAGTCAAATTATCCTACTTCCTTCTTTCATACAAGCCACCCTCAGCTTTCTCTCCCTCTGTGTATTGATTGACACTGCCGGTGGTCTGGAAGTAGCCTCTTTTCCCCCTCTGCTATACAAACATCATGACTTAGTTTGGGGCCAGATCAATTATCAGGTCAGTTGCTTGTCTGTGATGCAATTTCCCTGACTACTCAAGTTCATCTCAGTTTCTTCCTCCTTTAAAATTGGTTTGCCAGTAAAGACAGAAACTTACAAACTATTACTTAGTTGCTCCCTGATCGTTTCTTGTACATTGAGTTCGGGGACTTCTTTCCTATCAGAGAAAATTAAGTACCTGTTTTTGCACACAGCTAAGTACTGATTTTGGGGGAAAATTAATTGATTGTGGTTCTCTTTCAGGACTTAAATATCATTTTAAGGTTCTTGGAAACTATAGTCTTACTCAGTCTAATTTGTACAAAAAATATTTCTTTAAAAAGATTTCAAAGCTAATTCAGTCCTTTAAGAAGAAGTGGCTTTCAGTCTGGGTCCAAAAATAATCACATTCTTTAGAAAGCTATCCATGAGAAATTCTGAAAAGAGTGCTTTAGAGGATATATAATAAAAATCTACATTTATGCTTTAATCTTTATCCAAACACCTCAGTGTTGAAGCAACAAAACCATAAATAAAAAAGGTCCTGAAGGCAGTAAAGTGAATAAGGAACAATGTGAAAACAATGTAAGAAAATGACTGTGGGCCACATGCCAATCATTTGAATCATCTTTTCAGTTACAAGAGAACAATTCATGCCACAAATACTTACCAACACTTATATGAAGAGAACTCACTGTCCAGGTTCTACAAAATGGAGAAAAGAACTCACTGTCCAGGTACTGTGGATAGGAGAAAATAAAAGACTGAGATAGAATGTGTTGACTTAAAAAGTAGTCCCAACCTAGACATTGAGAGTTATATTTTATTTGGTGGGAATTTTTAGGACTTCAAGCCAAAGAGATAGCATCCCAAGTGACCCAGAGAGAACTGTTCCCAGGAGCTTGGGGGAGGAGTCATGTTATATAGAAGCTTGCAACAAGGGGTGGGTAGTATGAACATCAAAAGATTATTGTTAATTAAGGAAAACCAGATATTTCTGGGCTTCCCTGGTGGCTCAGATGGTAAAGCATCTGCCTGCAATGCAGGAGACCCTCGTTTGATTGCTGGATCGGGAAGATCCCCTGGAGAAGGGAATGGCTACCCACTCCAGTATTCTTGCTTGGAGAATCCATGGAGAGAGGAGCCTGGTGGGTTTCAGTCCATGGAGTCGCACAGAGTCAGACAGGATTGAGCGGCTAACACTTCTACTTTCAGATATCTCATGTTAAGGAATTTAGCACTTTTCTGTGGATGGGAAGATGCAAGAGTCCAGGCTTCCTGAAATCATTTCTTTCTCATGCATCTCAGCTACTGGGGCTAGCATCCTGCAATTTGATTATTCACCTCTTTAGTTCCTTACTCTGTAGGGTGGCAGCTCGATGGCTGCTGGATAGCAGGCATTCTTCTTCATGGGCTCAGAAATTCATATTTGAAGGGCTGCAACTCCTGATGGCTGTGACATTCTTGTTTACTGATATGGCAGGAAATACTTTAATTTTTTGGGCTCCAAAATCACTGCAGATGGTGATTGCAGCCATGAAATTAAAAGATGCTTACTCCTTGAAAGGAAAGTTATGATAGCATATTAAAATGCAGAGACATTACTTTGTCAACAAAGGTCCATCTAGTCAAGACTGATTTTTCCAGTAGTTATGTATGGATGTGAGAGTTGGACTATAAAGAAAGCTGAGCACCAAAGAATTGATGCTTTTGAACTGTGGTGTTGGAGAAGACTTTTGAGAGTCCCTGGGACTGCAAGGAGATCAAACTAGTCAGTTTTAAAGAAAATCGGTCCTGAGTATTCATTGGAAGGACTGACGTTGAAGCTGAAGCTTCATTACTTTGGCCACCTGATGCAAAGAACTGACTCATTGGAAAAGACCCTGATACTGGGAAAGATTGAAGGCAGGAGGAGAAGGGGATGACAGAGGATGAGATCATTCGATGGTATAACCGGCTCGATGGACAAGAGTTTGAGCAGGCTTTGGGAGTTGGTGATGGACAGGGAAGCCTGGTGTGCTACAGTCCATGGGGTCACAAAGAGTTGAACATGAATGAGCAACTGAACTGAACTGAAATGAGACATGAACCTTATCTGTAGCATTTTTTTCTTCATTTTCTTATCCTCTGTGTTTTCTCTTAGGTTGAGAAGAATAGGTTAGTCTACATTTATTGTCTTCTTTTGATTCCGAAATCTCCTGGGTTCATTTTCAAATGAGAAAAATGTACATATTTCCTTTCCCAAAATCAATACTTTAATAGAGAATATGCTAATACTAATGATATTGATATTTTGCAAAGGCTTTTTGGAAAAAAAAATCTCTCCTTTGCAAACAGTTCAAGGTTAACTTTTGTGATGTATAAAATCCACCTAATTATTTCATAGTTACTTTGCATTTTTTGATGTAAAATAACCCCCACTTAATCACCCAACTTACTCTTTAGTCACTGAATAATTCTGGATCATATTTGAATGTTCAATTAATTACCAAACACTGAAAACGTAACACTATTAAAGATTTCCAAATAAATGTCTCAAGTAGATTTCTTCCTTGCTTTTCCCATACACAGTTCTAAAGGTATACTGTTTTTGTTTTTGTTTTTAAATTGTCCCCATGGATACATGGTTTCCCTTAGAATTTAACATTAGACATAATTATCCATTTGTTTTTATAAGCTATTTCACTTCATGAATATTTTATGAGTTAGAAACTTGTCACTCACCTTTAAAAAATCTTTTAATATTTTCAGAATTTCAGAACTGTATTTTAGCTGATACATGAAAAAGAGCCCTAATGGTAAATAATTTTGAGAACTGTAGATAAACAAAGTTAAATAAATTTCTTTGTGTCAGTACTTCTGAAGTCTTTTATATGCTAATACGCACTATGAATATCCAAGACCAATATAATACATAACATTTCCTAGATCAGGGAAGCAATCTAGATCTCCTCTTTTTTTTACAATTATACTCCATCCTTCATAAAATGTATAATATTCAAGTAATTCTCTTGTATTAAATCATCATCTGATTCATCAGTGGAAGTCAGTACAGTGATAGAGACACACATATAGTTACTAAAGTACCCTAAAAAGTCACACTGGCTTCATTGGCTTTTTAAAAAATCATTGCTCTCTAATGTATATTTGCTCCTATTTCTCTTCTGCTTAAAACTCTTCAGTAACAATTCATTGCTAAAAAAAATTCTATGTCTACTTCTTACCTTTCCGAATTCATCTATCACAAAAACTTTCATGTCCCGAATGCTCCAACAGCACTAGACAGCTTGCAAATCACCTAATTGGCCAAACATGCCAGACTATGCTGGCAAGACAGTGTAAGGAGCTTTGTAGACTAACTGGCCTATGAAAATGGTACAACTGTTTCTTTAAAAAAGGCATTTTAAAGCTTCTAAAAACAATTTTGAAGTACACAGCAAATGAAGAAACATTTATTCATGAAATTTCAATAAGAAAAGCATGAATATGTGGTATTTGAGCCAAGATGGCTCCCTTCTTCTTCCATTCAACTCAGTGGGACACTATTGTGCCCCTTTGGGGGCAGACTTATACTATTTTGGGGCAGACGCACACAGCCAAGAACAAAGCTCTCTCTCACTCCAGTCCCCAGAAAAGGGATTTGTTTTTGAGAGCAATAGGACATCATTGTTTCTTATTCTGTCCCCAGTTACCTATTGCTGAGATTATGTTTCAGATGAATCTGGTTGTGAGGTGGGAGTTCCCTTTTGCCAAACCATTACTCATGGATTGAAGACTCTACTTAGGGCAAAGAACTGCTGATAATATTGGGGTCTTTACCACTCTTTCCCTGGCTCATGAGGAAAGGCAGGCTGAGAAGATACTGCACCTCTCCATTAAGTGCTCAGTTCCTAAAGTGAGGATGTCATTCAGAGAAAGAAAGAGGCAGAAAAATTATTCTAAGAAATAATGGCTGGTAACACCCCTATTTTTTTTTTTTTTTTTGAAAAACACTAAGCTAGACACTCAAGGGGGCTTCTGTGGTGGCTCAGATAGTAAAGAATCTGCCTGAAATGCAGGGGATCCAGGTTTTATCCCTGGGTCAGGAAGATCCACTGAACAAGGAAATGGCTACCACTGCAGTATTGTTCCCCGGAAAATTCCATGGATCAGAGGAACCTGGCAGGTTACAGTCCATATTGTCACAGTTGGACACAACTGAGTGACTAACACTTTCACTATCACACATCCAAGAAACTCAACGAACTCCAAGTAGGATCTATAAACAGACACAATACATTAAATCACTAAAGGTCAAGAATGGAGAAAATCTTGAAAGTGGAAAAAGAAAAATGACTCATCACTTACAAGTTGTTGATGTGTAGCTGCTAAGTTGTTTCCGACTCTTTGTAACCACATGAATTGTAGCCTGCCAGGCTCCTCTGTCTGTGGGCTTTCCTGGGCAAGAATACTGGAGTGGGTTGCTATTTCCTTCTGCAGGGGATCTTCTTGACCCAGGGATTGAACTTGCATCACTTGCATTGGCAGGCAGATTCTTTACCAGTGAGTCACCTGGGAAACCCACCACTTGCCAAGGAAGTCAATAAAATTAACAGCCAATTTTCCAACATAGATAATGGACGACTGAAGGCAGTGGAATAATGTACTCAAAGTGCTCAAAAAACCCCCACCCAAATCCTATATCCAGCAAGGCTATCTTTTAAAGCTGAAGGCTAAACAAAGACAGTCTCAGAAAAACAAAACAGAATTTTTGACAGGCAGAATTCCTTTATGAGGCATACTAAAGGAGGTTCTTTAGGATAAAAGAGGGTGATTCCAGATGGTAATTTGAATCCACTGACAAAAATCCAAAATATAGAGAAAGGTAACTATAATTATAAAAAGAACAGCATAAATGGATTTTTTTTCCTTTCTTCTCTCAACTTATTTTAAAAGCAGTTATATAAAATAATATGTATATAATATATTTTTGAGTGTTTACCATATAAAAATGTAATATATTTGCCAGTAATTGCAGAAGGAGGTGGGTAGAAGCAAAGCTGCAATTGGCTACAAAAATAACAACAGATGAACTGTGCAGATCCACTTACTTGCAGATTTTTTTACTAAATTCTTACAACAGTACTACACCATCCAAGTTTGGTTGAATTCACAGATGCAGAACTATGGAGATGAAGGGCCAACTGTGAAGTTTTATGTGGATTTTTGACTACATGGATGGTTAATTCAAGGGTCGACTGTGATTAGAACAATGTATTACTAGGCTTACACATTAATTGATGTATATAATAATAATACCACAAAAAGGAAAAAATAGAAACATATAGGAAAAATGCTTCTATGTGTCATTGTAATTTCATGAGTATAAATCTAAAGCTGAGTCTAAGTTAAGATGTATGTGGCAAACCTTATAGTAATAACTAAAAAAAAAGAAAAGAAATACTAGAAATTAAAAACTTCAAAACTATAGAGTGTAAAAAATTTTTACATGACACATTAGAAAATATTTACTTAATGCAAAGAAGGTGGTAAAGGAGGAATAGAAGCTCAAAGAAAAGAAAAATACAAAGAAAACAAAAAATAAAATGGCAGATACAAATCCAAATATATCTATAATAGCATTAAATACAAATAGACTAATCCATCAAAAGGTAGAAATTGTAAGGCTAGACAAATATGCTAGCCTGTTTTACAGCTTTATGTATGTAAAATTCTCCCTAAATGTCTTTTCCATCTTATTCACCTCTCTCACACCATTCAAAACATAATAATACTACAAAAGTCTAACCTTAGCATTTGTAGGTCCTAGGGAAAAAGTGAAATGGAGGTCTAAATGTCATATTGTTGTTTTTGTTGTTTAGTCTCTAAATTGTATGCAACTCTTTTATGACCCCGTGGACTGTAGCCTTCCAGGCTCCTCTGTCCATGGGATTTCTCAGGCAAGAATACTGGAGTGAGTTGTCATTTCCTTCTCCAGGGGATCTTCCTGATCCAGGGATCGTACCCTCATCTCCTATATTTCAGGTAGATTCTTTACTGCTGAGCTGCTGTATTAAATAGTTATTAAATTTTTTTTTGTATTTTTAAAAGATAAACACAACATCTCTTAACATCATTTTGCTTGTTCCAACTGCTAATCAAGTCGCTTACGTGCCACAGCTGTGCCCAAAACTTTCTGTTGTCACGCCTCACTTCCAACTCACAATCAAGAGCTCCTCCTTTTATTTCCACTCTTATTCTTTCCTCATGATTTTTCTCTCTTCTCATTGCCCTTCTCCTTTTTTGTTACTCTCTTTAAAGAGTACTGACGTGATCACAACAAAGTCTAAGAGATGTTAAGGGTTGGGGGTGGGGTGAATCTGAGCAAGCACTCCAGAAATATCCTTGGGATGCAGATTGCAGATGCAGTAACCTGGTTATTAAAACTGATTTAGGAATCATCTGTGGCCCTCATTTCCTCTTATCTTCTATAGCTAATGAAGTACAACATCTTGGTGAATTGGCATTCTAATCCTGTGTTAGAGAGTCTCAGGAAGAAATACTGTCATATAATATCATAGTTAACCTTAGGAAGAGCAATTTCAGCTGAGTGGTAAAAGTGGATGACATAGTACAGAGAATTGTGTAACGCATGGAAGGGTGAGCAAGTGGAGAAGAGTAGATGAATGTAGACAACACTTTTGAAAAGTTGTGTGTGCCATAGAGAACAAATGAGAGTATAAATGAGTGAATGGATGGATGTACTGTGTTGTACCTTCTTACAGTATAGAATAGTTTACTTCCATGGGCACTGATTTTACAATTACAGTAAGCATATCTAATTCTTATTGAGGATGTGTGTACTCAGATTCTGGATTTCCAGGGAACATATCCTCAGTCCAAGTTGTGAACTTATTCTTTAAGCCTCCAGTTTGGTATCACACTTTTGCAGAAAAGACTAACCACATGATAAGAGCTTATAAGGAGGTTAAGGTATCGGTGTGTATTTTAAGTAATGATCACCTTTATAATCTTTTTCAATTCTGAGAATCTATTGTTTTATGGCTTAAATGGTCATTCAGGCATAGAATCGATTTTGTTCCCTAAATTTATTGTCATGCTAATCACATTCTCAGACTGTAAAGTGGTAATACTGTTGCCTGATTTATACTCTCTAGTTTTATTGTACCTGACTGAGTATATTATATTTTATAAAGTGCAATTTCAGAGTTCTAGGTTAAAAACTTTAGATTTGAATACCTGAAAGAAAATTCCAGGCTGCCTAAAAGTATTTAATTGTTCCTTGTTCCTGGTTTTTAAAAAGCTTATATTGTATTAAGTTCAGTGGTAGATAAGACATAATACATGAAATATTTGTCAGTAATTTTAAAACTTTAAAAGATAACACCCTAGAGAGATGATATGGGGTGGGAGGTGGGAGGGGGGTTCAGGATTGGGAACTCATGTACACCCGTGGTGGATTCATGTCAATGTATGGCAAAACCAATACAGTATTGTAAAGCAAAATAAAGTAAAAATAAAAATTAAAAAAAAAAGATAACACCCTCACTCCCCTGTTAAACTTTATCCAAATGTATTTAGAAGGTAAAAGAGGAAGTGTTCTAGTTAAGTCAGGGGAAATGGGCCTAGAGTCCTGCTCACTTAACTTTATCATTTAGATTTCCTCTTAAACACAAAACCATACTACACACACAAAAACACATGCATATTTATACATACCCACCCATTAGGGCCAGAGAAGGCAATGGCACCCCACTCCAGTACTCTTGCCTAGAAAATCCCACGGACGGATGAACCTGGTAGGCTGCAGTCTATGAGGTCGCTAAGAGTTGGACACGACTGAATGACTTCACTTACACTTTTCACATTCATGCATTGGAGGGGGAAACAGCAACCCATTCCAGTATTCTTGCCTGGAGAATCCCAGCGACAGGGGAGCCTGGTGGGCTGCCGTCTCTGGGGTCGCACAGAGTTGGGCATGACTGAAGTGACTTAGCAGCAGCAGCAGCACCCATTAGGACTCTGCAGAACAGCATTTAAAAGTGGCCAATCTCAGCAGTAAAAAGAGCCCACCTGCCAATGCAGGAGACATGGGATAGGAAGATCCCCTGCAGAAGGAAATGGCAACCCACTCCAGTATTCATGCCTGGGAAATCCCATGGACAGAGCAGCATAGTAGGCTACAGTCCATGGGATCGCAAAGAACTGGACGTTACTGAGCAACTGAGCACACATGCATACAATGCAAAATAGTTTGTGAGGAAATTCCAAAATGATGGTGTCATTCAGCAATGAAGATTAGTATCCACTAGGAACATTTTATGAAGTGTGTATAAATTATCTATTGCTGTGTAACACATTACTCCAAGACTTAGAGGCTTAAAACAACCTTTATTATCTTACAGTTTCTGTGCGTCAGGAATTCAAGCATAATTAAGTTGGGTCCTTCAGTTCAAGTCAAAGTCACTTACAAAGTTCCCAGGCAGGCATAGGCTATGACCACAGTCATCTCAAGGTTCTGTTGTTGCAGGATCTGCTTCCAAATTCTCTCTGTGGCTTTGGTAGAATTCATTTCATTACAGGCTCTTTGACTCAGGAGTTTAGTTCTTTTCTGGCTGTGGACTGAAAGTCACAGTCTCAGTGAAAATTAAAAAGATCTATATACATTTGTACTCAGTATTATTTAAGCTGTCAAATTTGAGACATTTTGCTAGTTATATGAAATCAGACTTGAGACAGTTTGCTAGTTATATGAAATCTTTTGCTAGTTATATGAAATCAGATGTTTCATGTTCTTTACAATTTTGTAGAACTTTTCTTAATCTTATTTTCTCCCCAGAAACTTGATGAACACTAGCATTTATTTTTTAAATGCTACCTTGCCTATATCTAAGTTTTATGGAGTATGATAAGTATGTGTCTTGGGGAGGAGGAACAGGGAGTAAACTGAAGTAAACTGGAGATATACTTAGGCCTCCAGACACAATATCTTGCTGTGCTTCAGAAGAATACGTTTCTGTGTTTGAGGGGTAGTTGCATGTTGCCTTCACTCCTGCCACAACTTTGAACCCCACAATCATAGACTGAAGAAGAGCCACACCTCCTGTCTGAGGTATCTCTCACTTCAGAACGAATTATCCAAAAGAGCAAAACCAGACAGCAAGTTGCTAAGCGTTGCATCTCGATATGGCATTTATATAAGGTGGAATGAACATCTGTGGCTAATAGGATAACTGATGCTAAATGAGAATCATTAAAAAAAACAAGACACATTTTGAAAAGTGAGCTTTCTCCTGCATACATCTTATTGAATTTCACCCAAAGGAATTCTACATGCGAGATGATGCAATTCTTCCAGAAGCACTTCAGTAATCATGCCTCATTTCCTCAAGGAGAGATGGGGAGCAGCAATGAGAGAAACCTGTTTTTCCCTAAAATTAAGGAAAGAAAATCCTGGGTATATGAAGATTTTGCTGTCTATCAGATAATACACTAGAAACATCTGAAATCACAAAGCTGGAAAGCAATGCTAGGCTTTAAAAGAGTTCTGTCTCAAAAAGAGGACTTTTTTTAAAAAGCAGAAAAACTGAAGATGACACTCTGGACTGCCTCAGCTTCCCAAGAGCTCTTAGAATGTATGGGACCAGTCTTTAACTTAACCAACTCTCTTCCACTCCTACTTTTGTGTGTTTACATTATGTGCAGGGCAATTTGCATTATGTTTTACACCAAGTCCACTAGTTTAAATGCTGTGTGTGCATCATTTTCACATCAGATAAGTCACTCCCTCATTCTTTCCAGTCCTCAGTCTTCCTTTTTGTAAAATGAGAAGAGATGGTTTCTAAGTTCCCTCTATTCCAATCTCAGTATATCCCTTTCCCTAATGTAATGTCTTTCTCACTTTTCTAGCCTTCTTCTGCACAAATAAACTTTTATAGATATGTAAGTATAGTGAAAGAGGAGAGTGAAACAGTTGGCTTAAAGCTCAACATTCAGAAAACGAAGATCATGGCATCCAGTCCCATCACTTCACGGGAAATAGATGGGGAAACAGTGGAAACAGTGTCAGACTTTATTTTGGGGGCCTCCAAAATCACTGCAGATGGTAACTGCAACCATGAGATTAAAAGACGCTTACTCCTTGGGAGGAAACTTATGACCGACCTAGAGAGCATATTGAAAAGCAGAGACATTACTTTGCCAACAAAGCTCTGTCTAGTCAAAGCTATGGTTTTTCCAGTGGTCATGTATGGATGTGAGAGTTGGACTGTGAAGAAAGCTGAGTGCTGAAGAATTGATGCTTTTGAACTGTGGTGTTGGAGAAGATTCTTGAGAGTCCCTTGGACTGCAAGGAGATCCAACCAGTCCATTCTGAAGGAGATCAGCCCTGGGTTTTCTTTGGAAGGAATGATGCTAAAGCTGAAAATCCAGTACTTTGGCCACCTCATGCAAAGAGTTGACTCATTGGAAAAGACTCTGATGCTGAGAGGGATTGGGGGAAGGAGGAGAAGGGGACGACAGAGGATGAGATGGCTGGATGGCATCACTGACTTGACGGACGTGAGTCTGAGTGAACTCCGGGAGATGGTGATGGACAGGGAGGCCTGGCGTGCTGCAATTCATGGTGTCGCAGAGAGTGGGACACGACTGAATGACTGAACTGGACTGAACTGAAGTATACAAGCAGAAGCAATAATGATCAATTGATCCAATTATAAGAGACTGTCACATCAAAAATTGCTTATTTTTTCCCTACAAGAAGATAGCATTTCCATACATTGTTTGAAGAATGAACTGAGTTGCTTTTTTTACTCCACTGCATATAGATTTGAGCTCTGTCATCCTCATTTTCTCATCTGGTTTACCTTGAGGCTAAAGGTACGCATGATAAGAAAACTGGCTATTATTTTCAGTGTAGACTGTGCCCTGAGGACAAAGGTAACTGGCTTCTGGGGGATTTAATGACCTTATTTGCATTAGAAATGTGTTCTCTAATCAACTGAACCAACTAATTTAATGATCTGAGGGTTTTGTGTACATAGCTAACACACTAGGATTCAAGAGAAAATGTCTTGTTAGTTAAAGTACCAAACTCAAAAGGCAAAGCGATGTTAAGCAGACTGTATCAAGAGCTCTAACTTGAGGCATGATTAATATGTTCAAAGTTACTGGAAATGCTTGTCTTTCTTGAATTGAGAGTAGAAAAATAGAGAGTTAAAAAGTATAGGTTTATTAAAAGTTCACCTTTATGATGCAGAGTTCTACCTTTCTAGTGTGTGCAAGTAAGTTTTCACTGTCACAGAAATGTTCATAATCAGAATTTTAGAAGACATGATGAAGCTAACAGGTGTAAGACGTGTCAGTTATAGAACTGATCAAGTTAAATAAATATTCAAATATACATATATCTAAATTTTGATTTGTTTCCCTGGAAAATTGTTTATAAGATCACAAAATATTGTCTTTAAATCCAATCTAATGATCATTTTTCAGTTATTTCCTACATTAACAACAAAAAAGTGTGTATATTGACTACAGCACTATTGACTGTTCTCTTCAGTGTATCACTGTTGTCTTGAAGGTCAACCTTCACACTAGCATCCAGTGATAACCTCATTTCTGTGATTGCATTTGTATCTCTCTCCATCCTTGTTTCTTCTTTCCTGAGTGAACAGTAAGAGGTTTCTTTCCCCCTAGGTTAGGTGGCCTCTGCATTCCCTCCCTTTGAAACCTCATGTCTTACTTGGATTTCATTACATAGAAATTATTCCTCTATCTAGATCTATCATCTTGATGAGCTACACTCTCTTATGAGCCATAAATTTTGCACATATATGGCTTTGTCTGAGCCAAGAGGGAAACATGCTTACACCTTTGGCTGTAGTTGGAAAAGTCATATTGACAATATGTAATACAATTCCAGTAAAAGAAAATCTAAACTTACAACAAATCATAGATTAATATTTCTTGTATTTCAAAAATCTGCTGCAGGACTCTTTGTGGAATTTCTATGGAAGTTTAAGTTTTCATTTCTATTATTTCATAAATAAACTGTTTGCATATTAATTAGGAAGTTACTTATCACCAGCTTTCTATATAGAATCATATATATAAGGTTCTAAGAATTTGTAGTTTGAGCATTCTTTGGCATTTCCTTTCTTTGGAATTGGAATGAAAACTGACATTTTCCAGTCCTGTGGCCACTGCTGAGTTTTCCAAATTTGCTGGCATACTGAGTGCAGCACTTTCACAGCATCATCTTTCAGGATTTGAAACAGCTCAACTGGAATTCCATCACCTCCACTAGCTTTGTTTATAGTGATGCTTTCTAAGGCCCACTTGACTTCACTTTCCAAGATGTCTGGCTCTAGATTAGTGATCACATCATCATGATTATCTGGGTCATGAAGATCTTTTTTGTACAGTTCTTCCATGTATTCTTGCCACCTCTTCTTAATATCTTCTGCTTCTGTTAGGTCCATACCATTTCTGTCCTTTATTGAGCCCATCTTTGTATGAAATGTTCCCTTGGTATCTCTAGTTTTCTTGAAGAGAACTCTAGTCTTTCCCATTCTGTTTTTTTTTTTCCCCTCTATTTCTTTGCATTGATCACTG
Source organism: Oryx dammah (assembly GCF_014754425.2). Taxonomy (NCBI): domain Eukaryota; kingdom Metazoa; phylum Chordata; class Mammalia; order Artiodactyla; family Bovidae; genus Oryx; species Oryx dammah. The sequence continues at coordinate 88,885,978 of NW_024070202.1, forward strand.
AAGAAGGCTTTCTTATCTCTTCTTGCTATTCTTTGGAACTCTGCATTCAGATGCTTATATCTTTCCTTTTCTCCTTTGCTTTTCGCCTCTCTTCTTTTCACAGCTATTTGTAAGGCTTCCCCAGACAGCCATTTTGCTTTTTTGCATTTCTTTCCATGGGGATGGTCTTGATCACTGTCTCCTGTACAATGTTACAAACCTCATTCCATAGTTCCTCAGGCACTCTATCTATCAGATCTAGGCCCTTAAATCTATTTCTCACTTCCACTGGATAATCATAAGGGATTTGATTTAGGTCATACCTGAATGGTCTAGTGGCTTTCCCTACTGTCTTCAATTTGAGTCTGAATTTGGTAATAAGGAGTTCATGATCTGAGCCACAGTCAGCTCCTGGTCTTGTTTTTGTTGACTGTATAGAGCTTCTCCATCTTTGGCTGCATAGAATATAATCAGTCTGATTTCAGTGTTGACCATCTGGTGATGTCCATGTGTATAGTCTTCTCCTGTGTTGTTGGAAGAGGGTGTTTGCTATGAACAGTGCATTTTCTTGGTAAAACTCTATTAGTCTTTGCCCTGCTTCATTCCGCATCATGGAAAAAGCAACAGAGTTCCAGAAAAACATCTATTTCTGCTTTATTGACTATGCCAAAGACTTTGACTGTGTGGATCACAATAAATTGTGGAAAATTCTGAAAGAAATGGGAATGCCAGACCACCTGACCTGCCTCTTGAGAAACCTATATTCAGGTCAGGAAGCAGCAGTTAGAACTGGACATGGAACAGCAGACTGGTTCCAAATAGGAAAAGGAGTACATCAAGGCTGTATATTGTCACCCTGCTTATTTAATTTCTATGCAGAGTACATCATGAGAAACATTGGACTGGAAGAAACACAAGCTGGAATCAAGATTGCTGGGAGATATATCAATAACCTTACCTATGCAGATGACACCACCCTTATGGCAGAAAGTGAAGAGGAGCTAAAAAGCCTCTTGATGAAAGTGAAAGAGGAGAGCAAAAAAGTTGGCTTAAAGCTCAACATTCAGAAAACGAAGATCATGGCAACTGGTCCCATCACTTCATGGGAAATAGATGGGGAAACAGTGGAAACAGTGTCAGACTTTATTTTTCTGGGCTCCAAAATCACTGCAGATGGTGACTGCAGCCATGAAATTAAAAGACGCTTACTCCTTGGAAGAAAAGTTATGACCAACCTAGATAGCATATTGAAAAGCAGAGACATTACTTTGCCGACTAAGGTCCGTCTAGTCAAGGCTATGGTTTTTCCTGTGGTCATGTATGGATGTGAGAGTTGGATTGTGAAGAAGGCTGAGCACTGAAGAATTAATGCTTTTTAACTGTGGTGTTGAAGAAGACTCTTGAGAGTCCCCTGGACTGCAAGGAGATCCAACCAATCCATTCTGAAGGAGATCAACCCTGGGATTTCTTTGGAAGGAATGATGCTAAAGCTGAAACTCCAGTACTTTGGCCACCTCATGAGAAGAGTTGACTCATTGAAAAAGACTCTGATGCTGGGAGGGATTGGGGGCAGGAGGAGAAGGGGACGACCGAGGATGAGATGGCTGGATGGCATCACAGACTCGATGGATGTGAGTTTGAGTGAACTCCGGGAGATGGTGATGAACAGGGAGGCCTGGCGTGCTGTGATTCATGGGGTCACAAAAAGTCGGACATGACTGAATGACTGAACTGAACTGAACTGAAGAATTTGTAAAAATTAAAGATAAATAATAATGATGTAAAAATAGCAAAAAATTTGCTAATTAAGAAGTACTATCGTACATCACTGCTGCTGCTGCTGCTGCTGCCAAGTTGCTTCAGTCGTGTCCGACTCTGTGAGACCCCATAGACGGCAGCCCACCAGGCTCCCCTGTCCCTGGGATTCTCCAGACAAGAACACTGGAGTGGGTTGCCATTTCCTTCTCCAATGCATGAAAGTGAAAAGTGAAAGTGAAGTCGCTCAGATGTGTCCAACTCTTCACAACCCCATGGACTGCAGCCTAACAGGCTCTTCCATCCAGGGGATTTTCCAGGCAAGAGTACTGGAGTGGGGTGCCATCCTACATCACAGTGACACTCAATTTCCTCTGTGCAGTGCACAATATGAGCATAATAAACAAAGTGAAGTTTTTTTTTTTTAATGTAAGAAGTTAACTCATTTCTTGAAGTTGTTATTGGGAATTGATAGAAAGGACTTACGGTAAAGACTGGGCTTCCCTGGTGTCTCATTGGTAGAGAATACCCCTGCCAGGAGACGTGGATTAGATCTCTGGGTTGGGAAGATCCCTTGGAGAAGGAAATTGTAACCACTCCAGTATTCTTGCCTAGGAAATTCCATGGACTGAGGAGCCTGGCAGACCTGTGGGATCAAAAAAGATTTGGACTAGTACAGCCACTATGGAGAACAGTGTGGAGATTCCTTAAAAAACTGGAAATAAAACTTCCATATGACCCAGGAATACTACTGCTGGGCATACACACCGAGGAAACCAGAATTGAAAGAGACACATGTACCCCAATGTTCATTGCAGCACTGTTTACAATAGCTAGGATATGGAAGCAACCTAGATGTCCATTGGCAGATAAATGGATAAGAAAGCTGTGGTACATATACACAATGGAATACTACTCAGCTATTAAAAAGAACACATTTGAATTAGTTCTAATGAGGTGGATGAAACTGGAGCCTATTATACAGAGTGAAGTAAGTCGGAAAGAAAAATACCAGTACAGTACATTAATGCATATATATGGAATTTAGAAAGATGGTAATGATGACCCTATATGTGAGACAGCAAAAGAGACACAGATATAAAGAACAGACTTTTGGACTCTGTGGGAGAAGGCGAGGGTGGGATGATTTGACAGAATAGCATTGAAACATGTATATTATGATATGTGAAATAGATCACCAGTCCAAGTTTGATTCACGAAACAGGGCACTCAAAGCCAGTGCACTGGAACAACCCTGAGGGATGGATTTGGGAGGAAGGTGGGAGGAGGGTTCAGGATGGGGGACACATGTACATCATGGCTGATTCATGTCAATGTATGTCAAAACCCACCACAATATTGTAAAGTTATTAGCCTCCAATTAAAATAAATTTTTAAAAAAGAGTTGGGCAGACTTAGCAGCTAAACAATAACACCATGATAAAGAATGATTCAATATAATGAAGACTGAGAAATCATAAGCTGATTCCTGTGAATGTAATAAATCTCATGTAATGAGAAGGGAAGGGCTGTATTTGATCTCACCTTCTTCATCTTGGGACACTCTTGCTCTGAAGCTCTCTGCTCCAGCAATTCCTTCCCACACATCCTCAGAGGGTACAAGCTCTTCCTTGCCTCAGAGTGTTTATACATGTATTTAAGTTTATCATGTATTTCCTTATGTGTTTATCTTCCTTTAAGTTGCAGATTGCATGAAGCCAGAGGAAATATTTCACCCTTATAACTGTAGTGCCTAATATACTGTAATTGCTTAGTAAGTATTTATTGAATAAATGAAAAAGTTAATAATCTTGAAATTTTCAGCTTTCTGGTTCTTGTAAAGTGGTTAAGATGGATCAAAGAATGAAACCTTGACTCACTTTTTTGACGACTTCATTCCTCAAGGAGTAGATGAAACAGCATAGGTATCTGCCTTTTTAAATTTAGATGTTATAAGTAATTACGTTTTTAGTGATAAAGATCTTGGAGAATATAGTAGTAGAAAAAGAAGAGATTATCAAACATAGGTATGAAAGTGTGATCACAGAATCCTCTGGAGAATGGGAACAAAACCTGTCTGCATATATTATGGAATTCTTTTGAAGGTCATATGAGCTAAAATAGGTAAGAAAGCTTGGAAAATTGTAAAGCCTTATACAACTTGTTTTTGTTCTGTTGCTAAGTCCTGCCCGCCTCTTCGAACCCATGGACTGCAGCACACCAGTTTCTCCGGTCCTTCATTATCTTCTGGGGTTTGCTTATACAACTATAAGACAGTAGTATGCCAGTTTAGGGGCAGGATATTTCACATGTTAAGTAAGTAATATCATTGCAGGTGGATTCTTTACCAACTGAGCCATCATGGAAGCCCAAGTAATAGATAGGAACCAAAAAGGAAAGTGTTTCTAAAAATATATATAAAAACAAACCAGATTGAGGCACTTTATTTTAATTCTGAAGTAATAAATGTTAACTGTAGAAACATATATGGAATTTAGATTTAAAAATAAGATAAAATTCCCTTTAATTTTATCCCTTGGAAATATTCATTTTGACATTTTATAGATATTTTGACATTTAATTTTTGTTTTTATTAACAAAAATGTTGCAGTGCAGTTTTCTAAAATGACTTTTTAGAAGATATACGTCTTAGTGGATGAATAGCTTTTCCCTTATTCAGTCTTATATCTGTTCACTGATTCAATAATTATCTTTTGCATACCTGCTCTATGAAAACAACCATATTTGGTTCTGGGAAGACAGTGGAGGTCATGACAGAAAACAACCAAAAGTTATTCCATTACATATTTGGTTCTAATACTGACGAATGCTAGGAGGAAACTACCTGCATTTAATGGGCTGTTTGACCTAGTTGGAGACTAGAAAGTCAGGGAAGGCATATTTTGAAGATGCCTTTGAAAGGAGAGAAGAAATTAACTAAGTAAACAACCAAAAACCTGGCATAAAAAAAAAAAAAACCTGGCATATTGCAGGCAACTTACTGTAGAAAGATACATGCAAATATGATTTTTGTGTGGGAACAGAGATTGGAGCATCATTAAAAAGTGAAATTCTGAAAATACTTTTAAACAATTCCAGCTAAGAACAACAACAACAGGAACAACAAAAACAAAACAAGAGAGACATTTAAAGAAACCAAAGAATAGGAAGTATTTGTACAATCAAATTTTAGAAGAATACCTAAAAATTATGAAAGAAGGGACAGAGAATAAAAAACTCTTACTATTCAAGGATCAATTTTAATGTCCTGCAATTTGGGGCACCTTCTCTGATCTCTTTAAATAATTCAATTGGGTTATCAAATTGAGCTTAATACAGTACAGTCATTCCCTAACAGTTAGAAATAGACCCTGATGGAGTAATTGTATAGACCCCGTGAACTTTAAAGCATGTATACTGTACACTGTCTTCATAGATGTGTCTCTGAATCATTTTTCACATATACATATGTGGATGCCATGCTTAATGATATACAAATAATTTTAGAAGCACTATTTCTCCCTAACAACTATATCATCCACTTCTGAATTATATCACAGACTTGTAGGCCATTCCTCTCTTATACCTCATTCCAGTTTCACTGGCATGCTTTCCAATTTTATAATTTTTTTGCCATAATTATGAAATTCAATGTTAACTTACGGGATCCTTTAACATCCAGACCTCCTTGTTGTTTGACCTAATTTTCCCCAGCCATTGTGTCCTCATTCTAACATAGTTATTCATTCTTTATCTTTTTTGTTGTTGTTCAGTCACTCAGTGGTGTCCAGCTTTTTGTGACTCCGTGGACTGCAGCACACCAGGCTTCCCTGTCCTTCGCCATCTCCCAGTGTTTGCTCAAACTCATGTCCATTGAGTCAGTGATGCCATCCAACCATCTCATCCTCTGTCATCCCCTTCTTCTGCCTTCAGTCTTTCCCAGCATCAGGACATTTTCTAATGAGTCAGCTCTTTGCATCAGGTGGCCAAAGTATTGGAGCTTCAGCTTCAGCATCAGTCCTTCCAATGAATATTCAGAATTGATTTCCTTTAGGATTGACTGATTTGATCTCCTTGCAGTCCAAGGGACTAACCAAATCTCATTAATTTCAACCTCTCAGATACTTCCATGTGAAAAAGATCTCCATATTCTCTCTTGGAATATTTCTAAGAATTAAGAAATATATCATTAAATTTAAATAGTGATTTGTGACTTACAAAACATCCTCTCCTGCATTCTCTTTTGGTCTCCCACTAGACACTGCATCTAGTCCCTTGTGCAATCCTAATAATTGATGAAGTTAAGGTTTTAGTTCATTTTCCTGGAATATAGTGATATCAGATGAACTATAAATCACAAGAAACTTACTCATATGTCAATATTTAAGAAAAATTTCTCTGTGATCTATTTGGCCACAAAAACCAACTTTTTGTAAGAAAATCATGCAAAAACTAGATTTCTGCCTATTTAAACATTGAGGTGAACCAAAGGAAATAAAGAAGAGAAGAGGGGTTTCAAAAGGTGAGAAGATTGGATATTTTGTTGCCAGACTTATTACACTCTTTCATAAGCTTTAAGACATCACAAGGAATGCTCAACTCTTCACTCTCACCAGCTTAGAGCCAAAAAATGTTTAATTCACAGAGTTAAGCATTTAATAGAATCTCCATAAGTGTTGATTAGTGGGCTGATATTTTTCAGGATCCAACTATTTCAATAGTGAATTGGACACTATTTACATAAGTTAGTTCCTACATAAGAATAAATCTTAATTTCTAATGACAGAGAGATGTCTTGAAACTGTCAAGAAAATATTGAAGTGAGTGTGTACGTGTGTGTTTTCTTTCTAAGGCACAGACTGATTTTTTTAAATGCCATTCTGCTAGCAATTCATTTATTCACTTACTGATTCAGTCGTTCGTTCATGTACCACATATTTACTGGAACTTCACTTTTTGCCAGGCAGTAGACTAAATTCTTAGGATATAAAGATGGAGAGAGAACTTTTTAAGGCTTCCAGTCTAGCATAGGTAGGAGGCAAACAATTCAAACAGAAATGGCAGCACGGAGCTCTTACTCTTATATTAGAAGCATTAGAAGAGAAAAATAGCTAGTCTAATATAAAGAAATGCAAAGAGAAAACTTATCAAGAAAAGATATAACCTGAGATCCAAAGGAGGAGCGTCTGATAGCAGGTCCAAAGTGGGCATGGGAAGAGGGTGAGGAGAGTGGGTGTTCAGTTCAGTTCAGTTGCTCAGTCATGTCCAACTCTTTGCGACCCCATGAATCGCAGCACGCCAGGCCTCCCTGTCCATCACCATCTCCTGGAGTTCACTCAGACTCACGTCCATCGAGTCAGTGATGCCATCCAGTTATCTCATCCTCTGTTGTCCCCTTCTCCTCCTGCCCCCAATCCCTCCTAGCATTAAAGTCTTTTCCAGTGAGTCAACTCTTCTCACGAGGTGGTCAAAGTACTGGATTTTCAGCTTTAGCATCATTCCTTCCAAAGAAATCCCAGGGCTGATCTCCTTCAGAATGGACTGGTTGAACCTCCTTGCAGTCCAAGGGACTCTCAAGAGTCTTCTCCAACACCACAGTTCAAACACATCAATTCTTCGGCACTCAGCCTTCTTGACAGTCCAACTCTCACATCCATACATGACTACTGGAAAAACCATAGACTTGACTAGACAGACCTTTGTTGGCAAAGTAATGTCTCTGCTTTTGAATATGCTATCTAAGTTGGTCATAACCTAGTGGGTGTAGCATAGCTTAAGAAGGAGTTAGCCTGGATAACAAGGGACATTGGACCACAAAGTTAACTATACTCCGGCACAATGTTTATGGAGTGGCAAGAGGTGAGATGGGAGACCCAGAAAGTTACTGAAGAGTCTTATAATATATTAAGGAGGGCTCATAGGAGATAGTCATGGGGTTTCAAGCAGGAATTTTGGCAAGATCATTATTACATGCATTTATAAAGTACTGCTGGCTTAATTGGGCTTCCCTCGTGGCTCAGTGTTAAAGAATCCATCTGCCAATGCAGGAGATGTGGGTTCAATCTCTGGGTCAGGAAGATTCCCTGGAGAAGGAAATGGCAACCCACTTCAGTATTCTTGCTTGGGAAATCCTATGGACAGAGGAGCCTGGCAGGCTGCTGTCCATGGGGTCATAAAAGAGTCAGACATGACTTAGCAACTAAACAACAACAAGTTTAACTGTTCTTATATGTTTGCACTATTTTGATCATCAGCCCTCGTTCAGCTATTCTTGCTGACTTCCGGTACCTCTCTCCTTACTCTGTGCTGTGTAGTGCATTTATCATAGGTTTTTAAAAGTACTTTGTAGACATTTCTTAATGAATTCTCCTAGGAATTTTGTATTTATAATTTAAATATTAATGCTGGAGCAAGACAATAAACTTCAAAGTAAAATGACTCCAGGGGAGGAGGCCAGGAAAGAAATGTACCAACTCATTTTGCTTAATTATAAAGGCCCTAGGAGGCTGATTAGTGTAATATGTGAAACCACCTAGGCAGGAAAACATGATGGTTCTCTAAGGCCTCAGAAATTGCAAATCAAGCATGTTTCAGAATTTATATAATGTAGACTTTGAGTCAAAGTCTATTAACTAATTTTTTAAAAATGATAACACAAGCTCAGGGGCTTTGCTTTTCTGCTCTGCTGAGGAACTTGCAGTTTCTTGTCCCAAGAGACTGGTAATTTGGCCATACACCATGGCTTCCAAAAAAACATGGAGTCTGGTTTTAGAACAGTGTGGAACATATGACTTGAGTCACACAAAAACAGCAGATCAGATATATTGAGTACAACACACACCCAAGTGTTGTACTGTGCAATCTGTAGAAGAATACACATACCCATGTTGTACTGTGCAATCTGTAGAAGAATACACATACCCATGTTTTACTGTGCAATCTGTAGAAGAATACACATACCCATGTTGTACTGTGCAATCTGTAGAATACACACATCCGTGTTGTACTATGCAATCTGTAGAAGAATACACACACCCGTGTTGTACTATGCAATCTGTAGAAGAATACACACACCCGTGTTGTACTATGCAATCTGTAGAAGAATACACATACCCGTGTTGTACTACGCAATCTGTAGAAGAATAATTTCTACTTCAAGAATAATTCCCCTCTCAATCAGTTCCATCATGGGAAGAATAAGTTTCATGGGATACTCTGGATACCTTCTCCTAAGACAGAGGATTTTCCATCATGCTATCTTGCTTCCAAGTTTATATCTTTAAAAGAAATGCAAAAAAGCAAAATGGCTGTCTGGGGAAGCCTTACAAATAGATGTGAAAAGAAGAGAAGCAAAAAGGAAAGAAGAAAAGGAAAGATATAAGCATCTGAATGCAGAGTTCCAAAGATTAGCAAGGAGAGATAAGAAAGCCTTCCTCACGATCAATGCAAAGAAATAGAGGAAAACAACAGAATGGGAAAGACTAGAGATCTCTTCAAGAAAATTAGTGATACCAAGGGAACATTTCAGCAAAGATGAGCTCGATAAAGAACAGAAATGGTATGGACCTAACAGAAGCAGAAGATATTAAGAAGAGGTGGCAAGAATACACAGAAAAACTGTACAAAAAAGATCTTCATGACCAAGATAATCATGATGGTGAGATTACTCACCTAGAGCCAGACATCCTGGAATGTGAAGTCAAGTGGGCCTTAGAAAGCATCACTATGGACAAAGCTAGTGGAGGTGATGGAATTCCAGTTGAGTTATTTCAAATCCTGAAAGATGATGTTGTGAAAGTGCTGCACTCAATATGCCAGCAAATTTGGAAAACTCAGCAGTGGCCACAGGACTGGAAAATGTCAGTTTTCATTCCAATCCCAAAGAGGGACAATACCAAAGAATGCGCAAACTACTGCACAATTGCACTCATCTCACACGCTATTAAAGTAATGCTCAAAATTCTCCAAGCCAGGCCTCAGCAATATGCGAACTGTGAACTTCAGCTGTTCAAGTTGGTTTTAGAAAAAGCAGAGGAACCAGAGATCAAATTGCCAACATCCGCTGGATCATCGAAAACACAAGAGAGTTCTAGAAAAACATCTATTTCTGCTTTATTGACTATGCCAAAGCCTTTGACTGTGTGGATCACAATAAACTGTGGAAAATTCTGAAAGAAATGGGAAGGCCAGACCACCTGACCTGCCTCTTGAGAAACCTATATTCAGGTCAGGAAGCAGCAGTTAGAACTGGACATGGAACAACAGACTGGTTCCAAATAGGAAAAGGAGTACGTCAAGGCTGTATATTGTCACCCTGCTTATTTAACTTATATGCAGAGTACATCATGAGAAATGCTGGAATCAAGATTGCCAGGAGAAATATCAATAACCTCAGATATGCAGATGACACCACCCTTATGGCAGAAAGTGAAGAAGAACTAAAAAGCCTCTTGATGAAAGTGAAAGAGGAGAGTGAAAAATTTGGCTTAAAGCTCAACATTCAGAAAACGAAGATCATGGCGTCTGGTCCCATCACTTCATGGGAAATAGATGGGGAAACAGTGGAAACAGTGTCAGACTTTATCTTTTTGGGCTCCAAAATCACTGCAGATGGTGACTGCAGCCATGAAATTAAAAGACGCTTACTCCTTGGGAGGAAAGTTATAACCAACCTATATAGTATCTTGAAACGCAGAGACATTACTTTGCCAACAAAGCTAAAGCTGAAACTGCAATACTCTGACCACCTCATGTGAAGAGTTGACTCATTGGAAAAGACCCTGATGCTGGGAGGGATTGAGGGCAGGAGGAGAAGGGGACGACAGAAGATGAGATGGCTGGATGGCATCACCAACTCGATGGACCTGAGTTTGAGTGAACTCTGGCAGTTGTTGATGGACAGGGAGGCCTGGCGTGCTGTGATTCATGGGGTCACAAAGAGTCGGACACGACTGAGTGACTGAAATGAACTGAGATATATATATATATATATATATATATATACACACACACACACACACACACACACAAATATACATATTTGCTCACTCACAATTGAAACTCTCCTCTGGGGTTATCTTTAACCTCCTTCACCTCCCCAACCCAGAAGGAAACACAAATTGTTCATTCTTTCTGATGGCTCGTTTCCATCCTCCCAGAAGGCACTCTGGTGGACAACATTGTTAACTCACCCCTGAATTACTGTTGCAGTTTCCAGACTGAGGGAAAACGTAAGAGCGATATTTAAGTATCTGAAGAACTGTGGTGTAGGAGTTGCAGCCTGTGTTGTTTCAGAAGGCAGTTAGAGGACTGGTAGTGCAAGCTACTCAGTAGAGCACTGGTTCAAAATCAGGTAGCCTCACGGAAGAGTGAGTCCCTATTTCCTCCTTCCAAGCAGAACCCCGATGATTTTGTAAGCAAAACAGTAGAAGAGATTTCTGCATTGGAAATGCAATGGGATTTGAATATGAAGTTCTATGATTATCTGTTTAAAGAGTTAAAGACATGTCTATTGCTACCATTTATCAAATTTCTCAACAGATTGGTAGGAAATTCAAGGTAGAATTAAGTACATAAAGGGGAAATATGTAAACATGTTCAATGATATTTTAGGATAACATTTGACTCTAAGCATCTTATTAGGTACTATCTTTAGAACAATTAAAATTAAGCACAGATGTTCATTCATCTGCTTTATAATATTCTGATAATGATATGTTTATAAAATTTTGATTTAGTTAATCCCCATGTTCCCATTTTACAGAGGAAAGCAGAACAATGCCATAGGAATGATGATACTGACTCTATGACATTTTGCAGATATGTTTTTGTTGAGACTTCATGAAAGTCAGTAGAAGCCTTAAATATCAAGATTATTATTACTATTATTATTTCTTACATTGATTTGTTATGCAATTGTAGATGTCAGGTGAGATATTATAGGCAGGGATGCCATAGTGGGTGAAGAAGGGGGTTGCAGTTAGTGATTTAATATTACTCTGCATAGAGGTTGTACAAAAGGAACACAAACACAACAGGGTTTTGGACTCCCTCTTTACCAAAGAATAACTTATCACCTTTTAGAGTTTTAAATTGTTTAAATTATACAAATGCAGTTCATACATCCTTGTTGTGGGTGAACTTCATGTTCCAATTCTCTTATTTGACTAAAATATAGTTATGGAATGCCTCCAATATACCAGGGTGTACAAAATAGATATGGAATGTATTAATCTTTTATGTGAATTCCTCCAAAAATCTTCTGGGCTCTTTCCTTTCCTCCAGCAAATGCTCCTTCCAGTCCACCCTGTACACCACTACCAGAGTTGTTATTTCAAAACACAAGTCAGATGGCATCACTGGCTAAACCTTTTTATGGATCCCATTGGCAACTGAATGAAACCTAAGCACCTTTTCCATCATCTGCTTTCATTTCCAGGCTTGTGTCCTAACATCCTTCTATGTTTTATTCCAGCCATCATGAACTACTTCTTAGAGACTTTAGCACAATTATTCTTCCATGTCTTCACACATGCTACTTCCTTGATCTTGAAAGCACTTTCCTCCTTTTCCTTTTTTGCTCTAGGCTGCAGAATATGTAGCAAAGACAATTCCCGCTGATTTTATCTTTATTTTTCTTGAAAATATTTTCTTAAGAATAAATGATTTGCTCTGTAATATCTTGGTTCTGATAACCTAGTTTATGTTCATGCTACCAATACCCTTCTCTATTTATAGATACTCTGAGAAGAGTGGAGGAGGTAAGAAGAGATGATCAATGGGTTTAAGAAGTAGAAGGATGTGGAAGGGAGTCTTTATGAAGAGGATTCAATCAAGGAGGCTGACAGAACAGCAGGGAGGCCCTAAAGGAGGCTTCCAACTTTCATTGCCAGTATTGACTGATTGCACCACTCAAGAGGTTAGACAGATCACTCTTCTCTAGATTGAGACCTTGTATGCATTTCTACCCCTTTTAATCTTCTTTAGTATCTTTCTACCATAGGGAGTCATGAATAATTGTCATCTAGTATTATGCTTAGAATCTCATATTTCTGTCTTCCCCACCAGCCTGGTGTTTCCTGAGGATAACTGACTTACAGTAAGCTCTTGATGTGCTTCATGGAATGAATAGTGGACTTTGCTTCCAGAGAAACTTATGAAAGAAAATAGTATGGCTTCTTTTGTGCCAGACATTGTGATTGAGTTGGGCTATGAAGCAGAACAAGACAGATAAGATCTTTTCCCTTACAGAGTTTACAGTCAAGTATATGTTGGTGGTCAGGTAGACAATTTTAATAATGGAGGACCATGGTAGTGTTTTAGTTGCTAGGCCATGTCCAGCTCTTGTGACCCCATGGATTATAGTCCACCAGGCTTCTCCTCTGTCCATGGGATTTCTCAGACAAGAATACTGGAATGGGTGCCATTTCCTTCTCCAGGGGATCTTCTTGACCCAGGGATCGAACGCATATCTCCTGCATTGCATAGGCACATGTTATTGTAATTAAAATATAATATGATGATGGCAATACTAACATTATATACAAATGCTACACATATGGGCTTCCCAGGTAGCACTAGTGGTAAAGAACCTACCTGCCAGTGCAGGTGATGTAAGAGACATTATTTCAATTCCTGGGTTAAGATCCCATGGAGTAGGGCATAGCAATCCATTACAGTATTCTTGTCTGGAGAATCCCATGGACAAAGGAGCATGGCGGGCTGAGTCCATAGGTTTGCAAAGAGTCGAAACTTAGCACATGCATGTGGCTAACTATCCTTAAGGAATAACTAGGTGGGTAAAGGAGATATAAAGGAGATATAATTTATGGGAAAACATTAAATGACATAGAGATGCAAGTGATCAATACACATGTCTTCAGACCATGATTCAAATTCACTGTGGTTAGAAGTGAGGTTGGCATAGGAGGCATGGAATTTATTGAATGATGTTTCTGATGCAGTGTCACGGTGTTAGGGAAAAATAACCCCAGATAGGGCAGACGTTGGAAACCTGATGAAGCTCTGCAAGACTGTAACCTCCATGACAGCAGGGACTGTGCATTGACTTTGATGCCTCAATGTCTCACAACATGCTTAAACATCCTGTACTTGACTTATGTTTCTGTTCTCTCTTATCTGGCCTGTAAAGGCTTCCCCGGTAGCTCAGTTGGTAAAGAATCTGCCTGCAGTGCTGGAGATCCAGGTTCAGTCCCTGGGTCAGGAAGATCCCCCGGAGAAGGAAATGGCAACCTGCTCCAGTATCCTTGCCTGGAAAATCTCACGGACAGAAAAGCCTGGTGGGCTGCAGTCCATGGGGTCACAAAAAGTTGGGCATGACTGAGCGACTTACACTTACTTACACTTACCTGGCCTGTGAGAGCCCTGCTGTGTTGAGCAAGGGCACTTCACAGGTACTGTTCTGTAATTAACCATGTCCTATGTGTTTGAGAGCACTCTTAATGTGTATTTACTATTGGGAGATTTGGAGGAAGAATGGGAGTTTTGTCTTTTACCTTCATCTGGCATTGATTACTCTGGGCATTATGAAAAAAATGAGTCTGAGATCTATTCTCAAATATTAAAGATGCTTGTTTTCTGGAAAGTTGGATATTGGATAATGCCAAAAGTTCAGTGCTAGAGAGACTGTTTTTCCTACAACACATATACAATTCCAACAACAGACTTTTTGGTATGACAAAGAAGATTGCCTTATTTAAGTAAAGTAACTTCATCTGTTCAAGAATTTGAAAGTGTTTCTATTTCATTATCTTTGATTTAGCAATATAGTGCTTGGAAAGTACTTCCCAGTATAAATATAAGCTTATACTCAAATCAACTTGACTCAGTTTGAATACTAGTTTAAGCACTGAGTCACAAATATGCTTTTTGGAAATCCAGCATTTTGCAAACAAGCAGTATAATTTTCTTTTCCCAGATATTCATATCAGTTAAGAGAAAATGGTTGTTAAAAGTATAATAGAATATCAAGCAATAATGCAAAAATGTTACATGAAAATACTAGTGAAAAAACATAAAAAACAACTTGAGTATTTGAGAGAAACTATTAGAGTATTGGGGTTCTTGGTTCTCATTTATCTTTTTATCAGCCCTGTTAGCAGTATGTACTCTTAGGTCCTCAAGACTTAAGTAATCTTTGTTTTTCTCATAAAGCATGAGACAATTAATTTATATTTCAAGTTGACATTTGTTCGCTATGGGAACACACTTTTTCATTCAGTCCATACGTTTTGAACCTGGATTGCTCTATTTCATTTATGTAGAGCTAAGGTAAATGAAGACTATCCTGGGGAAGCTTTATGAAACTTCTTAAATGTTATGTGCTTACCCCAAAGACAAGGGAGCCGCCCTGGGGTGAAAACAAATTTTCAATACAAATGATTGAGACGAGGGATCAGAGTGTTGTTAACATTAAAAGAACATGGCATTGCCCTTCCAAACTGAGTCCCTTTAATTCATTTTTAAAAACAAGGCCCACTTATAATGAGCTTAAAAGAAGTAAGCAAGTTTTTATGCGGGGTTGGCTGCACAGATTTGGGCATAATCAGAAATTCTAATCATAAAAGGCTGAGAGAGCATAATCACAGAAGAAGGAGGGCCACCAAGTGTCAAACACTCTGGAGGAAATGGAGATTTATCATTTCGGTAGTGAGGCAGGTGAAAGATGAATAGGGTGGTTTAGTGTCACTCCAGTGAATTTAGTGAGGAAGTGAAGGGAAGCCTTTGGGGGATATTTCGAGAAGGAGCTGGGATTTATGAACTGAAATACGTGTTATAATAGAATGGATTTCAGGAAGCTGACTCATTCTTCAGTCACAGTTGCAACATTATGGATGAGCCCCAGACAGTGTTTTAATGAAACCTTTCAGATCAATTGAATGTTTATTATCACGAGCAACCTCCACATGGAGAACATATGTAGGTTTTCCAAATCTCAACTCTAGTCATTCCAGGAAGGCGAAGATCTAATTATGCATTGAGGGTTTCTTTCTGCTTAATAGATATTTGCTAAATAACAGGTTAACAAAGTTAGATGTGTTTTCTTCTTCCTGAGCTTGTGTACCTCTACCTATAGTTAATTTTTCACTATGAATGTTTAGAGGCTGTATAAGTGCCTCTAACAGATGGAAAGAAAAAAGTCCTAAGGGTGAGACTAAGAATAAGGAACCTCCTGGTTTTACTGCCACCTCATCCTGGGTATTTCAAAACATCACGTTTGTAAGGTGAGCAATTTGGATTACCAACATATGAACTTCTAAGATCCTTCTTGTTCCAGGATTCCATCAAAAAGGAAGGGAACTGTGACTTTATTTCATGCTAAAGCTAGACAGACTCCAGATATCTTCAGTGAAAAAGAAAACCAACTATATAAAAGAACGATAGCAACCTAATACAAAATCATAAATCTATCAAAATATTGGCACTAAAATATATACAAAATATTAATAACAATATAGTTTCACTGGGTTTTGTTATATTTATGTGTCACTTTATACAAATATATTCTGAGGCACATATTACACTGTGTCTCTCCCTATATGAAAAAAAATTTGATTATTCACCCAGGAGGAAGCCTAGTATCAAAAAAAAAAAAAAAAAAGAGAGAGAGAGAGAGAAAATAGCAAGTGCTGGTGAGGGTGTTGGAGTCATTGGAATCCTGTGTACTGTTGATGGGAAAGTAAAACTGTGCAGCTACTGTAGAAAATGCTATGGCTATTATCAACAGAGGAAACACAGAATTACCATTGTTGTTGCTGTTGTTCTGTCAGTAAGTCATGTCTTACTCTATGACCACACAGACTGTAACTCGCCAGGCCCCCCTGTTCGTGGAATCCTCCAGGCAAGAATACTGGAGTGGATAGCCATTCCCTTCTCAAGGGAATCTTTCCAACCCAGGGACTGAACCTGTTTCCTGCATTGCAGACAGATTCTTTACCATCTGAGTTAACAAGGAAGCCCATGACCTGGCAATTCCATATTTGAATATACACTCCTCCCGCAAAATGAAGGCTGGGACTAAATAGGTATTTGTACACCCACGTTCATAGCATCGTTACTTATAATAACTAAAACATGTACAAAATCCAGGGGTCCATTAACAGATGAGCAGGTAAACAAAATGTGTTACATGCATACAATGGAATATTTTTCAGCCTTAAAATGGGTGGGAATTTGACACATGCTATGACATGGACAAACCTTGTAGACGTTATTCTAAGTGAAATAAGCCAGATGCAAAAGGACAAGCATTGTTTGTCCCTTGTATGAGACATCTACAGTAATCAAACTTGTAGAGACAGAAAGCAGAATGGTGGTTGTTGGTGGGAGCCAGGGGTGGGGAGTAGTGTTTAATGAGTTCAGAGTTTCAGTTGGGGAAGATGAAAAAAGTCAGGAGGTGATGGGTAATGATGGCTGAAAAACAATGTGAATGTACCTAAAACCACAAAACTGTACACTTAAAAATGGTTAAAATAAGTTTCTGTTACATATATCTTGCCACCACTGAAAGTATCTTATTAACAAAAATATAACTAATACAGAAGCTCTGATTCGTCTTTGGGAACTGAATCAGTTTAGTTGGCTTCTTGTTCTGATCAGATCTTGGGCTAATTTAAGTTTATGTTTCAATTTTTCACTATAAAGGAAGTTATAGTTCTCAAAAAATAAGAGAACTAGATGCTGATGTAAGCAAATGTAGCAAATGCTACCTATATCATGCAGGAAAAAGATAAAAAGTCAGGTCAGAAAGTAAGAGTTCAGTCAACCATAGGCAGAGGTGCCATGGAGTTTTGAGGAGGATCAGGAGGGTAATTGTAAATAAAGGATTTTAATTTTGGCATCTTTCTTCAACCATAAAATGGCCAACTCCCAGACATTTGTCACTTATGAATTAGTTCCTATTATCCTTTCTTTCTCTTTTATTAATCAGTTTCATACATTGTTGCTTCTCCCACTGGATTGTTAGATCCTTAAGAATACAATTGATTCTATAATTATTCCTGATGTCTGTATAATTCATAATAGCTACTTTCCTAAGAAAGAAATGAATGAATGAATGAAGGTGAGGTGAGTAATAGAGTGTCTGTCCTGTCAGGATTTATACTGCAGGCAAATATTGATTT
Source organism: Oryx dammah (assembly GCF_014754425.2). Taxonomy (NCBI): domain Eukaryota; kingdom Metazoa; phylum Chordata; class Mammalia; order Artiodactyla; family Bovidae; genus Oryx; species Oryx dammah. The sequence goes on from NW_024070202.1 coordinate 88,903,854, forward strand.
GCTTATTAGCCAAACAATAGGAACATAGTTTAATTGATTGTTTGAACCACCCACCCAATTGAGGAAAACATGTCCAAAAGATTTTGTTATTATGCTGGCTACACAAACGAGTACACTCTGAGGACTGGCACAGATCACCTATCTGCAGCACGGCTGAGAGGTAAGTCTTGATATCAGAGGTACACATGTCAGAGAGGTATCAGAATTCCAAACTAGCTGGAGCAAAGAAACTGCACCAGGCACGTTGTACTTTCAATTATAATCCCACAAAGACTACTCTGTGAATAAGGGCCAGCTCTGGAATAAGGGCCATGCCTTAAGACTAAGTATAAAATAGACTTGCCCTAACAAAGACTAAAATTGAGCTTAATGAAATGAAAATGATCCACCAGCTATTTAACTCTCTTTTTGGACAAAACTCACAACTCGGAGGAAGATGATGCAATTGAGATTGCCTACATTCTATATTCCACAATAAGAAGCAAACAATCAAAGATTTTTTTACATATAGGGAAGCACACACTTTTTTTTTTAGATTTTGTTCATCTACAAGTGCAGAATAAAATATAAATTTTGGTGAACTGCAGCCACCACAAAATAACAAAATGCATTAGTTAGTCTAAGACACTCAGTCGTGTCGGACTCTTTGTGACCCCATGTACTATATAGCCTGCCAGGCTGCTCTGTCCATGGTATTTCTCTGGCAAGAATACTGGAGCGGGTAGTTATCCATTCCCTATCCAAGGTATATTACTGACCCAGGGATTGAATCCAGGTATCCTGCATTGCAGGTATATTCTTTACCATGTTAGCCACCAGGAAACAAAATGCATAGAGAATGATAAGTCAAGATAATAAAAATAATAACAGTTTAACATATATTTACTGTTTGTTAAATGGTAGATCCTATATTGTTCCTTTTGAAGAAAAGTTATGACCAACCTAGACAGCATATTATAAAGCAGAGACATTACTGTGTCAACAAAGGTCCCTCTAGTCAAAGCTTTGATTTTTCCAGTAGTCACGTATGGATGTGAAAGCTGGACTATAAAGAAAGCTGAGCACCCAAGAATTGATGCTTTTGAACTGTGGTATTGGAGAAGACTCTTGAGAGTCCCTTGGATAGCAAGGAGATTCAACCAGTCCATCCTAAAGGAAATCAGTCCTGAATATACTTTGGCCACCTGATGGGAAGAACTGACTCAGTGGAAAAGATCTTGATGCTGGGAATGATTGAAGGCAAGAGAAGGGGACAACAGAAGATGAGATGGTTGATTGGCATCACTGACTCAATGGATATGAGTTTGAGTAAGCTCCAGGAGTTGGTGATGGACAGGGAGGCCTGGTGTGCTGCAGTCCACGGGGTCACAAAGAGTCGGACACAACTGAGCGACTGAACTGAACTGAAACTATATTAAACAGTTCTTATGAATTCTCTTGTATAATCTTCACAATGAATTTGGAGGTATTTATTTTTATTTTACAGATAGAATAGCCCAAAGATATAAGTTTAAATAATTTTACCAAGGCCAGCCACACATGTGTGTGCGCATACACACACACAAGCATCTGATGAATTTTAAACCCAGAGAAATGAATGTAAATTCCACAGGGTTTTAAGACAACAGTGTTTCCTGCCTGGTGATGTAATGAACAGCAGACCAGAGGCACTTGATGCATAATCAGGCCACCCAGGACACACAACTTCCTAACTCAGTGCTTTGTGCCAGTTATACAGTGGGCTTCCCTGGTGGCTCAGCTGGTAAAGAACCTGCTTACCATGCAGGAGACCTGGGTTAGATCCCTGGGTTGGGAAGATCCCTTGGAGAAGGGAACGGCTACCCACTCCAGTATTTTCACATGGAGGATTCCATGGACTGTATAGTCCATGGGATCGCAAAGAGTTGGACACGACTGAGTGACTTTCACTTTCACACAGTGACTATTGGTGAGATCCTGAGATCCTTATTAGTGGTCACAGATGATCACAGAGCTTTTTTTTTTTTTGAAGGAATGAACATTTTAGTTGTTTTCAGTAGTGAAATAATCTAAGCATTGTCAGGGAGTATCTGCAAGCCTGAGGCTTTTTATGGAGTGTGATGTGAATAGATATCTTTTAAAATTAAAAATGATAGAACTATTCCTGTAAAAGAGCAGCTAAAATAGGTTTTAAGGGAAAGATAAGGTTTAAAAGAGATACTTAAGAGTATCTCTCTTCTAATAAAACAAAATTGGTTTAACCATTTAAAATGTATCATTTTAGTTATTAATGCCAAACAATGAAGAATGCCTGAGTTTCCAGTTTGACTGATTGTTCAAAAATATTTCTTCTTATAAAGCCTGGCTCTATGGTGTGTTTTTGTGATCTAAGTCCAGCTTTATATGTGGATTTTTAGTGTATCAGACATACATACATGATGTTTATAATATTGCTGATTGGATGTACACCGAATGGTAATTATTAGACAGCCTATTTTATTCTTTGGTTTTATAGTACCGTTAGGGCTTCCCAGGTGGCGCTAGTGGTAAAGAACACAACTGCCAATGAAGGAGACCTAAGAGACATGGGTTCAGTTCCAGGTTGGGAAGATGCCCTGCAGGAGAGCATGGCAATCCACTCCAGTATTCTTGTCTGGAGAATTCCACGGACAGAGGAGCCTGGCAGGCTATAGTTCATGGGGTTGCAAGAAGTTGGACGTGACTTAGCACAAATAGTACCATTAAGACCTAGCCTAAAGCTTCATTTCTCCAAAGGCCACTTAATTCTGCAAAAAGGATATATAGTTGCATAGAGCCATTATCTGCATCTTTAGCCTTATCTAACTCTTGTCCAGAAGTGTTATATTGGGCAAGAGAGTTTCTATCATGGAAACAAAACTAAATAGAATAGAAAGGCCCTCCATTCCATTCTCACTAGGCAACTCAAAATACGTGTGCTGATCTGTAATATTTTTACTTTATTTCTGCATTTTTGGATATGAATATCAATTTAATCATTGTATTCTTTTTTAATTTTTTTTAATTTTTATTTTTACTTTATTTTGCTTTACAATACTGTATTTGTTTTGCCATACATTGACATGAATCCGCCATGGATGTACATGAGTTCCCAATCCTGAACCGCCCTCCCACCTCCCACGCCATATCATCTCTCTGGATCATCTCCGTGCGCCAGCCCCAAGCATCCCGTATCCTACATCGAACACAGACTGGTGATTCATTTCTCCTGATAGTTTACATGTTTCAATGCTATTCTCCCAAATCATCCCACCCTCTAACTCTCCCACAGAGTCTAAAAATCCATTCTATACATCTGTGTCTCTTTAATCATTATATTCTAATTTTAAAGTTGTTTTAATGAAGAATAACAGATATGCAGAAAAAGAATCACTGACTGTATATCTCAATAACTTATTTTGAAACGAACATTTCCATTTAGTCACTCCCCAGGTAAGCATGATCTTGATTTCTAAGTCTGTTGTCTGTTCCCCACCTCCCCCACCCCCGTGCTTGGCTGTTATGAATAAATCCATACTCACACTTCTGTTGGTATAAACGAAGGGATGGAAATTGCTGCATCAAAGCGTAGGCTTATGCTTAGTTTAAAAACAAAACACTAAATCATTTTTCAAAGTTCATTGTTTTCTTTTATTGTTTAGTCACTAAGCTGTGTCCGACTCTGGCAACTCCATGGATCCTCTGTCCATGAGATTTCCTAGCCAAGAAAACTGGAGTGGGTTGCCATTCCCTTCTCCAGGGGAACTTCCTTACCCAGGGATTGAACCCAGATCTCCTGTGCTGAAGGCAAAAAACCAACCAACAAACAAAAAAAACCTTCCGAGCCACGAGTGAAGCCCTTGTTTTCTGTTACACTCCTACTAAGAGTATATGAGGGTTCCCATTGCCTACATCCCTAACCAACCTTCTTATAAGCTACACAGAGCTGATTTTTATTGTTCTATGAGTTTGCCAGACATTTTCTTCTCATTGGAGTATCTCATACATTTACACTTAATATAGTCACTAGTCTTTTGTTATATAAATCTATAATCTATAATTTGCTTAATTATAATAAGAAAGATGGAGGTGCAGCTCTCCTCTAGTTTATGTCCATCAGATGCTGAGCTCTGCCTCTTCACTTTCCAGTTTCTTCCTCTAGTTTAATCAGGCTCATTGGGGAAAAAATGAAGCCCCAATGATAATTTTTATAAGTACTTGACTATGCATATTTATATATTTAGTGCCTTTTATGTGTTAGGCATTTTATATACCTTATCTTATTCTCTCTTCTTTTTCTTGTATAAAAATTTTATATGAGAGACAGAGAGAAAGGGGACAGAGGACAGGAGGAGACTGGGGTTGAGGGGACGATAAAGAGGTTAAGTGTTGTAGCCAAGGTCTGACCCATAGATTTAAGGGCTGGAGAGAGCTTAGGTTCACCATTGTTTAATCCCAAAGTCTACTATTTTCAGAGCATCACAAATGTCTTTTTGGCAGCAGACTGCTCACAGCCACCTGTTAAATATAAAAAGTAACCATAAAGCTAATAGATTTTATAATTTTCCATGACAAATGGTTCTTTCTTTCCCTAAGAGTTTTAACTATAATTTTCAAATTCTTTCAATCAGGAAATCTGTGTGTTGGTACATTAAACACACACATATGTGGATATACCTACAATACATATATCAGTTCAGTTCAGTTGCTCAGTCATGTCCGACTCTTTGCGACCCCATGAGTCTCCTTCAGAATGGACTGGTTGGATCTCCTTGCAGTCCAAGGGACTCTCAAGAGTCTTCTCCAACACCACAGTTCAAAACCATCAATTCTTCAGCACTCAGCCTTCTTCACAGTCCAACTCTCACATCCAAACACTTCCACAGGGAAAACCATAGCCTTGACTAGATGGACTTTAGTCAGCAAAGTAATGTCTCTGCTTTTGAATATATTATCTAGGTTGGTCATAGCTTTTCTTTCAATGAGTAAGCATCTTTTAATTTCATGACTGCAGTCACCATCTGCAGTGATCTTGGAGCCCCCCAGAATAAAGTCTGACACTGTTTCCACTGTTTCCCCATCTATTTCCAATGAAGTGATGGGACCAGATGCCATGATCTTAGTTTTCTGAATGTTGAGCTTTAAGCCAACTTTTTTGCTCTCCTCTTTCACATTCATCAAGAGGCCTTTTAGCTCCTCTTCACTTTCTGCCATAAGGGTGGTATCATCTGCATATCTGAGGTTATTGATAGTTCTCTCGGCAATCTTGATTCCAGCTTGTATTTCTTCCAGTCCAGCGTTTCTCATGATGTACTCTGCATAGAAGTTAAATAAGTAGGGTGACAATATACAGCCTTGATGTACTCCTTTTCCTATTTGGAACCAGTTTGTTGTTCCATGTCCAGTTCTAACTGTTGCTTCCTGACCTGCATACAGATTTCTCAAGAGGCAGGTCAGGTGGTCTGGTATTCCCATCTCTTTTAGAATTTTCCACAGTTGATTGTGATCCACACAGTCAAAGGCTTTGGCATAGTCAATAAAGCAGAAATAGATGTTTTTCTGGAACTCTCTTGCTTTTTCCATGATCCAGAGGATGTTGGCAATTTGATCTCTTGTTCCTCTGCCTTTTCTAAAACCAGCTTGAACATCAGGAAGTTCATGGTTCATGTATTGCTGAGGGCTGGCTTAGAGAATTTTGAGCATTACTTTACTAGCTTGTGAAATGAGTGCAAATATGCGGTTGTTTGAGCATTCTTTGGCATTGCCTTTCTTTGGGACTGGAATGAAAACTGACCTTTTCCAGTCCTGTGGCCACTGCTGAGTTTTCCATATTTGCTGGCATATTGAATGCAGCAATTTGACAGCATCATGTTTCAGGATTTGAATTAGCTCAACTGGAATTCCATCACCTCCACTAGCTTTGTTCGTAGTGATGCTTTCTAAGGCCCCCTTGCCTTCACATTCCAGGATGTCTGGCTCTAGATGAGTGATCACACCATTGTGATTGTCCGGGTCATGAAGATCTTTTTTGTACAGTTCTTCTGTGTATTCTTGCCACCTCGTCTTAATATCTTCTGCTTCTGTTAGGTCCATACCATTACTGTCCTTTATTGAGCCCATCTTTGTATGAAATATTCCCTTGTTATCTCTAATTTTTCTTGAAGAGATCTCTAGTCTTTCCCATTCTGTTGTTTTCCTCTATTTTTTTGCATTGATCACTGAAGAAGGCTTTCTTATCTCTTCTTGCTATTCTTTGGAACTCTGCATTCAGATGCTTATATCTTTCCATTTCTCCTTTGCTTTTTGCTTCTCTTCTTTTCACAGCTATTTGTAAGGCCTCCCCAGACAGCCATTTTGCTTTTTTGCATTTCTTTTCCATGGGGATGGTCTTGATCCCTGTCTCCTGTACAATGTCACAAACCTCATTCAATAGTTCATCAGGCACTCTATCTATGAGATCTAGGCCCTCACTTCCACTATATATTTCTCACTTCCACTGTATAATCATAGGGATTTGATTGAGGTCATACCTGAATGGTCTAGCAGTTTTCCCTACTTTCTTCAATTTCAGTCTGAATTTGGTAATAAGGAGTTCATGATCTGAGTCACAGTCAGCTCCCAGTCTTGTTTTTGTTGACTATATAGAGCTTCTCCATCTTTGGCTGCAAAGAAAATAATCAATCTGATTTCATTGTTGACTATCTGGTGATGTCCATGTGTATAGTCTTCTCTTGTGTTGTTGGAAGAGTGTGTTTGCCATGACCAGTGCATTTTCTTGGCAAAACTCTATTAGTCTTTGCCCTGCTTCATTCCGCATTCCAAGGCCAAATTTGCCTGTTACTCCAGGTGTTTCTTGACTTCCTACTTTTGCATTCCAGTCCCCTATAATGAAAAGGACATCTTTTGGGGGTGTTAGCTCTAAAAGGTCTTGTAGGTCTTCATAGAACCGTTCAACTTCAGCTTCTTCAGCATTACTGGTTGGGGCATAGACTTGGATTACCATGATATTGAATGGTTTGCCTTGGAGACAAACAGAGATCATTCTGTCGTTTTTGAGATTGCATCCCAGTACTGCATTTCGGACTCTTGTTGACCATGATGGCTACTCCATTTCTTCTGAGGGATTCCTGCCTGCAGTAATAGATATAATGGTCATCTGAGTTAAATTCACCCATTCCAGTCCATTTTAGTTCACTGATTCCTAGAATGTCGACGTTCACTCTTGCCATCTCTTGTTGACCACTTCCAATTTGCCTTGATTCATGGACCTGACATTCCAGGTTCCTATGCAATACTGCTCTTTACAGCATCGGACCTTGCTCCTATCACCAATCACACCCACAGCTAGGTTTTGTTTTTGCTTTGGCTCCATCCCTTCATTCTTTCTGGAGTTATTTCTCCACTGATCTCCAGTAGCATATTGGGCACCTACTGACCTGGGGAGTTCCTCTTTCAGTATCCTATCATTTTGCCTTTGCATACTGTTCATGGGGTTCTCAAGGCAAGAATACTGAAGTGGCTTGCCATTCCCTTCTCCAGTGGACCACATTCTGTCAGACCTCTCCACCATGACCCGCCTGCCCTGGGTTGCCCCGTGGGTATGGCTTAGTTTCATTGAGTTATACAGGGCTGTGGTCCTAGTGTGATTGGATTGACTAGTTTTCTGTGAGTATGGTTTCAGTGTGTCTGCCCTCTGATGCCCTCTTGCAACTCCTACCTTCTTACTTGGGTTTCTCTTACCTTGGGCGTGGCGTATCTCTTCACGGCTGCTTCAGCAAAGCCCAGCCGCTGCTCCTGACCTTGGACCAGGGGTATCTCCTCACCACTACCCTTCCTGACCTTCAACGTGGGATGGCTCCTCTATGCATTTAGCATCACCTAAAAAATAAACAATCTTTATTTGGGGAATAGAAGTGTCAGTACAAGTTTAGTTGCATTTGCTTATAGGTTGGAGAAGACTTTTGAGAGACCCTTGGACTCAAAGGAGATCAAACCAGTCAATCCTAAAGGAAATCAATCCTGAATATTCATTGGAAGGACTGAGGCTGAAGTTCCAATACTTTGGCCACCTGATGGGAAGAGCTGATTCATTAGAAAAGACTCTGATGCTGGAAATGACTGAAGGCAGGAGGAGAAGGGGATGACAGAGGATGAGATGGTTGGATGGAATCACTGACTCAATGGATATGAGTTTGAGCAGGCTCCAGGAGATAATGAAGGACAGAGGAGCCTAGTGTGCTGCAGTCCATGGGTCACAAACAGTCAGACATGACTTAGTGACTGAACAACAAACTCCTAGTCATTCCTTTAGAAAAAGCATTCTCAAACTCATCCACTAAAACTGATAGTGCAGTATGCTAACACCTGCTTGAAAAAGTAATTCCTTGACAAAATATATTTAAATCATTTTAAGTTACATACATGTAATCTGATAAGATATCTATAATTGTGGTCTATATACTCTCAAATTACCAATGCATAATTTATTTTGATTTATAAGGACAAATTCATATTGCTATTAACAATATTGAGTAATTTATTTATTAGTCCAAATCATCCTTTTATGCCTATGCATCAAATAAATATAATAGCAGATTTACATAACAAAATTAATATGTTGCAGGATTTTTGTATGTTCATTAAAGGAAATGAATACTTTCTTTGAGGTGTCAAAGAAGCATACTTTTGAAAATAACCTGGTGACAATGTTTTATAAAGTCAATAATAGTGGCAATAAAGTATGATGAGAATCATAACTTCATTTCTTAATCTTTTTTTTAATTTGAAAATAATCTTTTGTTTTTAATTTTTATTTTTACTTTATTTTACTTTACAATACTGTATTGGTTTTGCCATACATTGACATGAATCCACCACGGGTGTACATGCGCTCCCAAACATGAACCCCCTTCCCACCTCCCTCCCCATAACATCTCTCTGGGTCATCCCCGTGCACCAGCCCCAAGCATGCTGTATCCTGCATCGGACATAGACTGGTGATTCCTCTCTTACATGATAGTATACATGTTTCAATGCCATTCTCCCAAATCATCCCACCCTCTCCCTCTCCCTCTGAGTCCAAAAGTCCGCTCTACACATCTGTGTCTCTTTTGCTGTCTTGCATACAGGGTCATCATTGCCATCTTTCTAAATTCCATATATATTTGTTAGTATACTGTATTGGTGTTTTTCTTTCTGGCTTACTTCACTCTGTATAATTGGCTCCAGTTTCATCCACCTCATTAGAACTGATTCAAATGTATTCTTTTTAATGGCTGAGTAATACTCCATTGTGTATATGTACCACAGCTTTCTTTCTTAGTGGTACATTTCTTAATCTTTTGAGCCTCAGTATCTTCAATAATTAAAAAACAAAAATGCCTTTTCATGGTTTTATGCAAATTCTTGGTAAAAGGTGACTGGCTAGAAACATATAAAGGATTATTACTTAAATAAGGTAACTATTTCAAAATTCAACAATTGTAAGTTCAAGCATATATGTTTATATACGTATACATTGAAGTGAAACATGCATAAGAGGTTATCAAATTTATTAAAAATTGGAAATTGTGTATTGGAAATAGGGATTTCTTTGAAAGTGTATGTGTTTGAGTATACAACATTAGATAGACTTGTATATTTGCTAAAAGTTTAAATTTATACTTTGAATATATAATTTCAACGAATTTGCCTAAAAATCTTTTAAACCTAGGGCTTCCCTAGTGGCTCAGATGGTAAAGAATTTGCCTGCAATGTGGGAGACCTGGGTTTGATCACTGGGTAAGGAAGATCCCCTGGAGGAGGGCATGACAACCCTCTCCAGTATTCTTGCCTGGAGAATCCCCATGGACAGAGGTGCCTGGTGGACTACAGTCCACCGGGTCACAAAGAGTCAGACACAACTGAATGACTAAGCACACTTTTAAACCTTAGTCTTTTCATAAGAAAATATATATACGCTTGTGCTGGGAAATATGACCCAGTTTTTCAAATTAGCATTCATGAAAGTGGTGGCTGAGTCTTAGCAGAACATATTGAAAATGTAGCTCTAATTGTTTACAACCCTTTCTACTCCTATATTTTGTAATATCAGCATTTAGAAAGCCCCTAAGGATGTATTTCTCTGAATTAAAAGGACCTAAAATCACATGGTTAGGTGATTGCCTTTTTGCTCTGAAGATTTATTGTTACAAAAACAAGTTTATGTTTTGTTGCTGATTAAATTAAAAATTAATGCATGTTCACTTTTTAAAAAGTGGTAACAATGAAAGATAAAAAGAAACCAAAAATTTACACATTATCCCACTCATCCAAATAAAATCACAGTTACTATTTTGGTGAATTTTGGATCCATTTACATTGAAACTACTGAAATTTAAATTTGCATAACATTTGCATACTGATGGTTTTAACTTAATATTATGCCCAAGTCCTTTTTTCCAGCATTATCATACAGGCTGTTAAAACATCATTGTAGCAGTCAGGGCTTGATCAGAGGATAGAATAGGAAGGCATTTATTATCAGGATATGATCTTATGCAACTGAGAAAAATTAAACATACTAGGTGAAGTTATTCTTTGTCTGGTGCAAGAACTTGAAGACAGTTGGGCAAGCAACCTAGAAGGAAGGATAGCCATGAAGTAAAGGAGGAGCACAGTAAGCTGTGAGGATGGGCTGGGACTGATATGGCTAAACTGGAATGAGCGTACCAAGTGCCGATATCTCTTTGAAACGAGATATTGTATTCCTTTAGTGGGAATTACTAGAAGTGGGATTACTAAATATTTAAATGTAGGGCATGGCAGCTGTAGTCAGTAATACTCTATTGTAGGGATTTCCCTGGTGGTGCAGTGGTTAAGAATCTGCCTTGCAATGCAGGGGATATGGGTTCAATCCTTGGTCTGAGAACTAAGATCCCACATGCTGCAGAGCAACTAAGCTGAGTCCAGGAGCTCCAGAGCATATGCAACTAAAGAGTCCATGCACCACAAAGAAAGATCCCACATGAAGGAACAAAGATCTCAGGAGCCACAACTGAGAGCCAAAGAAACCAAATAAATAAATCAATTAATAGCACTCTTGGAATAGCACTATATACTTAGAATTTGCTGAGAGTTGATCTTAAGTGTTCTCAATGACACATGCACACACATACAGTCATAATGCTGTGAGATAATGGATGTGGCAATTAGACTGATTGTGGTAATCATTTGAGAGTGTATTCAGTGCAGTTCAGTTCAGTTGCTCAGTCATGTCCGACTCTTTGCGACCCCATGGACCACAGCATGCCAGGCCTCCCTGTCGATCACCAACTCCTGGAGTTCACTCAAACCAACGTCCATTGAGTTGGTGATGCCATCTAACCACTTATACTCTGTCATCCCCTTCTCCTCTTGCCCTCAATCTTTCCCAGCATCAGGGTTTGTCAAATGAGTCACCTCTTCCATCATGTGGCCAAAGTATTGGAGTTTCAGCTTCAGCATCAGTCTTTCCAATGAACACCCAGGACTGATCTCCTTTAGAATGGACTGGTTGGATCTCCTTGAAGTCCAAGGGACTCTCAAGAGTCTTCTCCAACACCATAGTTCAAAAACATCAATTCTTTGGTGCTCAGCTTTCTTTATAGTCTAACTCTCACATCTATACATGACCACTGGAAAAACCATAGCCTTGACTAGATGGACCTTTTTTGACAAAGTAATGTCTCTGCTTTTTAATATACTGTCTAGGTTGTCGTAACTTTCCTCCCAAGGAGTAAGCATCTTTTAATTTCATGGCTGCAATCATCATCTGCAGTGATTTTGGAGCTCAGAAAAATAAAGTCTGACACTGCTTCCACTGTTTTCCCATTGATTTGCCATGAAGTGATGGGACTGGATGCCATGATGTTATTTTTCTGAATGTTGAGCTAAAAGCCAACTTTTTCACTCTCCTCTTTCACTTTCATCAAGAGGCTCTTTAGCTCTTCTTCATTTTCTGCCATAAGGGTGGTATCATCTGCATACCTGAGGTTACTGATATTTCTCCCAGCAATCTTGATTCCAGCTTGTATTTCTTTCAGTCCAGCGTTTCTCATGATGTACTCTGCATATAAGTTAAATAAGCAGGGTGACAATATACAGCCTTGACGTACTCCTTTTCCAATTTGGAACCAGTCTGTTGTTCCACGTCCAATTCTAACTGTTGCTTCCTGACCTGCATACAGATTTCTCAAGAGGCAGGTCAGGTGGTCTGGTATTCCCATCTCTCTCAGAATTGTCTACAGTTTATTGTGGTCCACATAGTCAAAGGCTTTGGCATAGTCAATAAAGCAGAAATAGATGTTTTTCTGGAACTCTCTTGCTTTTTCCATGATCCAGCGGATGCTGGCAATTTGATGTCTGGTTCCTCTGCCTTTTCTAAAACTAGCTTGAACATCAGGGAGTTCACGTTTCACGTATTGCTTAAGCCTGACTTGGAGAATTTTAAGCTTCAATTTAGTAGTGTGTGAGATGAATGCAAATGTGCAGTAGTTTGAGCATTCTTTGGCATTTCCTTTCTTTGGAATTGGAATGAAAACTGACCTTTTCCACTCCTGTGGCCACTGTTGGGTTTTCCAAATTTGCTGGCATATTGAGTGCAGCACTTTCACAGCATCATCTTCTAGGATTTGAAATAGCTCAACTGGAATTAAATCACCTCCACTAGTTTTTATTCACAGTGATGCTTCTTAAGGCCCACTTGACTTCACATTCCAGGATGTCTGGCTGTAGGTGAGTGATCACACCATCATGGCTATCTGAGTCATTAATATCTTTTGTATATAGTTCTTTTTGTATTCTTGCTACTTTTTCTTAGTATCTTCTGCTTCTCTTAGGTCCCTACCATTTCTGTCCTTTGTTGTGCCCATCTTTGCATGAAAATTTTCCTTGTTATCTCTAATTTTCTTGAAAAAAAAAAAAATCTCGAATCTTTCCCATTTTATTGTTTTCCCCTGTTTCTCTGCATTGATCACTTAGGAAGGCTTTCTTATCTCTGTTTGCTATTCTTTGGAATTCTGCATTCAAATGGGTTTATCTTTCCTTTTCTCCTTTGCTTTTTGCTTCCCTTCTTTTCAAAGCTATTTGTAAGGCCTCCTCAGACAGCCATTTTGCTTTTTTGCATTTCTTTTTCTTGGGGATGGTCTTGATTCCTGTCTCACGTATAGTGTCACAAACCTCTGTCCACAGTTCATCAGGCACTCTATCAGATCTAGTCCCTTAAATCTATTTCTCACTTCCACTGTATAGTCATAAGGGATTTGATTTAGGTCATACCTGAATGGTCTAGTGGTTTTCTCCACTCTCTTCAATTTCAATCTGAACTTGGCAATAAGAAGTTCATGATCTGAGCCCTAGTCAGCTCCTGGTCTTGTTTCTGTATAGAGCGTCTCAATATTTGGCTACAAAGAATATAATCAATCTGATTTTGGTGTCAACCATCTGGTTTGTCCATGTGTAGAGTCTTCTCTTTGTGTTGTTGGAAGAGGGTGTTTGCTATGACAATGTATACGTATATCAAAACATTACACTGTATACCTTAAATACATACAATATTTATTTGTTGTTTACCTCAATAAAGCTGGAAAAGTTAAAAAATGTTATCCGAAAGTGAAAGTCGCTCAGTCGTGCCCGACTCTTTGTGACCCCATGGGCTTTACAGGCTATGTAATTCTCCAGGCCAGAATACTGGAGTGGGTAGCCTTTCCCTTCTGCAGGGGATTTTCCCAACCCAAAGATGGAACTCAGGTCTCCCACATTGCAGGTGAATTCTTTACCAGCTGCGCCACAAGGGAAACCCAAGAATATTGTAGTGGGCAGCCTATTCCTTCTCCAGGGGATCTTCCCAATCCAGGAATCGAACCAGGGTCTCCTGCAATGCAGGCAGATTAGGGTAATTATAACTTTTCTTTCATTACAAGCAAACAGAGGTGAATCTCAAAGTAAGCTAGAACACTCAAATAGCACTGGTAAAATTTTGATACATCAATTAAAAGCAAATACATAAAATGATTAATTGCCTCCCTTTCTCACTGGATAATTTTATATTTGGTGGGCTCTAAGGTTTAAGATAAACAGCTGTGATTCCAAGTGCTCTTCTGTTTTAGATTTGCTCCTGCAGTTGAACTTCACCGTGCTCTCCATCTCTGACAGTTAGATTCCAAGATCACTTATCTCTGTCAGACCAGCTGCCTGGAGCCACAGCTGGGAGATGGATCTACCCTGATGGTGACAAGGTGAGGGACAGTGGGAAGTATAGGTGTGCCTGAAGGTACCCACTTGGAAATATGATAGATCATTCTTCCTCAAACTTGGGATCTTTGTTTCTTAAGCAACAAATCCCAGTGAATGTGTCGGCCATTAAACTAGAATAAAGAACTCAGCTTACTCAACTATTGAATAATACAGTGAGATTTTTATTTTTATTGGAGTATAGTTGATATATAATGTTGTGCTAGTTTATGCTATATAGTACTCATACATACTGTATTATTCAGCTGATTGAAATTAAGTGAAAAGTAACATATGAGAATTTGCTAAGATGGTTGATCTTGGACTATAGAGCTTTGAAATATTATCTTTGTCACTTATGTATTCTCCAACACGTTTGTGCAAGATGGTGGAATAGAGGATGTGCTTAATTTTATTTAGAAGTGCTTTTCCTCTAGAAGAAGGATTATAATTTAGTAGAATAATTTCATTCTTCCTGTGTGGTTTCAATTGCACTGAGGGATAACTTCACTTTGGATTCACTTCATTTCATCGTATGGAACACCTTTCTGCTGTCTGGTACCTCAGAAGAGTGACATTTGGTCCTCAAAATGTAGAGACTGATTTGCAGTATATAAAAAGACTAGGGAGAAAAGAATCATGACAGCTGATGATTATTGCTGCTTCAGAGACCAGCACTTCATCTCCAGATCCGTATCTTATTTCTTTATTCCCAACACATAGAGCATAGAAAACAATCAATAACTTTTCAAACAAAAGAAAGGGCAGTAGAGCCTGGTAGAAAATAGGCATTACATTGAAAAGAAGCTTACTGCTGGTATTTCTGGGAATTTGGATAGTCTGATATTTATTCTTGAATGCTGGTGTTTTATATGGGCTGGGGGACAGGCGATAGAGCAACATGCCACTTACTGCATGCTGCATCACCCTGCCTGCCAGGCAAAAGTTGAAAACAGCAGGATACTGGGAAGACTCCTTGGTCCTTCATGATGTGCGTGCGTGGTGACTCAGCTCTTGTTGCTCTTCTACTTCCGCCCCTTGCAGAGAGCATAGCTACATCCCCTCCTAACTTCCGTCAACTTCCTTTACTTATTTAGAGCTTTGATTTGCTTACTTAGAGACTTGCTTTAGAATTATGGTATAAGAACAGAGGTCCAAACCAGTTTCCCTTTATCGTTCTTTTTTAATAGGTAAAAAGTAGATTTATTTATTTTTAATTCATTAATTTTTGGCCGTGCCGGGTCTCCGTTGTTGAGTGTGCGCTTTACTCTAGTTGCAGTGAGCGAGAACTCCTCTCTAGCTGTGGCGCACCGGCTTCTCATTTTGGTGGCTTCTTTTGCTGCGAATCGTAGGTTCTAAGAGCGGGCGGGCTTCTGTAGTTGCGGCATGTGGGCTCAGTAGTTGTGGCACACAGGACCAGTAGCTTTGTGGCAGGTGAAATCTTCCTGGATCAGGGATCAGTCCCATGTCCTCTGCATTGGCAGGCAGATTCTTAGCTGCTGGACCCTCAGGGAAGTCCCCACTTTTCCTTTAAAATGCTGCTCATCTGTATACACTATAAACTGGAAGAAAGGCGATACCATGGTCCACTTGTGGTGACTGAAAGAAAATGAGTAATTGGATATGAATCCACACATGTAATAGAACTACTAGGCCCTGGCTCCTCTTCTTGTTAATTCACAGGAGAGCAGGGGAAAATGATAGGGTCTCCCACCTATACATCTGATAAATTAAAACTAATTCAAATGCTGTTATTCTCAATTGCAGAACCTATTTCTAAAGGATTGGATGTAGTGCTCTATTTAGATTCTGAATCATTCCAAAAAGAGGTTTGATTTGGATTGCATATATAAGTATAGTACAACCAGTTATACATAATGAGTGGTACATTAAGAGAAAATTTGCAATGAAGTTTGAAAAATAAGGTGTAGAAGTAAGGATAGTTTACATGCAGAGGATAGGGCCTCATGATAAGATTTTTTTGGTGTGGAATTGTTAGAATTGATCTGTAAATTAGTCTCTTGTCTTCCCAATGGTCAGGATGTATAGCTTCATAAAACAAATTCCTATGGATTACCAAGGAAATAGACACATTACTGTTTCTGGTCTGAAACTTGTAAGACATTTTCTTATAAAGAGATAGGTTAATGCATTTAACGTTTCCATAATAAATGTAGTGATGAATTTCAAATAACTGGTCCTCAATGATGGCTTGGGTCACAATACCAAAGCATGGTTTAATGAAGGCAATTCCATGAGAGGCCAAAGAATTTTGGCCCCTCAAACACCATTTTCCATATCTAGATTGATCCAAGGATAAATTTAGTCTATAATACAATGGTTAGTATTATACTCCATAAGGGTAGACAAATATCAGTAGAATATTAAAGAGTTCAAACATAAACTTACACTTATATAGACCATAGATTTTCAACAAAGTGCTAATGAAGAATAAAAGTTTTTTCAACAAATGGATATCCACATGGAAAGAAAAACCTTTACCACTACCTCAACATTATATACAAAAATTAATTTGTGATGGTCATATACCTAAACTTAAAGCTAAAACAGTAAAGCTTCTAAAAGAAAATCCAATAAATTATCTTCATAATATAGGAATTGATCTAGGTTTGCTTTTTCAGTCATTTAATGTGATTACTGCTAGAGAAGGACTTACTATCGCCATTTTGATCATTGTTTTCTGTCTGTCTTGTAGGTTTTTTGTCCCTCTCTTCCTTTGTGATTCATTGAACTTTTTTTGTGTGTATTGACAAGCTTTGATTCTATTCTCATTTTATTTTTTGCATCTTCTATAGGTATTTTATTCACATTTACTATGGGGCTATATAAAACTATATATAGCCAGGGGGCTATGTAGCCATAGTGTTAGTCACTCAGTCATGTCAGACTCATTGCGACCCCATCGATGGTAGCCCGCCAGGCTCCTCTGTCCATAGGATTCTCCCGGCAAGAACACTGGAATGGGTTGCCATTCTCTTCTCCGGGGGACCTTCCTGACCTACGGATCGAACCCAGGACTTCCGCATTGTAGGCAGGTAGCCATGGGGCTATATAAAACATCTTATAGTATAATAATCTATTTTAAACTGATAGCAACCTTAAATGAGCACAAAGCTCTACACTTTTACTCTTCCCATACGAACTTATTGATGCCACACGTTATAATCTTTTGTCTTGTGTATCCATTAACATATTGTTATTGCTATATTTTTTGAAGACTCAATTTTTCTAAAGCAGTTTTAGGTTCACAGCAAAATCACTCAGAGGAGCCACTGAGAGTTCTCAGGTACTCACATCTCCCACACATGCAATGCTTGCCTCACTATCAACACCCCCCACAAGAGCGGTGCACTTGTTACACAAATGATGAACATGCATTGACACGTCATAATCACCAAAGTCCATGGTTTCCATTAGGGTTCACTCCGGGTTTTATGCATTCTGTGAGTTTGCACAAATATATAATGACATGTACCCATCATTATAGTATCGTACAGATATTTTCACTGCCTCAAACATTCTCTGTGCTCCACCTATTCATGCCTTCAACCTCCCAGTTCCTGGAAAGCACTGATCTTTTCACTGTCTTTATAGTTTTACCTTTTAGAGAATGTCATAGAATTGGAACCATTACAGAGACACAAGAGACATGAGCTTGGTCCCTATGTCTGGAAGATCCCCTGGACTAGGAAATGGCAACCCACTCCAGTATTCTTGCCTGGAGATTGCATGGACAATGGAGCCTGGTGCGCTACAGTCCACAGGGTAACAGAGTCAGACGTGACTGAGCATGCACACACACATGCTTTCCTTCATTTAGCATTAAGTTTTTAAGCTTTTTCTATGTCTTTTCACGGCTTGATAGCTCATTTCTCTTTAGTAGTGAATAATATTCCACTTTCTAAATGTACTGTAATATATTTATCCATTCACCTACTGACAGACATCTTGGTTGCTTCCAAGTTTTGTCAGTTATGATAAAAGCTGCTATAAACCTCCTTGTCCAAGTTTTCATGTAGCCATAAATTTTCAGTTCCTTTGGATAAATACCAATGAGCATGAATTCTGGATCATATGGTAAGCGTATGTTTAGTTTTATTAGAAACTACCAAACTCTCTTCAAAGTGGCATTACCATTTTATGTTCTCAGCAGCAATTAATGAGAGTTTCTATTGCTTTACATCCTCATCAGCATTTGATGTTTCAGTTCTAAATTTGGCCATTATAGTAGGTGTGTACTGATATTTCATTGCTGTTTTAATTTTCATTCCCTGAGATTCCAGGGGTTTCTCAAACCTTTTATGTGGATGTATTATCTCCACTGTTGTTGCCATTTTTTTTAGTTGCTAAGTTGTATCCAGCTCTTTTCGAGCACATGGACTATTGCCCACCAGGTTTCTCTGTCCATGGGATTTTCCAGGCAAGAATACTGGAGTGGGCAACCATTCTCTTCTCCAGGGGATTTTCCTGACCCAGGAATTGTACCCACATCTCTGTCTCTTGCATTGGCAGGAGATTTCTTTACTGCTGAGCGACCAGGGAAGCCCATTATTTCTACCTGCTTCCAAATTCAAAATTAGAGGTGACTACTGGTTTCCCTTTTCAGAAGATTTTAACCCTTGTTCCCTCTGGTATCTATCTGAATTACTGTAGGTTCTCTGGAACTACCAAGCTTTCTGCCTGTCTTTTATTTTCTGTGTCCCCAGGCTTCCAGAATATGCTGGGTACCTTCAGTAGTCTGAGTTGAGTGAGACAGAAACCAGTCCCTTAGAGTGCCCCCTGAAAAGTCTGAGCACTGGTTGTATAGCCAAGTCTTTTCTCTCTCTCTCTCCTCAGGGAGAAGCTGGGAGCTGGAAGTTTTCTCCTGGCGGTGTGGCCTGAGCTGAGGGATGAGACTACTGTGGATGAATGCCACGAATTTTCCTGTTGATTTTGGTAAGGCTGGTGTCAAGGGCCCTGGGGTCCAGGAACCTCTAAACTGGCTTTTGGATTTCGCACAAAGAGCATCATTCCATGCCTCATTGTTGAGTCCATGTCCCTCTAAGGGGAAGGATGAGCCTCCTCTATCAGAAATATTGAGTGCTCCTTGGGCACCCAGCACTGTAGCCCTGTGAATAGTGGGCTGGCTTTCTGGCTGTTGTTATCACTGTGAAAAGCTAGCAGATTGAGCTTCATCACTGTATACTTATTTGCCCAGATCCTCACTCATGTCTGTGAATGAGATTAGAGAAACTGGAAAAGCAGAAGTATGGATTAACCATTATGGCTTTTTCTCAAACTGGATGGATAGATTTTGGAAGTGAGAACCAATATATCTCCTTTGGGAAATCAATTCCTATTTTTCATACTCACTAGATGTGATTAGTACCTAATGAGGCCAAAGTGAATAGCTTTTCTTTATACTTTCTCTAGTTTCCTTTTTAAAGTGCCTTTAGAGGTCATGGAACTTTTTTTTTTTTTTTCCCTAAGAAAGCAAAGGATCTATATAGGCTAATTTAAAGGGACAATGTGTACTCTAAACTCTAACCTTTAAAAAGTAAAACTTGTTAGTAAGTGCCTGCTTCTCTCTTTTCAGCTGCTAGACCTATTAGAAACTCAATCAGTAAATGATTTTGTGACTAGCAGAAAGTGGGGAAATAACATTTCTAGTGAGACCTTGAAGGACACAGCAGATTGGCAAATAAATATACGTCAGAGTAATATTTGGTTGTTTTCTGGAAAATTTTATATTTAATACATCTGCCCCCATTAGAAACATGCAAGTTTCAACAAGATTTGCAACACTTCAGGGAAAAAATTAGAAAGCCAAAAATCATTTGAATATCTTTAGTTATTTAAGAAAAACATGGCCACAATTTGAAAGTTAAGCTTAGAAAAATGCTTTGCCAAATTGCTTAAAAAATGGAACTTGAATGTCATTGATTTAGAATTCATCTACTAACTTAATTATTTACAAACATTCCTCCAATACTGTGTTTTTATATAACCTCTTTTTAGGCTGTAAAAGCAATATGAGGAATAATTCTATGATTCATATGCTATATGAATATAGCTATAATATAGCTATAATATAATATAACTATAATAAAATTCCTAATGGAATTAATACCATGGGAAAAATATAATGTGTTACAGAAATTCAGAGGATGGAGTAACCATTCCACTAGAGTGAACAGGCTGTTAGCTCCAGAGGGAAGCAACCATGTTTATGTTATATTGTATCACTGGTGTGTATCAGAGGAATCCAGGAATGGTTGAACAGCATGAATAAGAAGGTACTTCTTTGATAAGATGGTTCAATTTAAACTGTTGTGAATTTCAGAGAAAGAAAGAGGAGGCACTTTAGGCAGAGTAAGTAGTAGTACACTATGAGCCATATTAGAGGAAACTATAGAACATATTCTGAAAGCAATTAATTCTGTTTAAGTGCAAATTAGATGTGATAAGGCTGGCAAGGTAGATGAGTGCCACTTTATAGAGGTTTTTAACTGTTGCTCACTAGGAAACTGGGGACTAAGGAGGTTTTTTAACATAAGAGTAACAGGATTAGATATTCTTTGGAAAAGTTAATCTGATAGAAATCTATAGGATAGATTGGAGGTAAGAGAAACCCATTAGATAATTGCATTGTTAGCAGTAAGAGTTAATGAGGGCCGAAATTTAAGTGGTGGTAAGTAGAAGAGAAAGGTATGTATGAAAGTATATAATGGAGGAGGAATTGTTAAGATTTAGTAACCAACAGAATGTAGAATAGTGAAGATTGTAAAGTATCATGTATATCCTTATATATACATACATATATATCATTATAGTGGCTCAGAGGTAAAAGTGTCTGCCTCCAATGCGGGGGACCTGGGTTCGATCCCTGAGTCAGGAAGATCCCCTGGAGAAGGAAATGGTAATCTACTCCAGTATTCTTGCCTGGAGAATCCCATGGACAGTGGAGCCTGGCGGGCTACAATCCACGGGGTCGCGAAGAGTTGGACACGACTGAGCGACTTCACTTCACTTCACTTCGTATTTTATTAAAAACAATTTCTGTGTCATTTGTTTTTTGCTTGTTACATGCCAATTTAAAAGCAAAATATTAATTCACAATTGATATTTGATATCATCCAAAAGTTTATCTACAGTTGTCTGTAAATTATTAATTATATCTTAATAGTTTTTAATCTAATAAAACAATATTAATGTGTGTTTAATAATATCCTAAACACACACCCAATTGTTATGAAAAGTTCATCAAAAAGAGGTCATTAGAGTTACTATTTCATTTAGTATTCACATATCTGATTATTTATAAGTATTTTAACTTTAGATACAGCAATAGCCAGTAAAAAATAATGAGGAGTGTGAAATAGTCAGTGGGTACTCAAAAACACTGGCCTGGGAAAGTTTCTATAATTAAAACCAAAGCTTTCCTCTCAATCTAGTCTAAACAGATGTAACATTGAGTTACAATAATCTCATTAGATGAGAAATGAAAGCATGACAGTTCACTAAGGGAACTAATTCTGGTGTCTAAGAGAGATGTCATCTTCATATAAATTATTTTCAATCATAATTTTACAGAAATATAAAGGCCATTCAAATGACCATTTTCATAGAGCCATTCTTAATACTGACCTTTATTGAAAGTGAAGAAAAATGGGTTTATTACAAAATTACAATTGTGCCAAGGCAGTTGCATGTTCAGTAAATTAGCGGTCCTAGGTATGTAGCTGTCTAGTATTCTGACCGTATGTTGGGGTGAGACTCATAGAACTCCATTCTAAAGGAAAGTATCTTAACACTTTCTTAGCCTATTTTTAGTTTGTTCTTATATACTAGGTTGTTTTAGACTTATTGAAACAATAGCATGTTTTCTCACATCATATTTTTCAATATATATATATATTTTCCTTAACTACAAGGTATTTATGATGAGATATACAACTATCGGGAATTCACACACATTAATGAATCTTGCATATAGTATAGTGGCCATGCTGCTGCTGCTGCTAAGTTGCTTCAGTCGTGTCCAACTCTGTGCGACCCCATAGATGGTAGCCCACCAGGCTGCCCCGTCCCTGGGATTCTCCAGGCAAGAACACTGGAGTGGGTTGCCATTTCCTTTTCCAATGCATGAAAGTGAAAAGTGAAAGGGAAGTCGCTGAGTGGTGTCCGACTCTTAGCGACCCCATGGACTGCCCCCCACGAGGCTCCTCCGTCCAAGGGATTTTCCAGGCAAGAGTACTGGAGTGGGCTGCCACTGCCTTCTCTGATAGTGGCCATATTTATTCACTAACAAAGGGGATGACTATAAAATGCAATGAAAGCAATTCCAGTTGGATTGAGACACACTTCTTTGTTTTAAGAGTTAGCAAATAATGCAATGAACAACTAAATGGGGGAGGGGAGAGAAATATGTAGTTTTTAAAAACTGAAAAAAAATAAAGTTCAGTTAAGTGTGCTTTGGTGTGGACTTGTGTGCCTGTGGCACAAGCAAGTCTTCTCCCTGGGAAGAAGACTTATTTATTTATTCATTAATATTTCTTAGGATGTCATAAGAAAATCATAAGATTTAGCTCCTAAACTGAGACTTCGGGGAGTTTATGTTGTTGTTCAGTTGCTAAGTTGTGTCTGACTCTGCAACCCCATGGATTGTAGCATGCCAAGCTTCTCTGTCCTCCACCATCTCCCAGAGTTTGCTCAAATACATGTGCATTGAGTTGGTGATACTATCTAACCATCTCATTCGGTACTGCCCTCTTCTCCTTTTCTTCTTTTGCCCTCAATCTTTCCAAGGGACTTTATTAATTACGATGCCAAAGAAATAAACATCAATTGGGATTGTCATGGGCACATTAAACTCACACTGTGATCCAGAAAAAATGGTTTACTTTCAATTAATTAGCTATTTAAATAAAGCTTTTTGATTTCTATAGCTTCTCTCTGAGGTGATTAATTTATAGATGATTTAATTAGAGCTCTGTGGCAAGACTTTGGGCAGAAAGGAATATTCACACCTTCAGCTCCCTGTGCCTAGACCGCTCTTTCTGCATTATTTTCATCCTTTGTTCACAGTGAAATTATCATCTTCTGTAAATCTCTCTTTCTCCTTCAGTCTAACATAGCCCCACAATTTGAGCTCCAAAGTAAATACAAAGAGGAACACTGTTCTTTTCAGTAGAATGTAAACACACATATGTAGAAGCAGTGATATAGTTAGGATAAAGATCTCTCTGGAACCATATCTAGAAATATATATATGTGTGTATGTCTGTGTGTGTGTATGTTTGTGTGTGTGTTTGGGTGTGTGTTTGGGTGTGTGTGTGTAGACAGAGAGAGGAGGAAGAGAAGAAGGAGGAGAAGGGAAGGGGAAGAAGGGGGAGAGGAAGAAGAACAAAGAAGGGGAGGGCAGGGGAATAGAGAGAAAAAGAGAGAATAATGTGGCAAAATATTAACAACACAAGGCTATGGTTTTTCCTGTGGTCATGTATGGATGTGAGAGCTGGACTGTGAAGAAAGCTGAGCACCAAAGAATTGATGCTGTTCAACATGGTGTTGGAGAAGACTCTTGAGAGTCCCTTGGACTGCAAGGAGATCCAAACAGTCCATTCTGAAGGTGATCAGTCCTGGGTGTTCATTGGAAAGACTGATGCTAAAGCTGAAACTCCAACACTTTGGCCACCTCATGCGAAGAGTTGACTCACTGGAAAAGACTCTGATGCTGGGAGGGATTGGGGGCAGGAGGAGAAGGGGATGACAGAGGATGAGATGGCTGGATGGCATCACCGACTCGATGGACTTGAGTCTGAGTGAACTCCAGAAATTGGTGATGGGCAGGGAGGCCTGGCGTGCTGTGATTCATGGGGTTGCAAAGAGTCGGACATGACTGAGCGACTGAACTGAACTGAACACAGCTGGAAGTGCCTATGGGTGTTTATTGTAATGGTTTTGCAAGTTTCCTGAATGGCTGAAGCTGAATTTTTTTAAATAAAAATTTTAATAAAAATTTTGAGCAGTTGCCTCTCTTCTTATTGTCCCTTACAGTGCCATATTGTCTTCCTGTAGCACTTACTACACTTTGTAGATTATTTACTAGCTTATTTATCATTCATGGGGTATATGTGACTGAAATTTTATGACTCTTGTATGACTTTTTTGTATTTCTTCTTTTGTGCTAGTTGAATGCCGGAAAAATTAAATGTATTTAGTAGTATTTACCAATCATACAGGAAAGGTTTGGATCCTTAATCTGAGATGGAAGTGACAAACAGAGTCACAGTCATTTGACTTTACAAAAGACAAAAAGAAATTCAACTTTTTTCAAGCAGGAAAGTCTCTGTTAATTTAATTTTCTATGTTGGAATGCAGACTACAGTGATACATACTATGCTTGTCTTTCTATCCAGTTTGTGTAATTTTTGTGTTAACAGTGTATCTCAGAATATGTTTCTTTCTTTAACTCTTTAATACACTCCCTGTGGAGACATTAAGTGAGGTCACCACCAGTGTTGGAAAGATCACTAAGTTATGGTTTTGTAAACTACTGCATAATGTCTGAGGCAACTTTAATTTTTCAAGATTAAAATTGATATTAAAGATTGTGTGTGTGTATATGTGTGTTCTTCTCTGTATCTTAAGGGTCATTTGCTTTAGTGATTTCTAATCAGAGACCTCTAAACTGTAGTGAATTGTGGAATTAGTGCAGACTTTCCAAACTTCATCTGTGTTTGGCACATGGCCCAAGCACCACATTAATACCTTTGTCACATAGCTTTTAAATGCTAGACAGATGCTATTAAGACTGCTAAAATCCATTTATGAAAGTGTTACCTAATTCAAGGCACCAGTTTACCATGAATAAATACTTAATTTCCAACTATGATCCTATAAGAGTCTAAAAAATTGAAATTTTTAAAAAAAGTTCTTTCATTTTTGCCTTTGAGGGACAAAGTGATGTGGTTTTGAAGTAGGGAAATTTGTTTTAATATGAAGGAAATATGACAAACTGTTGATACTTGTTACAATTGTTGAATGGAGTGCTTAAAGGTTAAACACGATTTAAAACGTTAATCTTTAAAACTATATATACCCTTATTCTTGAAAACATGGGCACATGTATCCTTTTATCCCAAAAGTTCTCAGTGTGTTGTCCTGGAATCCTTGGGATCCCTGAACAAATTCAATGGGGTCTACAAGGTCAAAACTCTCTTCATAGTAACACAAGACTTTATTTCATGGTAATGCAAGACTTTATTTGCCTTTCATTCTCTTCTCTTGAGGGTTTGCAGAGATTGCATGGTATGTGATATTACAGCAAATTAAATGCAAAAGCACATACAAAGATCCACCTATCCTTTATAAGAAATAAAGAGATTTGTGAAAATAAAACCCAATCCCACTACTTCACTATTTTTTTATTTTAGAAAATGCAGTTATTTTAATAAATACATTATAACATCAGCATATATATAATAGGTTTATCATTATTTTAAATAAATGCATAAACAAATGTTTTACATTTTCTCAGTTTTAATTTCTAATATAGTAAATATAAATATGTACAACAACACAAACAATGCTCTTTCGGGTTCTCAGTATTTTTAAAAGTGTGAAGGGGACCTGAGACCAAAATGCTCTAGGACCACTGTTTTAGTTTATGTAAATATACTGTCTGTCACACTTCCAGAAAGAGGTTGAACCTGGTCCTTATTTGGTAATTTCAACTTCAAGAACTTGTAAAGAACATTGAAATAAAGTTTTCAATGTTTTAAAAATAAATAATTCTTTAGTGTTCTTGATTTTTGCACCTCAAAGTCCCGTATAATAATTTATTTGGTAACATGAGAAAGCAGAAGCTTATAAGCTTTTTATTCCCAAAGTAACTCAGTAAGCATCAAAATAGGATTCTCTACTAAAAATTCAACAGTCTTTTCATTCCACCAAATAAACCTGTCTGCAAGAAGGAGGTATTATATAGCTAGTGATTTCCTTTATTTCGACTTCATGGGAACTTGAGCATAGCTTTGTTATCCGGCTTAGTTCAGCTCAGTCGCTCAGTAATGTCCGACTCTTTGTGACCCCACGAATTGCAGCATGCCAGGCCTCCCTGTCCATCACCAACCCCCGGAGTTCACTCAAACTCATTTCCATCGAGTCGGTGATGTCATCTAGCCATCTCATCCTCTGTCGTCCCCTTCTCCTCCTGTCCTCAATCCCTCCCAGCATCAGAGTCTTTTCCAATGAGTCAGCTCTTCGCATGAGGGGGCCAAAGTATTGGAGTTTTGGCTTCAGCATCAGTCCTTCCAATGAACACCCAGGATTGATCTCCTTTAGAATGGACTGCTTGGATCTCCTTGCAGTCCAAGGGACTCACAAGAGTCTTCTCCAACACCACAGTTCAAAAGCAACAATTCTTCGGCGCTCAGCTTTCTTCACAGTCCAACTCTCACATCCCTACATGACCACTGGAAAAACCATAGCCTTCACTAGACGGACCTTTGTTGGCAAAGTAATATCTCTGCTTTTCAATATGCTATCTAGGTTGGTTATAACTTTGCTTCCAAGGAGTAAGCATGTATTAATTTCATGGCTGCAGTCACCATCTGCAGTGATTTTGGAGCCCCCAAAATAAAGTCTGACACTGTTTCCCCTGTTTCCCCATCTATCTGCCGTGAAGTGGTGGAACTGGATGCCATGATCTTTGTTTTCTGAATGTTGAGCTTTAAGCCAACCTTTTCACTCTCCTCTTTCACTTTCATCAAGAGGCTTTTTAGTTCCTCTTCACTTTCTGCCATAAGGCTGGTGTCATCTGCATATCTGAGGTTATTGATATTTCTCCCAGCAGTCTTGATTCCAGCTTGTGCTTCATTCAGCCCAGCGTTTCTCATGATATATTCTGCATAGAAGTTAAATAAGCAGGGTGACAATATACAGCCTTAACATACTCCTTTTCCAATTTGGAACCAGTCTGTTGTTCCATGTCCAGTTCTAATTGTTGCTTCCTGACCTGCATACAGGTTTCTCAAGAGGCAGGTCAGGTAGTCT
The DNA here is from genome assembly GCF_014754425.2 of Oryx dammah. NCBI lineage: Eukaryota > Metazoa > Chordata > Mammalia > Artiodactyla > Bovidae > Oryx > Oryx dammah. The sequence continues at coordinate 88,931,157 of NW_024070202.1, forward strand.
GGCATTCCCATCTCTTTCAGAATTTTCCACAGTTTATTGTGGTCCACACAGTCAAAGGCTTTGACATAGTCAATAAAGCAGAAATAGATGTTTTTCTGGAACTCTCTCGCTTTTTTGATAATAACTTAATGCTAGATTTTATGGTCATACAGCTTATTACTGATTAGATGTCCTTTTGACATCAATTTCCATTTACTCTGATATTTATTGATGTCATATATGACTCCAGTTCAATCTAATGGCTAAGGATAGACTGGATAGAGTGGATCAAATAGTCTATACTAATAGGCTTGCCATTGGTTTATATGAGATCATGCTCACAATTCAAAATGACTTACTTTCATGAGAGAATAAACATGCTACTTCCCAGGAAGATGCAAGGGGAATGAATTCTGCCTTTCAGGAATTCCTCTGTTCTTGGTCTGCTGAGCAAAGAGGTGATACATCTCCTTGTGTGATATCTTAGTACAACTCATCGAGACCATGGGCAGGAAAGCAAAGAAAATGTGCAAAGAAAATGATACTGAAGAATGCTGCTGAAGATACTCAGATGGTAGTTACTCACGTGGGTAAGCAGCTCTGTTAAAAAACCATATTCAAGCCATTATGGAACACAGCTTACCCACAGAGTCAAGGCAGAGAAACAAAAGGAGATCAAGAGCAGATTGTACACAAAACTTAAGGCGTGGCAAGTGGGAGGAGAACTGTATGCTTACCACATGCTTGTGAACTCCTTTTGGGCAAGGGCTTGCATCATTTCTGGCATATCTTGAATGTAAAAATGAGTGAATGAATGAATGAACTAAACCATTAGATAAATGCAAAACAAGGAAAATAAATTTATACAGGTCCCATGGACAGAGGAGCCTGGTGGGCTACAGTCCATGGGGTAACAAAGAGTCAGACATGACCTAGTGACTAAACCCCCACCACTGATGGAAGAGTTTGAAAAGCTAAGGGTGAAAAATGGGCAAGGGTAATCAACATTATTCACTATTCCTGAGAAGTGGCACAAAATGAACAGTTAAAAATATTTTTGAATGGGGTTCTAAAGAGTTTATTTGTGGCTGGAGCAAATAGTATTCAGTAGAATGGTACGGAGTTTGAAGAGAAGCAAAAGAGTAGTAAGGAAAATATGATTGTAAAGAAAGTGCATGACTGTATGATGACTACAGATAGTTTTCTCAAGAATCTTGGTGGAATAGTGTAGTGAGAGATCATAGCAATTTGCATATGCAGCAGGTACAGGTAATTTATTACAAAATGCTTTAAAATTTTTAGAGTGAAAGATATAAGAAACTTTTCTGTTACAGTTTAAAAATTAGGAATCTTGAAGAAAATGGAAGGATAATGTACATGCAGTATTTTTAAACCTTTATAATCATAGCAATATGAAACTCTGCTTATCTAGAATGAGAGTTCAGGAAAGCGTGCTTAGGGAACAAAAACAGTATGAAGAGAAGTTTGGAAACTGCCTTATTGGAAATGCATACACTAGAGAAGGCTGAGAGTGTCATGGTAGTTGGTTTCTATTAATAATAAACACAATATGGAAATATTAGAAATTTAGATATCAGCTTTACATTTAGAAATCCCGGTGGACATATGAGAGGCTTCCACTCTTCAATTTCCAATTTTATGAAGAGGATTTGAAAGAATATGAAGGAACCATGTTTACTGTAGTTGACATTCAACAATTTTCTTGGAGGGGAAACCCAAAGAATAATAAAATAAAAAATCCATTAGAGAAGTTTTGGAATTCTCTCCTGGCTGAAAGATGGTGACAGTTTTCCGACCTCAATCTGCACATCAATTATTTCCCATGCAATCAGGCCACTCACTCTTCTCTGAGTCACTGGTGTCCAATAAATAAAACTGAATTTTAAAGTTTTTTTTGAGTTTTCAGACTACATAAGGGTTTTTTGGGCTCCTCTGGTAGCTCAGTGGTAAAGAATCTGCCTGCCAATACAGGAAAAAGACACAGGTTTGATCCCTGGGTCAGGAAGATCCCCAGGAGAAGGAAATGACAACCCACTCCAGTATTCTTGCCTGGAAAATTCCATGGACAGGGGAGCCTGGTGGGCTACAGTCCATGGGATCACAAAGAGTCAGACACAACTTAGAGACTAAACAACAACAAGGATTCTTTGGAGTATTAAAAGTTGCTGCATTGTTACTCCAATAAAATTACACAGTGGTTTGGCATTTGGAATAATTAGGTTTAGCTTATTATTGTAGTCCTGCAAAGCTTGGATTTCTTAAACTAAAATATGTCAAATTAGGGAACTATGGTCACCCAAGAGCTTCAATCAGTTTTATGCTTTGACAAATTTATTATGCCAATATTTAGATTTATAATTTGAAGCCCTAATTACTGTAAACACCTATGTAGTTAACAGTGTCTCATGTTATGAGTCTTTGATGACTGCAAAGACCCTTAACTGAACCAAAGGGACATTTTCTTCCATGACAGATGTTTCTACTGCTGTGCATAATACAACAGGTGCAATAAATTATTGTGGCCAAAGAAAATGCATTGAAATTTTAATTCCAACTTGATCTGATGACCTTCCATAATTTGCAAGACCATATTTAACTGCCTTTGCTGTTGTAGCTACCCCTTCTTATAACTATATTAACATTGTTTAAAATTAAAATTAATAGCTAAAAAGTAATGGTGCATCAAAATTTAGGACTATTTGAGTTTTTTATTAGCTTTCATTCAAATAAAATAATCATGTTTTCTTATAGACAGAAGTAGGCTTAAAACCTATATCTAATTATTTTACAGATAAGTAAACATATCTAAATTTTAAAAGTTATTAAGTAATTTTATCATTTCTAGTATTATTAAGTTAAAGTTAAAAAATAAATTAATAATAAAAGCAGACCTTAAATTCTTATTCCTGAACTTTTTACTGATGGTCTTTCCATTACAGTATACTGATTCAATTCAGTTCAGTTCAGTTCAGTCGCTCAGTCGTGTCCGACTCTTTGCGACCCCATGAATCGCAGCAGGTCAGGCCTCCCTGTCCATCACCAACTCCCAGAGTTCACTCAGACTCACATCCATCGAGTCAGTTATTACATTTATTTAAATGGAAATATTTTTCATCCTAGGGTCCCCTATTATTAATTGACTTAGGAACAAAGGCTTAATTTAATCATCAAAGTCTATGAAATTTTAGCAAAGCATTTTAATAGCATTTCAGTTTTACTTGTTAAAAGTATAATCTATTATGAAGATGATAAAGCACAGTTATTATAAATGATCCCTTATGTTTGTGACTAAACTAGCAATTCCATACATACAAATATATGTATGCATGCCTGTGTTTATCTTTCAGAAGTATCATCTTTGCATAAAGACAGAATTTTAAAATTAATATAATTAAAAAGTATCAGGAATGGTGCTTGTTGAAAGAAATCCTATATTTAGAATGTTGAATATTTAAGTAGGCTGATGAAACAGCTGGAAAAGCTGGGAAGGAGGTTTGTTCCATTTTGTTTTCTTTCAAGGACAGGATGGAAAGTGAGGTGTGAAGTTCAGAGCTACATTTCTTGGTTCTGTATTGAAAGATCTTCGGGTTGCAAGTTGATGTAATTTGAAGAATGTGTATCATTTCCATCATTTAGAGTATTTTCGGGAGGTGTTTCCTCTCTTCTTCCTCTGTTAACATGTTCACGCAGCCTGTCATGCGAGAAGGAATTTTCCCTGGCGGCCATGACCTAATTTCAAGGTTCTGGCAGACAAATGCAGGCAACTGACAGCCCAGGTTTTCCTATTTAGCATATTGATCACCTATATTTTTAGCATGCAGCCATGATAAAAGGAAGTGTGTGGAGACTATTCCAACCTTTTTGAAAACAAGCTAATGGTGCCACTCTAGACCTCAGATTTTCTGTGCATAATTTTTTTTTTGTAAACATCTCTGAGCTTCCAAAGTTTCTGTCTGGTGTTTGACTTAAACATATGCTGTGTGTAAAGAAAGTGATTAGATTCTAGATGATGACAGAGTTTACTAGCATGTTGCCTATGCAAGATTCTGTTGATGACCTTTATTATTTGTTTATTTCCTTTCAGACTTATTCCTGTAATCCAAGGAAAGGTATGTCTTTCTTCTAAGAGCAGAAGTAAGCGCTTATGCAGAGGTGAATGAACCACTATGCTATTCTATTTTCTGACCATATGCATTCTTAGTAACAGAACAGGAGAAATTTTATTGAATCAGCATTCAAAAATATATTACTTATGTTGGGTAAAAAGTCAATGTTCAAAAATGTTATAGAGTCTATTGTATGGGAAAACCTTTGGGCTTTTTGGAATATTTTTCCTATTTGATTTCTTGGTAAATACTGTTAAATGTGTGCTTTTTTGCATTTACTGGTGATAGGAAATGAAACAGACCATTGTTTCCACAAGAAACTATTGTTTTGGGACTCATTTTATTATTTTTGATTTGCTTTGTTTGACATATGATCTTTAGCCAAAAAGATTTTTTCCTCTTTCAAGTAGTCTTGGGCTATTATTTCTCTCCAAAAGGAAGTTTAGTAATAAACATATCAGCATTTTTAACTACCAAGTTGAAGATTTTATTTCTGTTTGGGAGTTTAGCTAAAGGTCAGTGATAAAACTGATGAAAATGCAAAGGACAGCTCAGAGAAGTTGTGTTCATCTTTGACTTTGCTCCTAGAGGCATTTACAGAGGGAAATAAGGAGAAGGACTCACCCAACAGGGCCAATTTGAAGAGAGAGGTAGTTGCTTAGAAAGAAGGCAGAAGAATTATCTGTTGTAGTCCAGATACTGGAAGTTTTCTAGACTTAAGAATAAAAGATTGGGTACGTGCAAGAATAGATTTCTTAAAGATCACCAGCTAAAGTTTGTGATTTTTCACTCTCCTGTTCCCTAGGACAGTCATATTTTACCATTTTATACATAAATAAAAATGACTACCAGGCTTATTTCATTGCAGACTGAATTACTGTGTCACAGGATGACAAGCCATGACAAATAGATTCCCTGTAATGAAATGTCTGGCAGACCCTGGAATCTCAGTAAGACATGGTAAGAGGAAACAAGGCAGATTTTCCTTTCATTCACACTGTTTTACATGTGGGCTAGAGTACTGTCAATCTCCATTATATCATTAGGTCACCTGGAAAGTCTTAAGCTTGACAGGGCAATGTTAAGTCTCAGGGTAATTTTTCTGACTAGCAATCCAAGGCTAATGTGGCAAAATTTGAAAGATCAATTAAATTACAGGAAAGGCTTGCATAACATAAATGTGTTTTGCTCACTTGTCAACATGGGTAGAGACATTCATATTCTAATAAGAGCAATAACAGAATTCCATTTTCAGATTCTAGATGTTTTAACAGATGCCATAAAAGTTATTCAAATGACGGGTTTTGTTTCTTTATTAGTTTTTTGTAAAACTTGGCAGTCTTTCCATACACTGCAAATGTTCCAACACCACATTGACTCTATGCATTAGCTAAATTGCCTAGGCTCTCCCTCTAAATACAACTTACTCCTGGAAGTAAAAAGACAGTGTGAGGATTGCAAGAATGGAATGTAGTTCTTGGAAGTAAAGGGCTACCTCATTTCATGTTTGTGGTCCCCTATTTGCCACATAAAAGTAAATTAGTGAATATATAAATTTGTGAATTAATAAAGACATTTCTCTAGAGAGGAAGATAAGAGACCTGAATTCTTGTACACTTTAAGTGACAGTCAGCGTTAAGTAGGTGAACTTGAGTAGCTTGAAAGTGAGGGTACTGAGGATGAAGAAAGGGTATTTTTACTGTTCTTAAATAGGAGATGCCATTATGTAATATTTTTCATTTAGACTCAAAAAAGAAAGTGACTTTTTCTACAAAAAAAGGAAAATGTAAATCTGTTTCCTTCTTCACCATATGCCACCAAGAAAAAAAAAAAAAAAATCACAGATGTCAAGGAGAAAACAGGCTGGAGGGAGCAAGCTAGCTAGTTATAAGGACCAGGGTTCTTCCCAGTTACAGCTCAACAATAAATCAAAATTCAACATTTGTGAGTATATTAGAGAAGAAAAAAGTTTTTGGAAGATATGTGTTTAAAGTTTACCTGTAACATGTACATACATCTCCAGAGACATTACTCTGCTGACCAAGGTCTGTATAGTCAAGGCTATGGTCTTCCCAGTGGTCATGTAAGGCTGTGAGAATTGGACCATAAAGGAGCCAGAGCACCATATAATTGATGCCTTTGAACTGCAGTGGTGAAGACTCTGTAGAGTCCCTTGGACAGCAAGGAGATCAAAGCAGTCAACCTTAAGGGAAATCAACCCTGAATATTCTTTGGAAGGACTGATGCTAAAGCTCCAGTATTTTGGCTACCTGATGGCAACAGCCGACTCATTGGAAAAGTCCCTGATGCTGGGAAAGATTGAGGGCAGAAGGAGAAGAAGGCCACAGAAGATGAGATGGGCTAGATGGCATCACCAATGAAATGGACATGAACTGGGGCTAACTTCGGGAGATGGTGAGGGACAGAGAGGCCTGGCATGCTGCAGTCCATGGGGTCGCAAAGAGCTGACAAGACTGGGCGACTGAACAGCAACATGCATCTCTAGACCTTAGATTTACCTTTACCCCTTGGACTTTAAACACATTTCATTTGTCTGGAAGTCAACTTCTTTATCCTTCTATTGTTCTAATGTATCCTTTAGAACTTATGTCTGCATCACTTCCTGAATCCTTCCCTGCTTTCCTGGAGCTCCGGTTCCATATCCTCTAGCAGCATATTACGTATGCCTTTCTCCCTTCTTCCATGTTCTTTTCCTCTATCTTTCTTATGCTTTTACTCCGACTAAAATTTGGGCATCTTGAGGCATGAAAGTGAATGAAAGTTTCTCGGTCGTGTCTCCGACTCTTTGTGAGTCCATGGACTATACATTCCATGTAATTTTCCAGGCAGAATACTGGAGCATGTAGCTGTTCCCTTCTCTAGGGGATCTCCCCAACCCAGGGATCAAACCCGGATCTCTTGCATTGCAGGTGGATTCTTACCCTCTGAGTGCCCAGGGGAGCCCATCTTGAGGCATAGATTGTGTCTTATTTGTTATGGTTCCTCCAGCTTCTAGCATGCCACTTGACACATCTAGAAAACAAATAAGTGTTTATTAAATAGTTGTGTTTAATGAAGTAAAATCCAAAACTCAGTAACAAGAACACACAATCAAGGAAAGGAAGGTCCTAACGCTGGCAAAGGGGACACAGCAACCATTGGATAAAAGTCTAGGAAAAGAAACCAGAACAGAAAAAAATATCTGTTTTTGTTCAATATAAAAATATTTTGATTCAAGTTAAAAATATTTTGATTCAATTTTAAAATTTCCCACCTTTCATATATAATTTTTTTTATTTGTGAATATATAGATGGGTATTTTAAATTCTAAACTATTGGCAACTTTCTAGCTATGTTGTATTGATGCTGAACTTAATTCCATCACAGTCAGAGAACATGTAATTTTTATTTCATTCTTGGAAACTTACTGATATTTGCTCTTTTCTTAGCAAATGTCAGTTTTCTTCTTAAGTTTCTTGAAAAGATTTTGTAATATGTAGTCTTTGAGTATAAGACTCAATATATTCAGTTGAGTAAAAATTTTGTTTACAATACAGATTTATATTCTTGTTGACTTTTTTGGTCTGCTTGTTCTTTCAGTGAGAAAAGTGAGAAATTCCCATATTGTTTTTTAAAGTATTAATTTATTTTTATGTTTTGGACACAAGGCATGTGGGATGCTAGTTCCCTAACAAGGGATTGAACCCGTGACCCCTGTATTGGAAGCATGGAATCTTAACCACTGGATTGCCAGGGAAGTCCCCCATCCTATATTCTAATATCCTGCTCTAATGTGGGGTATTCAAGCTTCACAAAGGCAGAGATCCTTACCTGTTTATCCACTGATGGGTCCTAAGAGCTTTGAAGACTACATGGCACAAAGTAGTTTTCAATAAACAGTTGTAAAATGGATTAGTGAAATACATTGACTGAAAATATCACCTGCTCCTTAGAAAAAATAGCTAAAAGTTAATATCAAAATGCTCAGGACAGCATAACTTAGTTTTTTTGGGGGGTTGTTAAGAGATATTTTTAAAATTCTATAAAGTAGTCTCACTTATTTTCAATAAACCATTTATTCATTTTTATCAAATTCTGAAATAAAGAATTCAGAAGGGTTATAAGGATACCACACTTATAGATATTTTTCTGATCATTATGTGAAGATTTTGGTACTCAGTGAGCAAAAATCAGAAGTCCAACTAGATAAGACTTGTTTTTGCCAGGATGAATTAGACATTATATTTGTAGCCCTGGCATCAATTACCTGTGTAATTAAAGCAGGGAATATTCATTGAGTAACTTCTGTCAACCAGGCCTCATATCCTTCTACTTAAATGATTTTTTTATCAATAACTCCTTGAGATATGATTACTATTCCTGCATATAGATGAAAAATTCTGACTCAATAGTGACTTAACTGTGCTATCTGACATTTCCACATTTCTTTTTTTTGCTCTTCTGCTAATGAGGGTTGTTCTTTGAACTCGCAGATTCTCAATTTAGGAATGTAAACTTTAGCCTGGTTTGTCAAGAATGTAACTTGCCAAGAATGTAACTTTAGCTTGGTTTCTTAGTCTCCTCAGGCCATAGTTTTTCTTTACCTGTAAACAGTGAGGATTAAAATAACTGCAATTTTTGTACAAAGATCATCCTGATTCCACCAGATCAGAACAGATGCAAAGAGTTCAAAGTCTGCCTCTGTGTTTCATCTAAGTTTATTTTTCCTTTTTTCTAACTTTCTCTGGTTGCCATCAACTTTTCCATTTCCCCTAAAGGCTGGAGAAAAAGCTGGCGGGGGGTGGGCAAAAAATGATTCATTCAGAGTTCTCAATACACATATAATTCATTTTTTTATTCAAAGGTAATTGTTTTATTGAATCCCAGACTATCAGGACTTTAATTATAGTAAACAAATTCCAGCATTTTTAATCATTTAAAAATGGCTTTCTTTTTCTCCCACAGTATTTTATTTTAGCCTTTAAGCAATCCTGTAAGGTAGCAATTATTACAGTTGTATTATAGATGAGGAAACAGTCACGATAAAATATTTTATCCACCCAAGACTTCACTATTGCAGGACAACTCCAAATATATCACTTTTTTGATACCACATGACTACAAATGGAAAATAAGAAATTGCTATTGCTGTGTCTGATTATGCTTGACATAGAAAGGAGGAAAATAAATATGGTAAGGAGCAGTTTTCTTACAGAATAAACAGTGATTTGATTAAGCTTTCCCAGCTTTACTACCCAATAGCCTTCCCTTTGTTTGATATGAATTTTAGAGCAGAGAAATAAATAACTCATTCATCTTTGCTTTAGAAGTTATCATGGATGGCAAGCTGAAAATACTCTTTTGAAAACTTTGTAACCACTTTATCCAATTTCATTTCTGAAGTAAAAATCAGAACACTTCGCCTTACTAATGACTAATAGTTTGCTGATTTTGTTTTTAACCTAGAGAATTTCTCCAATCAGTTCAGTTCAGTTCAGTTCAGTTCAGTCGCTCAGTCGTGTCCGACTCTTTGTGACCCCATGAATCGCAGCACGCCAGACCTCCTTGTCCATCACCAACTCCCGGAGTTCACTCATACTCACGTCCATCGAGTCGGTGATGCCATCCAGCCATCTCATCCTCTGTTGTCCCCTTCTCCTCCTGCCCCCAATCCCTCCCAGCATCAGAGTCTTTTCCAATGAGTCATCTCTTCGCATGAGGTGGCCAAAGTACTGGAGTTTCAGCTTAACATCACTCCTTCCAAAGACCACCCAGGACTGATCTCCTTCAGAATGGACTGGTTGGATCTCCTTGCAGTCCAAGGGACTCTCAAAGGGTATACTATTTTATATAATGTCTAAACTCATATTTAAGAGAATTTGGGGAAGTAATCCTGAAAATGATACTCATATACTTTTCAACATATCTATTCTTACATCAATAATCTTACATCAATGATCATAACAAAATTTATGGAATTTGAGAAAAAAGAAAAATTTTGTCCTTATTCTCAAGCAATATTTCCTATAAAAAATTTTAAAATACCTGTGAACAAAAATTAGAAAATATGATGCCAATATTCATTTATATTAGGGGTGATAATATCTTGATGAATAATTATATACACCATTATGAAAATGGAATCCATCTCTGCATACTGGTTTTTGATTTTGTTTTTTACCTAAAGTGTATTTCTAACATCTTTTTAAGTAATTACATATTTTTCTAAGATTTTTTTGCTACATTGGCATCTACCAGTATTTTTCTTCTATGATATTACTGTCTTGCCATCTGAGGTAATTGGTATGCTAGATTCTGTATTTTATGCTCTTTCTACTTAAAAAAAAATTTGCATAGTAACACATCTAGAAAAATACATAATATGTAATTAAAAGCTTAATATGGTCTTTAAAAGTAATCTTACATGGAAACACCATCTGTAAATACCACCTTGATGCATCTCTGTTTAACCTCTAGTGCTCTGCTTAACACAGATTAAAGTAACTTTGACACAGCAGCATAGAAGGGGGTTTACAGAAAATAACTCTAGTTAAGGAACCTGAAAATCAATAGTCAGAAGGATAGGAAGAGAAGTTACAGGTGAGAATAGTGTCATGCTAAATCACAAAACGGGCCAAAAACATAAGCACAGTAGCACAAAGCCTTCCTCCTGACCCAGGAATCAAACCCACATCTCTTAGGTCTCCTGCATTGGTAAGTGGGTTCTTTATCACTGGTGCCTTTATCTGGGAAGCCTTTGTTGTTCAGTCGCTCAGTTGTGTCTAGCTCTTTAAGACCCCATGAGCTGCAGCACACCAGGTTTCCCTGTCTTTCACCGTCTCCTGGAGCTTGCTCAAACCTGGGAAGACTGAAATCCTCAAAGGAGTCGAGAAAGATGAAGGCTGAGACTTTCCCACTGGATTTAGAAATTAGCAGGACACTGATGACATTTTTGCCAGGTAGCTTTGGTGGAGTAGATGAAGAGAGGCCATCAGATGGAAATAGAGTGAATAGAAGGTATAAAGTTTTAAGAAGCTTAATAAAGAAGAAGAGAAAAGAAAGAAACAAGAAGGCAGTATTTAGGCAGGACAATTTAATCACAGAAGTCTGTTGGTTTTGTTTGCTTGTCTGTTTTTAGAAAAGAGATTTAAGTGTTTCTATAGTCTGAAGGGGAAAGCCAACAAGTAGTAATGTTGCAGATGGGGGCTGGCGGGGACAAGAATCAGGCAGTCAGGGCAGGAGTTGCAACTGGAGGGTGCGCTACTGGTCTGAGAGTGAAAGGGAAAAGAACATAGGATATGTGTGATCAAGCTCCATTTGAAGCTGAGGGCATTTTCTACTGCATCCTGTTTGCTTGGTGAAATAATTTCCTAATATTTATAAGGGTAACCTCAATAATTTGGAATATTTTGGGAGAATGGGAGATGGTACAATAGAAATAGTATAAAAGAAGGAAAGACAAAAGTTGAAAGAACACAGCTGGAAAACATGAATTGGTATTTGTACCAACCACTTTTTTTCCTGTAGCACTTAAGCCAAGTAGGGCAGTGAAATGAGGATTTTTTTTTTTTCCATTTTGGGGGTACATAGGCTAAGTGGGTAAGGAAACAGGGAATCTTATTTTACATGATCAGTCATGGAGTCTCAACTGGGTGAGGAAGGATGTGAAGCCAGAAGTATATTGATAAGGGGAAGGATCAAGAGATTTGAGATCCGTGTAGCCAAAAATCAAAGACTCCTGAGTGAAGCAGTGAAAGATCTGGATGCAGATAAGCAAGTCTCGTGGTTAGAGTTTAGAAAACATGCATTCAGGCTTCCATGTATTTTAAATTAAAGCTGGTGCTATAAACACAGAAGGAAAAAAAATATTGCAGTCTTTCTCAAATGTTGTTTTAAAAGAAATCAAGCTAAAATTGTATTTTAAATTGCAGAGGCACTTGATTGATACCTATAGGTTAGTAATATATTTATTTCAATAGTATGAATTTCCTGAGAGATCAGAAACTTGCTAATAAGTTTGGCAAATAGTAATGCTATAAACAAAGAATTCTTGGCTTTAAAATACTAAAAGAATAAAAACACTTAGGGGAATAAATAAAAAAGAAGATGGGTAGAGATCAGTTTTATTAACTTTACAATGTACTTTCTAGGCTGACTTTCTAAAAGTCTCTGAAGTTGTCTCCTGGGAAGCTGTGTGTTGCTACTGTATATTTGTAACATGCATAGGACAGAGGAAATGCAGTTTTTGAAATTGCTAATTCAAGTTGAGCATAAAAATATTCACTGACCTGACACCATTCTGTCAATTTTCCTCTCACTTCCTGTGATGCTAGAGATGTAAGTACCCTAAAACGATGGGTGGAAGCTATTAGTAATCTGTCATGAAAAGAAATTGATCTTTTTTTTTTTTAAATTTTAAAAATGCATCTCACCCAAGAGCTCTTTGGTACTTTACAGAAATTGAAAAGCTCAATAATTTATTTACAGTGAGTTCAGAGCTAGGTAAACTCAAAGAAATTTCTTACATGGTCCCAGGATGATTTAAAAATAGGAAACTAAGAGAATGTTAGAAATAATTATTCCATGCAAATATTCTTATTCACTTAATACAACTATATCTTTTAACTAACCTCACAGGGTTTGATTATCTACATACTTGATTCAGTCACTTTAGAAAACCACCGAACAGGACAAGTGTAAAATGTCACTACAAATATTTATCATTATCAACTACATAGTAGTGGATTCAGTATCTAGGATCAAATACATGTTATTAAACAATGTCTTTTTGAGGTTCTCTATGCTCTAGCATTTTGACTGTTTAATCTAGAAAGACTTATTTTTTTAGTCTTAGTAATATAATTTATTAAATACAATTTTGACATTTTACTTTTTGAACTTGGAATCCACATTAAAAGTATATTGACTGTGCTTCCTGTTTGCTTGTCTTCTCTCTCTTTTTCTTTTTTTCTTCATTTTCCTCCTTCTTCCTTTTTCCTTTCTGAATAATTTAGATTAAAAGCCAGAGGATGAGGCTAAGGTTTTCAAGCAGAGCTATGGTTGGTCCTCCTGCCAGAGTTTAGACCTTGAGCAAGAAAGGTGACCAAAGGTCAAAGCCCAAGTGGGAAAAGTAATTATTTGGGACAGTGGCCTCGTGGGGTCAAGAGATTGGTTACATAGGGAATATTGATTAAATAGGTAAATATGTTCAGAACAGTAGCAGCTAGATTTCTCATTGCCAGGGAAGAAGTTATAAATATGGAAAGATGGAAAATATTGCCATAGAATAAGTATGTTGTAGCATACTGGAATTGAAGGTGTTGGGAGAATATATAATTTTCAATATGCACAAGTAAATATGGAAAAAAATAGGTGTTTATCTGTATTTATTTTTCCCATTCTGGTCCACAAATAGGGCCTCATAGCAGTGACACCCTGCAGGGGCAGAAATTTTTTCTGCTTCCCTTCTAGGTTCTTTGGCTGGTCTAATAATTCAATAACATAAGACAGATTAGTAGAAGGAAAACTAATTTTCTACATTCAGGATTCCCAAAGATATGCTGAAAACAAGTACAATAATTGTGACCTATAGACCATCCTTAGCTAAGGAATGGGGTAGGAGCCTGGAACATGATAGGTGAGAGGGGCAACTTATAAGAAGATAAGAAGAGAAGATATTTGTTCTCTCATGCAGGTAAATCTTTCAAATAAAAAATTTTTCTTTCGTAACTGTTCTCTTTCTGGGCCAGACACCCTCAATGGCTATACCAGGTAAATAATCATCTGTGAAAAGATTTTAAATTCAATTTATTAAAACCAAGTAACACTAAGCCAACCCTATAGGTCAAGTAACATTTGAGACTGATATTTGGTTTATATATATGCAATATGCACCTGTGTGTAACTTTGTCCCAAAGCTCTAGTATTAAGTTGTCTAACCTACCTAACAAACCTATGAATTAGATAGAATTATTTTCCTCTTTCCACAGATGAGGAATTGCAGCATGGAGAGGATGAGATAGATTAAGTAACTTCTCCAAGGTCATACTGCTGGTATGGCAAAGAGCCTGAATTCCCATGTAGACAGCCCAGCTTATGTTGCCAAGTATTATTATTCCATTGTTAGACATCTCTTAACTTAAATTGTTAAATAACAGAAACATTTCAAGACTCCGTATGACAGACAAATCAATTCTTCCTAAGGTTTGTTTCTTCCCACAGGAACAATAGGCTTAAAGAACAAAGTCCTGCTGTTCAACTGTGTGAATGAGTTTAACTGTAGACTGAAGGGAATGGCAACCCACTCCAGTACTCTTGCCTGGAGAATTACATGGACAGAGGAGCCTGGTGGGCTACAGTTCATGGGGTCACAAAGAGCTGGACACGACTAAGCAACTAACACACCCGAGTGTAGACTGAGCCTTCTTTGTAAGTTCTTTCTGTTTCTATAAAAGCCTCTTCTCTGTAAACTTTTATCCTATTATCCCCCTCCTTAAAGACAGATTTCTTCCAAGTACATTTAACAGTCATGACCTCACTTTTCATCCTCTCATCAATTCACTGCTTTACGGATTCTGTGTCCATGACTCCTTTTAAACTTGTCTCTAAAACATACGGAGATTTCTAAAGGGTCAGATCTCTTGGGCTCATCCTGTTTAACCTCTCTTCAGCTTTCAACTTTGTTGAAAATATGTTCTTTCCAGAGTTTCCTTTTCTACTTATTCTTGCTTCTTTTTCCCAAAGATTTTTGAGGTGTTAAAGATTTGTATTCCCCAGGCTTTTGCCCCTAGCGTTATAGCTTGAACTGTCACATATATACTAAGACTCCTGATTCTATAACTCCAGCGTCAGCATCACTTCCAGTGCAGTTCTACAGCTCAAAGTGTCTAATAAACACTTTTTCCTGGTGTCTCATAGACCTTGAAGTTTGCGTGTGAAAATATAAATTTTGCCTGCCATCTTCAATGGTGAAATGTGGGCAGCTATGGCCCACATCCAGGCCCTCACAATTTCCAGCATGTTACTATCATATCCTCTTCTCTTTGCCTTCAAAAGCACATTTTTTCTACAAAAACATAGAAAATGCAAATTCCCTACACTGAAAATTGAGTGACATTAAAGTTATTGTCAGAAGGTGGTAGGATTTTTTTTTTAAATTAATCACAACCAGATTAAATAGGAATGAAAATCCACATACTCTTCCATTCCTACTTTATATCCAGAACAGAGAAAACTTGGCCAGGTAAATACACTCTTTACCATCCCTTTGCAATGTCTGGCTCTTAAATAAGAAAAGGGGCTGTTCTAAACGGGAAACCTGGCAGCCATTCTTTTATGGCCAGAAGGAGTTTTTTGTGGGCAGTTGAGAGCTGTTCATCATTTGTACATCAGTCTTTCTCTTTCCAGGAAATAGCTGGGCAGGAATCACATGGTAATTGAAGTGCTACACTGCCGCCCAAGAGGCTGCTCTGTAAGTGGTACACACTGAGGGTGAGATTTTCATGTATGTGCCCTCATGGTATCACAGGACCAGGACACATATATAAGGAATGATTTCAAGTAGTAAAAGAAAGCCTTGCAAACACCAGGAATTGAAACAGAAACTGCTTACATCTATGAATTTATCAAAATAACACTATGCTGAATCCACTGCTGATGAGGAAAATTAAAAGATACAACAGAGAAATAAAAAGGGCAAAGGAAATTACCCACAAATAAGGAAATGAAAACAAAATCAAATGTTAGAGAAAGAGAAGTTCCCAGGAAATAATTATTCCAAAGATTGAAATAAAATTTAGAAAATGTATTGATTCTCACTAATGAAGAATCACTGCAGATGGTGATTGCAACCATGAAATTAAAAGATGTGTACTCCTTGGAAGGAAAGTTATGACCAACCTAGATAGCATATTCAAAAGCAGAGACATTGCTTTACCAACAAAGGTCCGTCTAGTCAAAGCTATGATTTTTCCAGTAGTCATGTATGGATGTGAGTGTTGGACTGTGAAGAAAGCTGAGCACTGAAGAATTGATGCTTCTGAACTGTGGTGTTGGAGAAGACTCTTGAGAGTCCCTTGGACTGCAAGGAGATCCAACCAGTCCATTCTAAAGATCAGTCCTGGGTGTTCTTGGGAAGGAATGATGCTAAAGCTGAAACTCCAGTACTTTGGCCACCTCATGTGAAGAGTTGACTCATTGGAAAAGACTCTGATGCTGGGAGGGGTTGGGGTTAGGAGGAGAAGGGGACGACAGAGGATGAGATGGCTGGATGGCATCACTGACTCGATGGATGTGAGTTTGAGTGAACTCCGGGAGTTGGTGATGAACAGGGAGGCCTGGCATGCTGCAATTCATGGGGTCGCAAAGAGTCGGACACAACTGAGCGACTGAACTGAATTGGACTGAATGAAGAATCAAGGAAGTGTTTATTAAACAAGAATAGAAATCCCCAAGGGGAAGGCTGAGCTACATGGATAAGAAAATTAGTTATAAAGGTATGTAAGAGACATAAAGAAGAATTACAAGGTAAATAAAAGAACAATAGAAGGATTTCAAAGCCTATATCAGAAGCATTACAGGTTAGAATTGACAGTATACAGTAAAATAATAGATCTGAAGAGCTCTCCTAGAATGCAAAGGGTAAAGATAAAATTAATGAAAGAAAACATATTAGTATAAAAGCATATAAATAATAATAAAAACAGAAAATGAGTGTAACTTAAGCATTATTGGTAAGTAAAAAGAAGACCTTTTGAACAATAGGAAAGGAAGAGGAAAATATAACTCAAACAGATTTTTCTGAAGTTAAAAAAATGAATATCATAAAGGCTAAGTACATTCTAGACAATTTCACCAAAAAGCATCCTGGTACATCTGATCAAAAGTATTTAAGGTAAAAACAAAACAAACAAAAAAATTAGAATCAACCATTAAGTGGTAAAACACCCATTCTCTTTTCCCAAAATATAAATACACTTCTTAAGTCAAAGGAGATGCATCTATATACAATTTCAAGGTTTGCATCTTGAGAATGTATTTGTACCCAAGTTGTCTTTCCTAAGTAAAAGAACAGATAGTCTTCTGTATGAGTGCTGTGAAAGTGGACTACCCACATGCTCTTTTAAAAGGCTTTTGAAGGTTTGTTCCAGTCATATAACACCAAAATGCAGATCTTAAAATGTAGACGATGTAACTAGAAAAAGATTTTGCATTGAGACTACTGCTGGCAAAAATAATAGCATAACTATTCAGGCAGCTGGATGGATAATACACAGAGAGCTATAAACAGACAGTAATAGGAAATCATAGAGAATGTAAAGCATTGACAGAATGACAGAAGAGACATCAGATATCACTTTTATGGCCCTTTCACTCTATTTCTTACACACCTCAAAAGGTTTGCATAGGAAACCTAGACAATACGTTGTTATTCCTATCAATACACCCCTTCTCAATACTGTCAGGCTCACCACTGCAAACCCACCAAAAGACCAACCCTGTAAGTCTCTATATTTATATCTGTGTGCCCCATAGATACCACCAGGATTAACTTTATCATGTCTTACTTTCCTATACACTTTAGCTACCACATGAAACCCAAGCTTCCCAGATTATCATATTATTAGAAAAGGAATACATGAGCAGACGAAATACTGACCTTAGAAGCTCCAAGGGAAGTTCAACCCTGCCATTCCATCCTACCTAGTGGTTCTCAACCCCATCAGATCCAAAGTCCTGCTTCTATAACAAATATTTTATAGTGCTTGCTTTACTCTCCTGAAATGAAATTTATAAGCAATTATAACCTACATGCTGCTGCTGCTGGAGTAATATAAAGGGAAAAAATAAGGCCAATTATTTGTAATATAGTACAATATAGTGTAATATAGCATACTAGATTACAGAACCTGTGCTGTTCAGACACAGCAACACTAGAGGACGCGATGAAGCATTAGAAGCTTACCATGATGAATAGAATCATCAGAATGTGATGACTGCAAGGGAAGACTGAGACTGGAGTGTCTTATTGCAGCTCACAAACAGAGCAGTAGTGTGGTTAGTGATGTGATTTTTCTAAAATGTTGAATAATGGCTGGTAAATTTACGAACAAAGGATGCTACAATCTTCCTTCAACTTAAATGGTAGTTCCCGTTCCTAGAAAATTTATCATTAATTAAATTTCTACTTTAAATGCAAAGGTAGACAGAAAACCTTTGTATTTATTTGCAAAATAGAGATAATGGATACATGTATACGTATGACTGAGTCTCTGCATTGTTCACCTGAAATTATCAAAATATTATTAATCGGCTCTACTCCAATATAAAATAAAAACTTTTTAAAAAATAGAGACAAGCTGCTGCTGCTGCTGCTGCTAAGTCGCTTCAGTCGTGTCCGACTCTGTGCCATCCCATAGACGGCAGCCCATTACGCTCCTCTGTCCCTGGGATTCTCCAGGCAAGAATACTGGAGTAAGAGCAGATTTTTCATCTATATTAAAGTTCGGTAGGACATTCCAAGTTTGTATGTTGGTGTGTGATAAAAAAGTTTTGGGGGCACTGTACCATTCATTGCAGGATATCAAGCAGCTTTAGCACTCTTCCATTAATTGGTTCATGGGAAATAGATGGGGAAACAGTGGAAACAGTGCCAGACTTTATTTTTCTGGTCTCCAAAATCACTGCAGATGGTGACTGTAGCCATGAAATTAAAAGACGCTTACTCCTTGGAAGAAAAGTTATGGTCAACCTAGATAGCATATTAAAAAGCAGAAACATTACTTTGCCAACAAAGGTCCATCTAGTCAAGGCTATGGTTTTTCCAGTGGTCATGTATGGATGTGAGAGTTGGACTGTGAAGAAGGCTGAGCACCTAAGAATTGATGCTTTTGAACTGTGGTGTTGGAGAAGACTCTTGAGAGTCGCTTGGCCTGCAAGGAGATCCAACCAGTCCATTCTGAAGATCAGCCCTGGGATTTCTTTGGAAGGAATGATGCTAAAGCTGAAACTCCAATACTTTGGCCACCTCATGCAAAGAGTTGACTCATTGGAAAAGACTCTAATGCTGGGAGGGATTAGAGGCAGGAGGAGAACGGGATGACCGAGGATGAGATGGCTGGATGGCATCACTGACTCGATGGACGTGAGTCTGAGTGATTTCCGGGAGTTGGTGATGGACAGGGAGGCCTGGCGTGCTGCGATTCATGGGGTCGCAAAGAGTCGGACACGACTGAGCGACTGAACTGAACTGAACTGAACTGAACTGAACTGAACTGTGTGACTGACTGAACTTAAGGCTCATCTGGTAAAGAATCTGCCCTTAATGCGGGAGACCTGGGTTGGATTCCTGCGTTGGGAAGATCCCCTGGAGAAGGAAAAGGCTACCCACTCCAGTATTCCCGCCTGGAGAATTCCATGGACTATATAGTCCACTGGGTCGCAAAGTGTCGAACACGACTGAGCAACTTTCACTCTCACGTTAATTGTTAAGTGGTACCACTCCAATCATGGGGACAATTAAAAATAATACCCACAAATTTCCAAAATATCCCCTAGGGGGCGATACTGCCCTTGTTGAGAAACTGTTCAACTAAGATTAGTCTGAGTACTGAGCGACTAACGTATATACCTAGGAAAGCCTATTGGAAGCCTTTGTTGCTCTTGTTTAAGGCTTCCCTTTTTGTTTAAGCTCTAACTCTGGCTTTATCTGCAAGCACATGCAAACGTATCAATGTGAATGAAAAGCAGTTTGAGATATTCTCAGAAAAAAACAAAACAAAACAAAAATCTGAACTATTTGTGCTCCAAATTTTATGTTTAAACTCAATTTTCAGAATTAGTTCTTTGTTTTGAAGTTTAAAAAGGACTTCTACATTAAAAATGATTACTCTTAAATTCTCTAAAAGCTGAATATCATCAAAAAATTTAACTGTTAGAATAGAAATTGTTTTTAACATTTTTAAGGGAAAGAAACTATTTTGCTGGTAAATATGGTATCTTTAGCTTATAATACCAAATCATTATAAGTATATGAGTTTTAAATTATATCAAATAATAGAACAATTCTTTGATAATCCAAAAGATGCCGTAATTCTTTTTTTTTAAAGATGCCCTAATTCTAAGAGCAGATTAAAAAATTAATGTTTGTAACATAATATGGAAAGTAAGTGCTAAATGAAATGAGTAATCAGAATGGGGTAAAATTCATTGGAGAGACATTTTTGCGTAAAACATTCTAAAACTAAACTGGTAAGTATAAATGTTAGAAAAAATAAGGCTGTATTTGAAGATAGCTCATGGAATGTGAAAAGACATAAAAGTAGAAAATTGTTAATGAGGTAACAAGTTGTAGAATGAAACAATTCTTTGATTACTAAAAATCTAAAAGGTGAAATTCAATTACATGTTCTTTTAAAAAGGTTGATTTTTTGATATTTTTTATTTATTTCACCTGGGCATCAAAAAAGTAGTCTTGGCCATATTAACTAGGCATTTTATTTTTTTAGCAATTTGATTGCTCAACTGAAGGCATTTACCATCACTTCATGGCAAATAGATGGGGAAACAATAGAAACAGTGAGAGATTTTCTTTTCTGAGCTCCAAAATCACTGTAGATAGTGACAGCAGCCATGAAATTAAAAGATACTTGCTCCTTGGAAGAAAAGCTATGACCAACCTAGACAGCATATTATAAAGCAGAGACATTATTACTTTAACAGCAAAGGTCTGTCTAGTTGAAGCTATAGTTTTTCCAGTAGTCATGTATGGATGTGAGAGGTGGACTATAAAGAAAGCTGAGTGCTGAAAAACTGATCCTTTTGAACTGTGGTGTTAGAGAAGACTCTTGAGAGTCCCTTGGACTGCAAGGAGATCAAACCAGTCAATCCTAAAGGAAATCGGTCCTGAATATTCATTGGAAGGACTGATGCTGAAGCTGAAACTCCAGTACTTCGGCCACATGAACTGATTCATTGAAAAAGACCCTGATGCCAGGAAAGACTGAAGGCAGGAGACGGGGAAGACAGAGGATAAGATGGTTGGATGGCATCACCAACTTGATGGACATGAGTTTGAGCAAGCTCTGAGAATTGGTAATGGACAGGGAAGCCTGGCTTGCTGCAGTCCATGGTGTCGCAAAGTCAGACAGGACTGAACAACTGAACTGAACTGACTGAACAGTAGTCTGCCAGGCTCCTCTGTCCACAGGGATTCTCTAGGCAAGAATACTGGAGTGGGTTGCCATGCTCTCCTCCAAGGGATCTTCCGAACCCAGGCTTTGAACCCAGGTCTTCTGCATTGCATTGAATTCTTGACTGTCTGAGCTACCAGGGACGCCCCAAAATACTGGATTGCATAGCTTATCCCTTTTCCAGGGAATTTCCCAACCCAGGAATTGAACCAGGGTCTTCTGTATTGCAGGTGGATTCTTTACCACCTGAGCTACCAGGAAAGCCCACAGCAACATTTGGAACACATTTATCCCTCTAGGGATTTTTTGAGACATAACAGAGACTATCTGATTACTGAAGCATAATTCAGGACACTATTCTGGACCACAGTAAAACTGTGTTTGCTTCCAGAAACATCAATGATTCAATTTTGAAGTCTTGAACAAATAACAAACACTTTAACAATTACAATTACTGGAATTCTGGTTATGGGCTTTGCATATTTGTGTTCTACTAATTTAATTTTAATGTCGAATTATTCACTCTCTGTATTTCAGTTCTCAAATAAAGCAAATGTTTGGTTATACTAAAACATATATATATATATGTATATATATGTGTGGCGTATGTGTATATGTACATATCTATATGTATACGTACATGTGTATGACACATATATATACATTATATATGTATGTATGTGAATCACATACAGTGAATATGAGTCAAATTTAGTACAAAAATAATTATACCTATATATTGGGTTAATAAAGTATCTGCTTCTTAAATTGTAAACTTTCTTTTAAAATACTTCTAATTGCTCACTAGTGTGGAATAATGTAAATCAAAGATATACAAAAGAAGAAGCTACTTTATCAAAACACTATTAATGCCCCCAATAAATTATACCAATTCATGAAACTCATGGAAAAGCTTTCTAGAATTATAAGCAAAATAAAAAGGTGGCAAAATGTCAAATTTAAAATAACCTTGTCAATTCAAGGACAAAATGAATCGTTTCAATTATCCCAGCATGTTTGGTGGTCTGGTCTTTGTCTGGGCCCTCTGCTTTCCCCATCCTTGTCACCTGGGCTTCTCACATTCATACCCATAACCGTGTCATTGACCATGTTATTGTTTAAGAGCACTGTGATTTCTGAAAGGATGTGTGTGGAGGTCATGTTTAAACCTTTGCCAGTTGCTATTATAATTACAGTGATTGTTATCTAGTGAAAGCTTTTTTGGCAGATTTCCACCAGAAGGCTAAAAGTTGCATCCAAGTTTATTTTCATTAAGCTATTGGGGTTTGCCATTCTATTTTAAAAGAGATTTAAATCCAGTTTAAAAAACTAATGTTAGCATTATTGAATTCCAACACTATCAAAAAGGGCTTCTGAATTCATTTAAAAATAAGTTAACTGATTATTTTAAAATTGTCACAAACCAGGACATTAAAGTCATGTCCTACTCTTTGCCACCCTGTGGACTGCGGCATGCCAGGCTTCCCTGTTCGTCACCATCTCTAGGAGTTTGCTCAAACTCATGTCCATTGAGTCAGTGATGCCATCCAACTATCTCATCCTCTGTTGTCCCCTTCTCCTCCTGCCTTCAATCTTTCCGAGCATCAAGGTCTTTTACAATGAGTCAACTCTTCGCATCAAGTGGCCAAAGTATTGGAGCTTCAACTTCAGCATCAGTTCTTCCAGTGAACATTCAGGATTGATTTCCTTTAGAATTGATTGGTTTGATCTCCTTGCAGTCCAAGGGACTCTCAAGAGTCTACTCCAACACCACAGTTTGAAGGCATCAATTCTTCGACCCTCAGCCTTTTTTTGTTGTCCAGCTCTCACATTCGTGCATGACTACTGGAAAAACCATAGCTTTGACTATATGGACTTTGGTAGGCAAAGCAATGTCTCTGCTTTTTAACTGTCTAGGTTTCTCATTGCTTTTCTTCCAAGGAACAAGCACCTTTTAATTTCATGGCTACAGTAACTGTCCACAGTGATTTTGGAGCCCAAGAAAATAAAATCTGTCACTCCATTCATAGGTAGCTCCAATAGGAGAATAATTCCTTTGATAATTTTTGCTTTTGTTTACTATTAACTACATATAAGGAAAAGTTAATGGATTTATAAGACAGCTATATAGTAATCAGAATTTTAAATGGTATGCTATTATATTTGGAAAATATAGAAAAGTGGCCCATTACCTGAGAATTTTGGTTAGTCCATTTTATTCTATATTTGCTTATATACACTGAGAGGAGAGAGAAAGGAGATTAAAACAATACCACCATTATGAAAATTAAAGTCCTGCCCACTCTTGTTCTTCATGGGTTTCCCAGGTGGCTCAGTGGTAAAGAATCTGCCTGTCAATGCAGGAGCCACAAGCTCAATTCCTTGGTCCTGAAGATCATCTTGGAGGAGAAAATGGCAACCCTCTCCAGTATTCTTGCCTGAAAAATCCCATGGACAGAGGAGCCTGGCGGGTCCACAAGATCAAAGAGCTGGACAAGACTGAGCATGCACACACAAGATCATTCATTAAATAAACTCTTTTATCAAAATTATCTTCTAAGTAAAAGCTCAATACTTAACTTCTTTTAGATAAAGAAATGCATGAAAGTAAAACACAGATAAAGATCCCAGACTGAAGGCTACCTCATGGCAAGATACTTGGAAATACTTGGAAAGTTCTTCTTTTTGCATTTCTAGAATTCATATATGCTTTCCAAATTGCTTGTTTGTGTGACTTTTAGCCTTTTAAAGTATAGCCATCCCTTGGTATCCTCAGGGGATTATCTCAAGGAAAACCAAGAATACCAAAGTTTGCAGATACACAAATCCCTGATATTAGAAGGGGTAGTACAGCCCATCCTCTGCGTCTGCAGGTTCTGATTCCCCAACCAACCAAGGATCAAAATGCAGAACCCACAAACATAGACAGCCAATTTTAGAAAAAATATTTTATATTCACTAGCACTTGACAAGATATGATGCATATTCACAAACATTTCCATTCAAATACAAGACAATCTTTATATCATGCATTTCTTAAAATGTTATCTAATTTAAATTCAACCCAATGGCATCAACTGCAAATAAAGAGAAGACATTTGTTTTTCGTTCATATCTTTTCATCATTGAACAAGAACTAGCTCTTTACTGCTGAGTAAATATTTCAGATTCACTGAAGTGGGAACACCTGAACATGAAGATATTAATCATCTATGAATGTATCTGTTAATGCCAGTTTATATATCTATTAAAAGATGAACTGCAGTATAATAAATATTTTAAGAATTCATTTGAGAAAAAAATCTATTCCAAAATGACAATATAAAACAAGAAATTGATAGGGGCACACTTTGCCCACAGGGGCCAGGGGAAAATTATATGTCCGCCCCTCAATATCCCATAGGTGTTGATTCCAGGATCTCCATGGAAACCAGAATCCAGGGATGATCATGTCCCTCATATGAGGTGACCATCAGTATATGTGGGTTCTGAATCCACAGATATGAAGAGATGACTTTATATTAGTTTCAAGTCATGGTCTTAAGAAAAAGATCCTTTGAAACAATGCATTTGGGGGAAGAATTTTAATCATCCTTTAAATTATCTCTTCTAAAAGTATTTATGGCAACTTCATCATAATTTTTTAAAAAATCTACTGTGATTTTTTCATGGATAAATATTGATTGGAATAGTCTAAAACACAGATTCCATACTGCTTCATTTATTTTTTAAAATGTTAGGTTTGTCTACCTCCTTTTCCTAGGGTCAGACAGTTTGACCTTATTTACGCCTATTTAACCATTAAAAAGAGTATTTGATATATATTTGATAAACTAGTTAAATGCCAAATCATTTTGACATGATTCTTATTACATCCTAGAATCTTTATGCTTTAAATGTAAGATTGACAAATAGAAAATAGCACTGGAAGAATCATAAGTTAATTCTTGGCTTGTAATAATGTAAGCAAAGATAAAGGAAAGAAGAAATGCTAATACTTTAGGTCAAAGAAGCAGAGAGAATGGAAAGGAAATGGGAGAAAAATCTGCTGTGTTTCAGTATGCCATTGTTTCTTAAACAAGAACAATGGAACATTGACCTCAAATGTCTTAATTAAGCTCCAGTCACAGCTTCTACTGTTGCCCTGGGTTAAAGCTGACATTTGATGACAATGTACGATATTTGTCTCTTGGTAATCTGTTGTTTGGATTGGCCTTACATTTGTTGTTATAGTTACAAACCTTAAGGAATGCAGGTTCTCAGAGAATCTCAAATTGGAGTAAACATGGAACAATATGTTCTAGACCACAGAGCATTTCTATATATATGTAATCCTAATATAACGTTAATAATCCTTATATAATTTTTTTTATGTAGGAAAGACACCTCATTTCAGACCAAGATGATCATACCATCAATAGTAAATACCAAGAGAAAAACAGTCACAGTTTAAAAAATACAATTTATATAACAGATGGATGGTTCTAACTCCAAGCTTATGTATATATATATATATATATATATTTTTTTTTTTTTTAATTAACTAGTACTTATTATGGTGGCTCAGATGGTAAAGAATCTGCCTCAGTGCAGGAGACCTGGGTTTGATCCCTGGGTTAGGAAGATCCTCTAGAGAAAGTAATGGTTACCCACTCCAGTATTCTTGCCTGGATAATTCCATGGACAAAGGAGTCTAGTGGGCTACAGTTCGTGGGGTTGCAAAGAGTCAGACACGACTGAGCAACTAACACTTTTACACCTATTTTAAGTTTGTATTTTGCTCTAAAACTTTAAGTATAATATCTAAATGCTTGCTCTTGCTAAATGATTATGGTTCATTAAAATCAACTAGTTGCTGGTGATAGAGATGGAAAAGAAATTTCCGTTTTGCCAATTAAAGAAACGGAAAAGAATTTGAACTAAACTACGATCCTATAAATAGTAAACTTGGCATGTCTTGTGTTTCTATAACATGGAATGACCATAAAGTTAAACGCCTTGAAAACTTGAACTGAGAACAGTAGCATTTACATTTTTTCACAGAAGGGGCATAAAAAATTGTTCACATTGTATATATGCCTGTATAAATCTCAGTGCAAAAACATATCTTCCACTGATATTAAAATGAGATGAAGACAAGTCAAAATAATTTGTCAATTAAGAATGTTTCTTAAGTGCTTAACAACTTTCCTTTCTAACTATAAATCATGTCATTGAATACAAGCTATGCCAACTACATTGTGGACAAAGGATATTAAAAGATATTTCTATTCATATAGTCAGCACCTGTTGGTACTTAGAAAATGATAGACATGTAGTAAATACTTAAAATTGTTTATTGATGTATGAATATGAATTTATAAGGAAACTGCATGATAATAAATGACCTGAAATTTTTAAAAATTATTTTCACTAGAGATATTCTTACAAATATACACCTTTAAGAGACTATTGAATAATATACAATGTTAAGAGATAATAATAAAATTATAAGTGCACACTTGTAAGGGGAACAGAATTAATATTTGCCTTTTCATTTTACCTAATCATTATTTATTAATGTACATACAAAGGTATCAATTTCTAGACAAGTGAGTCAGTAGGAATTGTGAGCTTAAGGGTAGAAGGGGCAGATGGTGTCCATGTCACCCTAGGAAGTATAATTCTAACAAAAATTGCTAAAGACAAAAGAAGCATGCATTTCCAAGTGAAGGATGGAGGGCTGAACTGGAAATTGTGTACATCAGCTCCTAAGTAGAGAATGTGATCAAGACCTAATGAAAAGAGATGCACACTATAGACAGCCCACAATTTTGTTTGTTGAAAAATATTCCTCTGTCAACAGGTATAACTAACTGCATTCCGTTGAACAAGGAAAAGAAAATGACCTCTCAGAGAGGCAGAGGTTTTACACTGGACCCCACGACACTGATGAGAGAGAGTATGAGTGTCAGGCAGCTGGGTGGGGGGCTTGCCTAACAGTGTGGTGAGGGTATCTAGATAACTTCTTGGGTGAGGGATAGCTTCTCTGAAAAGAGGGTGGTTGGCTCAAGAGAAGGATAAACTTCTCCAGTGCTGGCTATAACTTCATTTGTAATCTTGAATTCTTGGTCTCTCTGAGGAGATAAGAAAAATAGCACAAATATGAACTTTTTCTTAAAGAGAGAATTTAAGGATTTTCTTATATGCAAAATGGGAAAAATAGAAATGAAAAAGCTCACTTTATGGTTTTATTACTGTTATGGACTGAATGGTGTCCCCTCCCTCCCAAATTCATATGTTAAAATTATCAGCTTCAGTACCTCAGAATGTGACTGTTTTGGAGCTTGGTTCTTTCAGAAGTGACTAAGTAAAATGAGGCCCTAAGAGTGGATCCCAATTCAATCTGACTGATGTCCTTTATAAGAAAAGGAAAATTCGGACTCAGAGAGACATAAGGCACACACATACACAGAAGAAAGATCAGGTGAGGACACAGAAGGTGCCATCTGCACACCAAGGAAAGAGGCCTGTGAAGAAAGCTCACCTGCCGACACCTTGATCTTGAACTTCCAGCCTCCAGAATTGTGAGAAAAATGAATTTCTGTTATTTAAGCCAATTAATGTGTGGTATTTTCTTACCACAGAAAACTAATCAGACTAATCACGTGGACCACGGCCTTGTCTAACTCAGTGAAACTATCAGCCATGTCATGTAGGGCCACCCAAGATGGACAGGTCATGGTGGAGAGTTCTGACAGAATGTGGTCCACTTCTGATAAAAGAGAATGACAAACCTTCAGTATTCTTGCCTTGAGAACCCCATGAACAGTATGAAAAGGCAAAAAGATAGGACACTGAAAGATGAACTCCTCAGGTTGGTAGGTGCCCAATATGCTACCGGAGGAGTGGAGAAATAACTCCAGAAAGAATGAAGAGATGAAACCAAAGAGAAAACAACACCCAGTTGTGGATGTGACTGGTGATGGAAGTAAAGTCCAATGTTGTAAAGGACAATATTGCCTAGGAACCTGTAATGTTAGGCCCATGAATCAAGGGAAATTGGAAATGGTGAAACAGGAGATGGCAAGAATGAACATCAACATTTTAGGAATCAGTGAACTAAAACGGACTCAAATGGGTGAATTTAAATCAGATGACCATTATATCTACTACTGTGGGCAAGAATCCCTAAGAAGAAATGGAGTAGCCCTCAGAGTCAACCTAAGAGTTCAAAATGCAGTATTTGGGTGCAGTCTCAAAAATGGCAGAATGATCTCTGTTCGTTTCCAAGGCAAACCATTCAATATCACAGTAATCCAAGTCTATGCCCCCACTAGTAATGCTGAAGAAGCTAAAGTTGAACGGTTCTATGAAGGCCTACAAGACCTACAAGACCTTAGAACTAACACCCCAAAAAAGAGGTCTTTTTCATTATAGGGGACTAGAATGCGAAAGCAGGAAGTCAAGAGATATGTGGAGTAACAGGCAAATTTGGCCTTGGAGTACAAAATGAATCAGGACAAAAGCTAACAGAGTTTTGCCAAGAGAACACACTGGTCATAGCAAACACCCTCTTCCAACAACACAAGAGAAGATGCTACACATGGACATCACCAGATCATCTATACTGAAATCAGATTGATTATATTCTTTGAAGCCAAAGATGGAGAAGCTCTAAACAGTAAGCAAAAACAAGACCGGGAGCTGACTGTGGCTCAGATCATGAACTCCTTATTGCCAAATTCAGACTTAAATTAAAGTACAGAAAACCACCAGACCATTCAGTTCAGTTCAGTTCAGTTCAGTTCAGTCACTCAGTCGTGTCTGACTCTTTGCAACCCCATGAATCGCAGCACGCCAGGCCTCCCTGTTCATCACCATCTCCCGGAGTTCACTCAAACTCACGTCCATTGAGTCTGTGATGCCATCCAGCCATCTCATCCTCGGTCATCCCCTTCTCCTCCTGCCCCCAATCCCTTCCAGCATGAGAGTTTTTTCCAATGAGTCAACTCTTCTCATGAGGTGGCCAAAGTACTGGAGTTTCAGCTTTAGCATCATTCCTTCCAAAGAAATCCCAGGGTTGATCTCCTGCAGAATGGACTTGTTGGATCTCCTTGCAGTCCAAGGGACTCTCAAGACCATTCAGGTATGACCTAAATCAAATCCCTTATGGTTATACAGTGGAAGTGACAAATATATTCAAGGAATTATATCTGATAAACAGAGTGCCTGAAGAACTATGGACGGAGGTCCATGAAATTGTACAGGAGGCAGGGATGGTCATTTGAATGCAGAGTTCCAAAGAATAGCAAGGAGAGATAAGAAAGCCTTCCTCAGTGATCAGTTCAAAGAAATAGAAAAAAACAATAGAATGGAAAAGACTAGAGATCTCTCCAAGAAATTTAGAGATACCAAGGGAACATTTCATGCAAAGATGGGCACAATAAAGGACAGTAATGGTATGGACTTAACAGAAGCAGAAGATAATAAAAAGAGGTGGCAAGAATACACAGAAGAACTGTACAAAAAAATCTTCATGCCCAGATAACCACAATGGTGTGATTAGTCACCTAAAGTCAGACATCCTGGTGAAGTGGGCCTTAGGAAGCATCACTATGAACAAAGCTAGAGAGGGTAATGGAATTCCAGCTGAGCTATTTCAGTTCTAAAAGATGGTGCTGTTAAAGTGCTATACTCAATATGCCAGCAAATTTGGAAAACTCAGCAGTGGCCACAGGACTGGAAAAGGTCAGTTTTCATTCCAATCCCAAACAAAGGCAATGCCAAAGAATGTTTAAACTACTACACAATTGCACTCATCTCACATGCTAGTAAAGTAATGCTCAAAATTCTCCAAGCCAGGCTTCAACTGTACATGAACCATGAACTGCCAGATGTTCAAACTGGATTTAGAAAAGGCAGAGAAACCAGAGATGAAATTACCAACATCTGCTGGATCATTGAAAAAGCAAAAGAGTTCCAGAAAAACGTCTATCTCTGCTTCATTGACTATGCCAAAGCTTTTGACTACGTGGATCACAACAAACTGTGGAAAATTCTTAAGGAGATGGGAATACCAGACCACCTTATCTGCCTCCTGAGAAATCTGTATGCAGGTCAAGAAGAGTTAGAACTAGACATGGAACAAAGATTTAGAACTTGGTTCTAAATCGGGAAAGGTGTACATCAAGGCTGTACATTGCCACTCTGCTTATTTAACTTTTATGCAGAATGAATGAATGAATGAATGAGTGAAGTCACTCAGTCATGTCTGACTCTTTGCGATCCAATGGACTGTAGCCTAGCAGGCTACTCTGTCCACGGGGTTTTCCAGGCAATAGTATTGGAGTGGATTGCCATTTCCTTCTCCAGTGGATATTCCCGACCCAGGGATCGAACCCAGGTCTCCCGCATTGTAGACAGATGCTTTACCGTCTGAGCTACCAGGAAGTCTCCATTCTATGCAGAATACATCATGACAAATGCAGGGCTGGATGAAGAACAAGCGATTAAGATTGCTGGGAGAAATGCCAATAACCTGGATACACAGATGATACCACCCTTATGGCAGAAAGTGAAGAGGGACTAAACAGCCTCTTGATGAAAGTGAAAGAGGAGAGTGAAAAAGTTGGCTTAAAGCTCAACATTCAGAAAACTAAGATCATGGTATCCAGTTCCATCACTTCATTTCAAATAGATGGGGAAAGAATGGAAACAGTGACAGACTTTATTTTGGGGGGCTCCAAAATCACTGCAGATGGTGGCTACAGCCATAAAATTTAAAGACACTTGCTCCTTGGAAGAACAGCTATGACCAACCTAGACAGCATATTAAAAAGCAGAGGCATTGTTTTGCCAACAAAGGTCCATCTAGTTAAAGCTATGGTTTTTCTAGTAGTCATGTATGGGTGTGAGATTTGGACTATAAAGAAAGTTGAGCTCCAAACAACTGATGCTTTTGAATTGTGGTGCTAAAGAAGACTCTTGAGAGTCACTTGGACTCCAAGGAAATCAGATGAGTCCATCCTAAAGGAAATCAGTCCTGAATATTCATTGGAAGGACTGATGCTGAAGCTGAAACTCCAATACTTTGGCCACCTGATGGGAAGAACTGAATCTTCTTCAGCTGGAAAAGACCCTGATGCTGGGAACGATTGAGTGCAGGAGGAGAAGGGGACGACAGAAGATAAGATAGTTGGACAGCATCACTGACTCAATGGACATGAGTTTGAGCAAGCTCCAAGAATTGGTGATGAACAGGGAAGCCTGGCGTGCTGCAGTCCATGGGGTCGGAAAGAGTCTGACATGACTGAGCAACTGAACTGAACTGAACTGATTTTCTTATGGCAGCCTGAGCAAACTATATAGTTAATAACCAAATTCATAAAAAGTCTCTGTAAATGTAACAGGTTGCTTAAAAAAAACAAAACTAAACTAAACTAATTTGAACCACTAATCTGTTCTCTTTTCTAAGAGCTGACTCATTGGAAAAGACCCTGTTGCTGGGAAAGATTGAAGGCAGGAGGAGAAGGGGACGATAGAGGATAAGATGGTTGGAGGGCATCACCAACTTGATGGACATGAGTTGATCAAGCTCCTAGATGGTGATGGACAGGGAAGCCTGGCGTGCCGCAGTCCTTGGGGTTGCAGAGAGTCAGACACAACTGAGTGAATGAACTGAACTGAACTGAATCTGTTCTCCATCTCCACAATGGTAGTGTTTTAAGAATGCCATATAAATATAATAGAATCAAATATCATCTAAACTTTCAGATCGGCTCTTCATCCAAGATAATTCTCTTGAAATTATCTTGAACTTGAAACCCAAGTTCTTATGTGCAGTAATAGACCATTCCCTTTTATTGTTAAGTAATATGCCACAATATGAATGCATTACACTTTATTTAACCCTTCACTACTGAAGGGCATTTGAGCTGTTTCCAGTTTGGAGCTATTATGAATAAGTTGCTACTAACATTAATGTATATGTTTCCATGCAGATATGTAAGTTTTCATTTCTCTGGGGAAAATGCTCAAGGGTGTGATTGCTGAATCATATGGTAAATATTTTAACATTCTTAAGTGTTATACTATTTTCCAGAGTGACTGTACCACTTTACATGCCCACCAGCGATATGTGAGAGAAGTCCAATTTATCTACAATAGGAAATAGCCAATGTATGTGCCATATAAAAATTTCCAGAGCACCAAAATATAGTTATCTGCTTTTATTTTATGAGGTTCTCATACCTGTACACCTAAACCCGGTAAGCTAGCTCTTTGGAATTTAAGAGAAAAGAAAGTTCTCAATCTATAGCAATTTCCTCTTTGCAAATGATCTATTCCTGGTTGCTTTTAAACAACATATGACTTCATTGAGAGCAATGTCGGGAAGACCTGCATACAAGTGGTCCTCACAAGTTGGCACAACCCATTCCAGCATACTGCTGCACAGAAATAGATGAGCACACAGAGACACACACACACCAGATTTACTCCTTCATGAATATGGGTAGAAAATTAAATAAAATGGTGGTATGAGTTTAATAACATGATGACATAAACAAATGCAAAGACAGATATAAAATTAAAAGTATGTTAGAGTACAATTTTAGGAAAAAAGTCTATATAAATTTATAAATATATTTATAGAATCAGAGTTGAAAACTCCAAAATGTTAATAGTTTTATTGCTGGGTAGTTGAATAATGAATGATTTTAGAGATTTCATGATTGTGTTTTCTCTGTATTCCAAATTTTCTTAATGAACTTGTTTTCTTAATCAGAAATAAATAATGTATTTTATTATATTTAAAAGTCTAGAATCTGAGGGGTCAAAATTATCAATGAACATAGAATAAAACAAAACATAGATAAGTGATAATGTTGCATAATGGAGTACAAAATGAGCTCAGAAAAGGTGAAGTTGATTTTAAATGGAAACTAAACAAGATCATGGAGTGAATCAGATGCTTCCAGGAGAAAATTTGAGCACGATTTTCCCTTTCTTCCTATCTGAGGAAAATTCTCAAAGAGATTCCACATGATGGGTTTGGGGAGACAGCTGTTAAAAAAGAAAACTAAGCCAGATAATCCTGAATTTAAATACTCTTCTTCACTATCTATGCTATTTGGGGCGAGTCATCCTCTTGAAGCCTCAGTTTCTTCCTCTGCCATCAGGTCAATATTCCTGCTTCATTAAAAAGTCAAATGATAAAATTGTTCAAAGAAGACTTTCCTTCTGTTACCTCATATTACTTGAAATTATAAGCCACCAAAATTCCAACACAAGTTTTTATAACCATGACAGTGAAAAGTATTGGGCTAGGAGATGCTTCACTTTAAAGAGATAGATGGGATTTCAATTTTATGATTTACATTGTAGGAAGAGAGATTATATAATGTTTAAAAGATGTGTATTATATTTTTAAAAACCAGTAACAGAAGGTAAATTTTTACTTTGTATGTAATCTGCTCATTTGTTCACTTACTCAACAGATATCTATAAAGTACAGGCTCAGTGAAAATCAGCCATTAGAAAGTCACAGGAAAATATAAGATTAATGACACCTGGGGACAAGACGTTTTCAGGAACTTGAGTAGATGGCACCATGCACGTTTCAGAGCAGTGCAGGTGGCAATGCTGGCCCTGTTGTCTCTGTGCCTACTCCTTCTGCGATAATATGGTACCTGCAGGCCCAACCAGCAAGTGCCTGAAGTTAAGACAACTGCTTACTCAGTCTGATAATAAAACAGAATGTGTAAAATGCACAATGACTATCCAAATTTATACTCATCTATTTCAGAACTACTCAGTCTCTGAGTTAACATGATAAGGTCAATACTCATCATGTCTTCCTTCCTGACTCTCTTTCCTCTAAAAGAGATAAGTGGTACTTTGTTTTCTGGCAACACTTTCCCCACCAGTTACCCATGACCACTGTAAGAGTCTGCTCAGACTGCTGTAACAAAATACTATAGATCAGGTGTCTCAAACCAGACATGTATTAATATGTTGCCCTGTTCTGGATCATAGAAGTCCAAGAGTCGAAATCTCCAGCAAATGAAGAGCGAATAGCCCACTGGCATCTAAACAGCTACAGTGAGGAGGGTAAGGATAATAAAGTAGGAAGTATGAGTTTTAAATATGCTGGCATTTCCAGGAAGAGGGAGTCGCTGTCTAGAGATGGAAATGAATAGCAAGAAAGCCCGGTAGAATGTGTGAGAGAGATAGACAGTCATGATTTGAAAAGTCTCTGCAGGAATGCATATCATCAGAGGAGGGCCAGATGCCGATTCAGGAAGGAGGATGAAGGCTTACTTGTAAAGAGTTGATAGAGGTTATAACGAAATTTGCTGATGATTAATTGTGGCTTCCAGAGGTTACGCTCCAGAACGGATTTCAAGAGTTGGGGTGGAATGAGCGATGGGTTCAGAATAAGGGCTACCCTGGGCTGAGTGAACATGGGTTTCTGGGTCTTAGAGACAAGTCGGAAAGCCTCAGCCTTCTCTCTTAGGCTTGTAAAGGTAACACAAGTAAACAGAGATAAGCAATCTCATGAGATCCTCTTTACAATCAAGCAGCTAGACAGGAATACAAAGGCTGCCAATGCAGGGGAAGGATAAGGATCTTGCCATGAGTGTTTGGAACCTCAAAAAAGATGAATAGATTGGAAGTGTGGCAAAATTACCAGAAACTTGTAGAAATCAGAGGAAATGCTTTTCGGCTGGAAACTATTGGCATTGAGTTAAAAACATGATCAGTAAAGAGAGAGTTCTGCTGTAACCTTTTAAAAATAGTAATATGATACCAACACTAATACTGCTAAAAATATATGTGATTATAATTGTAAGTGTAATACACTGTACGTGTAAAGTGTAAAGTGCTCAGTCACTTCAGTTGTATCCAACTCTTTGCGACTCTATGGACTGTAGCCCACCAGAGGATTATCCAGGTAAGAATACTGGAGTGAGTTGCCATCTTCTCCTCCAGGGAATCTTCCAACCCAGGGATTGAACCCGACTCCTGTCTCTCCTGTATTGCAGGAAGATTCTTTACCCATTGACTCGAAAATTAATACATGTAGTAAAATCATCTAACTATAATTTCCCTATTGGAAACTATATAGAGAAATATGATAAACTTACATATACTACCACTGAAATTAATAAATGTTAGCAGTATACATCATTTATTTCAGATCATTTTTAAGAAGGAAATCTCAATGATACTCCTATGTACATTTTGCCAGACACTCCTCTTCCTTCTTGTCTAAGGCAAACACCATCATGAATTTTATTTATTCTTTATACGTATGTTCTGTTTACATTTTAACATAGATATATGCCCATGAAGGCATGTAATATTTTGTGAGTTCTAAAAGTTAATATTAATTTTATTGTATAATTAATAAATCATGTTATCTTTACCTGCCAATTTGGAACTAGCTCCCTTTCATTTAGTATTAATATTATACTGTTCTGCTGCTGCTAAGTCGCTTCAGTGGTGTCCAACTCTGTGCGACCCCATAGACAGCAGCCCACCAGGC
Source organism: Oryx dammah (assembly GCF_014754425.2). Taxonomy (NCBI): domain Eukaryota; kingdom Metazoa; phylum Chordata; class Mammalia; order Artiodactyla; family Bovidae; genus Oryx; species Oryx dammah. The sequence continues at coordinate 88,966,982 of NW_024070202.1, forward strand.
TCCCCTGTCCCTGGAATTCTCCAGGCAAGAACACTGGAGTGGGTTGCCATCTCCTTCTCCAATGCACGAAAGTGAAAAGGGAAAGTGAAGTCGCTCAGTGGTGTCCGACTCTTAGCGACCCCATGGACTGCAGCCCACCAGGCTCCTCCGTCCATGGGATTTTCCAGGCAAGAGTACTGGAGTGGGGTGCCGTTGCCTATTATACTGTTCTATTCCCTCACATAAATATACCACAATTTATTTATCCATTCATCTGTTGATAACATTTTGGTTGCTCTAGTTTTTAAAATTTTAACAATGTCACAATGAATATTTGTGAATATGTCTCTTGAGTACATGTGGGAAAATTTCTCAAGGGCTTTAAAAGGTCTTCCCTAGCGGCTCAGTGGTCAAGAGTCTGCCTGCCAATACAGGAGCCATGGATTTGATCCCTGGGTTGGGAAGAACTCCTGGAGAAGGAAATGGCAACCCATTCTAGTATTCTTTTCTGGGAAATCCCATGGACAGAGGAAACTGGGGGGCTATAGTCCATGAGGTCACAAAGAGTTGGACATGACTTAGTGACTGAACAACAACAACATACTTAGAAACGGAATTGCTGAGTTGAAGCTATGGATATTTTCAACCTTTCTACCTACTACAAAATTATTCCTCAAAAAGGTTGTACCAATTTCCACTCCAACCAGCAAGGCTGAAGAATATCCATTTACCTATATCTTTGCTTACATTTTGAATTGTCAGACTAACCTATTCTTTAATTTTATAGGTGACATAATATATCTCACTTTTATAATCTGCATTTCCAGAACAATCAGTGAAGTTGGACATCTTATCATCTTCTTTTTGACCATTCTTGTGTCCTCCTTTGTCAATTTCTTGTCATACCTAATACATTAATACATAAACAATATAAATATATATATCTGTGTGTGTCAAGTTTTTAGTGTCTAGTTTTATCTTTTATATTGTCATTTGGAAGGTTTTCAATGTGATATAATTGAATTGATCAAAGTTTTGACTTAAAATCTTTGCTTTTCTGTCTGATTTGCTTAAAGTCACTAGTCAAATAACTTAATCTTTAATATCATCTTGATCTTTAATACCATCCATGGAAATAGCTCACACTATTGTTTCATGAGTAGAGCTTGCTCAGCAAGGAACATAGAGTCATCAAAGTTGTATGAGCAGACTTAGTATGATCATTTTCTAGACGGAGTACTATAAACCCTATGAAAAATATGTTACTGCCCACAAAATCCTGCAAAGCAGACAGGACTGTAAATGCTGAAGAGAATAAGTATTTCCTATTGCTTTGCCTTGTACATGTTTTATGTATAGGATAAGTTGGATTTATGAGCTTTAAGGTCATTAAAGGAAATGTTTGGAGCAGGTACAGACAACAAAATCAATAGCGTCTAGATAGACTGAGATCATATGAACAGATTTATTGTCTTGACCTTTCACTCCAAATGCCCTGTCTTATTTTGTTGTAATAAAAGTTAAACACATATATAAAACAACAGAGAATGGATAATTCTGATGTGACAACATTACCAAAATCTCAGGGTCTGTATATAATCTGTGATCTCAGTACTATTTTTAGCTTTTTAAAAATATTTCTGCTCCTAGATTAAGGTCATTTCATGATTTCCACTGCCCCACTGACTTGTGGACTCAATACAAACATCTGCTCTATTTTTACAGTTTTAGTGAAATTACTTTTTAATTTAGGCATAGGTTAAGTTAAATTTGGGTTTCTTAGAATTAGTTGAACTTGTCTGAGGTCTATGTATGGAGGGATTTGTTAAAAGGCAGGAGAATGATAAAAAAAAGTTTTCCAATGCATATGGTTTGTTTTCAATGAACACACATAACTCTGTCTATGTATGTACTTACACACATTCTGTTTTTTAACTTTTCTATTTGTCTTTTCTCCTTTGGTGGTTTCATCAGCCTCATGACTTAAAGATATCTGTTTGGTGTGATTGCCTCAAAATTATTTCTTTACTCTTTCCAAAATTATTTCTACTAAATCTACAACATATCAATGGCCTACCAACATTTCCACTTGCATTTTGAATAAGATTATCAAAGTGCATGTTTCTAAAACCGAGTCCTGACTCTTCCTTTCACACCCAAATACCTGCAACTCCCAGGATCTTTCCCATTGCAGGTGTAATAACTCCATTCTCTTAGTTGTCCAGGCCAAATGTGGCCTCATTCTTTATCTTACTTCTTTCTTATGCCACTCCATTTACAAGAAAAATTCCATCAGGTCCACCATTGATTACTTAGAACCAAGCACTTTTCACACCTTTGCTGGTACCATCCCGGTCCAAGAAACCATCAGATAACCAATAAATGACTTCCTGCTGTCATTTCCTAACTACACTTGAAGTCAGCAATGTTTTTGAAGGTGAGAACTTGGACCAGTACTGAACAGGGTTGCTACAGTGATTGGATGTCATGTCTGTTTCACAGTCAGAAGAGCTCATTGATCAAGGAAGCAACATAAGTGTGATGGTTAGTTTTATGTGTCAGCCAGATGGAAGTTTTTGGTTAAATGTTATTCTGGATGTGTTTATGAGAGTTTTTTGGATGAGATTAACATTTGAATCAGTAGACTGAATTAAGCAGACTGCTCTCTCTGAGGTGGGTGGCCCTTGCCCAATCAGCTGACGGCCTGAATAAAGCAAAAAGTTGAAAGAGGTAGAATTTGCTTTCTATGCCTGACTGGAACATTGCTTTTCTCTTTCCTTTGAATTTGGATTCAAAGTGGAACTTTCATCATTGACTCTCCAGGTTCCCAGTCCTATGGACTTCGGCTAGAATTATACCATTGGCTCTTTTACATCTCCAGACTGCTGACTGCAGATCTTGGGACTTCTCAGCCTCCATAAATGCATGATGCAATTCTTCATAATAAATCACTCCCTCTCTCGTTCTCTCTCTCATATTTCTGTTCAATGGTTCAACATAAGACAAAGATTTCTTAGAATTAAAATATTTCCAAAAGGGGGGATATTTAATGAGGTCATGAGCAACTTGTAACTAAAAGTTTTCAACTTAAAACAGGCTGCCCCTCTGTTTCAGAGGGATACGGTATGGTATCACCAACTTGATGGACACGAGTGAGTAAGCTCCAGAAGTTGGTGATGGACAGGGAAGCCTGGCATCCTGCAATCCATGGGATCACAAAGAGTCAGACACGACTGAGCAACTGAACTGAATTGAACTGAACTGGTATGGTAAATGGGAGCATATATATGTCTAATGGGTAGGTGAAAAGAAGGAGATACTAAATTATATCCTTTCTTTCTTCTGAAAACATACTGAAAATAAAATACCCAAATAAGAAAAAGAGACAGCAAAGTATTGTGCACATAGCAGATGGCCAATAAATCTATGTAAAATTAATAAATTAACAATTGTAATATGTTATAATGCTCAAAGGATCATGGAGACGTTGTTTTCTCCAACATTGATGAAGGATTTAGTTATTTAGGCTTCTTTACTTGGAGATTACAAATTCTTCCCATACATTTTGGGAATTAAATTATTTTAACTTTCTGCTATACTTCGAAAATAATAGCCTGATAAGTCCCAAAATTCTAGCACTGTATTGACCGTGTCATTGTGTGATCTATAAAATAAACATTAATATACATAAACAAAATACACTAAAATAACAATGTCGTTTTGCTCAATAAAATACCCCATGGAATTCACTACTTGGTTTTTGACATTTTGTAGAGAATTTCACATAACAGCTGATGAAATCCAATAAGCTAGATACATTAGGGATTTTCCATAGTTCCTTGAAAATAGATGTAGTATAAATAATCATTTTGCTTTGTATACCTCTGTCTATATACTGTTTTAAAGTCTTAAAATAATACAGTTGAAACTTATTTTCTGAACACTTTTTATTAAAAAGGGTTAAAAAATCCCTTGAGATTATATATGTCTAATATTAAGTTTCAGGAACTTCCATATAGCTCAGATGGTAAAGAATCTGCCTGCAATGCAGGAGACCTGGGTTTGATCCCAGGGTCAGGAAGGTCCCTTGGAGAAAGAAATGGCAATCCACTCCAGCATTCTTGCCTGGGGAACTCCATGGACAGAGGAGCTTAACAGGCTACAGTCCATGGGATCTCAAAGAGTAGGAACACACTAAGGGACTAACACACACAATATTAAGTTTCAGTGTAGGGGTGGGTGGGATAGAGGTCCAAGAGGGAGGGGACATGTGTTTACATATAGCTGATTCACTTCTTTGTAGAACAGAAACTAGCACATTATAAAACAACTGCTGCTGCTGCTAAGTCTCTTCAGTCGTGTCCAACGCTGTGCAGCCCTATAGACGGCAGCCCACCAGGCTCTCCCATCCTTGGGATTCTCCAGGCAAGAACACTGGAATGGGTTGCTATTTCCTTCTCCAATGCATGAAAGTGAAAAGTGAAAGTGAAGTCGCTCAGTCATGTCCGACCCTCAGCGACCCCATGGACTGCAGCCTACCAGGCTCCTCCGTCCATGGGATTTTCCAGGGAAGAGTACTGGAGTGGAGTGCCATTGCCTAATAAAAATGATAAAGATCAGTTTCTGTTTTGTATTAGTCTTTATAAGTAGGTTGAATGATCGTTTGGAACACAAAAATGGGTTCAAACTATCTGCTATAAACTACCTCTGTGGCTTCACAGCGAAATGTTTGATCCTTTCCAAGCCTTGTTTAGCTTAATGCCATAGAGACAGTCCAATAATTCACTTTATCCAAAGTACTGCTGATGCCTTTCTATGACTGTTCTCTTGTAATGAACAAGTGATGTTGCATCTTTTTTGAACTGAAGCTAGCTTTACCTCTTTTTACATCTTTAGTTTCCATAAACTTCAGAATACCATACAGCTTTTGAGTTGAAACAAATTAAAATCAACCTTATTTGAAAAATTTTACAATTGTTGAAAGAATTATAGTAGTATGCAGTATTGTTAATAATTAGCAGTGATTCCTATCAATTGGCAATTTTATTTTATGGTTAGATAGCACTCTCACATCCATCCATCCTTTTCAGATTTATCCAATTCAACTCAACAAGCCCCTTGAACGAATTTGTTACTGAGTTTCTCCCAAGAGAATATACAAGACTGAGAGTATTAGAAACTTCGTTGGACATTAAAAGATTGTCAAGGATCATCTTTACTTTTAGACTTTGACAATCTTAATCAAGTCTAAAGAAACATATTGAAGATGTACAGTGTCTTAGGGCTAGCTCATCTCACCTGAAATTTTATTATAAAGAAATTAAGGGCAGTCTTAAGTCATTCCAGTTACCATTAATCTTTTTCAGAGAAGCATCCCTGTTAGTAACTGAGCTATCAAGAATTTAAAAAAAAATAAATAAAAAGAAATACCTTCCTGCTACCTTTTCCTTTGGTATCCTGTACTGTGTTTCTAGGGAAATAGGAAAAAAATCCAAAAATTAGTGAAGTGGAACAGACATACAGTAATGTCATGTCAACATTTATTTATGGCCTGCCAGTTACGATGGATAAAATAAAAAGTCTAGAGGATTTTAAAAGCAGTACTTGCAAGGAATTCCAGGGCAGCTGGTACATCTCACTTGTCACACTGGAAATGGAAAAAGTGCAATCTATATCTGTAATTATTTGCTTGGGTTCACCATCCATTTTCCCAGATCCTACATTAATCATTTTATTTCTACTCGTCTGACATGGCCTTCCAACTTCAGTACAGAAAACTCTCTATTTTTATTAATCTCTTGTATTTCATGGTTTCCACAACCTTATTTGTTTTAAGAGATGCTATTCATTTTAAGTATAACAAGCTCTACCTAATGACTGACATATGTTGTAAAGGTCTGTGGTATTATTCAGCTATTTGGAATTTGGAATGAATTTACCCATAAGGCTGTGCTATGAATGCATGTTAAATGTTTATGGCTAATGGTGAAATTACATCTATTCTTTATGCACCAGAACTGTAGCTCCAGAGGTAACATTTCTTTGTGTAAATCATAATTTATAATTTTGCTTCTGTAGAGAGATGACATTCCCAAGCAGGTATCCAAACATCTATTCATTGATTCATTTAAAAAATACTGTACCAGTGATGATAAGTGTCAGATGTTGGAGATTTAATAGTGTAAGAAATACTATTTCTGTTCTTCAAAAGCACAGGTGACACAGAGTATTAGGCAAAAGAGTACATTATGTTAACACCCTCTTCATTGCAGTTTGATGCAAGTCAACAAGCAGAAAGATCAGCGCAGGGGATATTCCAATATTTCAGGAGAAATATGATATTACAGAGGAGATAAAAATCAGTGAAAATGGTTTCAAGAGATATTAAGGATGGGAAAGAGTCCAATATGAAACCCAAGATGTTGTGACTCTTGGACAGTGAATTAGAGAGAGTTTATAGTTCAGTTACATTTTCACAAGAGAAATTACCCTTTTACAAGAGTAAGTACCTGAGTCTGAGACAGCCAGTTCTCTTGTCAGAGTGACCATTGGAAATGAATTTTTCCTTGGTGCTACCAAATTTTTACTAAAGATTTTCTAATCCTTTTATTACTAGTTATATTAATTTATGTAATCAAATAGTAAAATGATGATGAGATTTATCCCTGATGGAACTGAGTTATCAAGTTGAGATCACTGAATTAGTTATAATGTATTATCTTTTCTCTGACGTAAGACAAACTATATTATTCATCTACCCAAGGTGTTCAAAATCATTTGTAGTTATTAACTGTTCAGACAATGGGGTAGCTCAGCTCAGCCAATGTCGCAATAAGCATCTTCCCTGCCCTCACCTGAACTTCAGAATACCAAATTTTTCAGTATTTTGTGCAATGAAACAACTTAATACTTAGGAAGATCTCATTTATACACTGTTTCCTCCTAATAGTTTACTGCAAGAAACTAAACTGTACATGTGATGTTTTATACTAAATTATATTAACCTATTTAGTTAATAAGTTTTCAAATAGATGGTTCATGATTGTCCTGGTTACAAACTTCACTTATCTTTTCAAAATTTTTGGCAGACTAGGGTAGCTTGGGAAATAGATATCTATCCATTTTATTATATTCACATTTACATAGATTCACTAGCAAAAGCAAACTTTCATATAAGATTGATTTTAATTTTTTTTTAACTATTGCTTTACTTTCCTGTAAGATGGGGCATGTGCTATATGTTGGCATTTATCCAACATTCTTTCCAGTAAAGCTGAATCTCAGGGCAAATTCCATAGCTTCATGGAATGGAATGGGATTTTTATTTAATATCCCAAATACCTCAATCAGTTTCACTCTGAGTGTTACTCTTTTGGCAATATATTTCTATCTTTATTTTCAGAATGTGAATGATTTTCAGTCTCCTGCATATTTGACACATAATTTGATCAAACACACAACTCCTTTACTTCCTAGAACATTTCATCTCTCCAATGTCAATCCAATCTTAGTAGCTCTTTGGAATATGTTTTTGTTTATTTTCACACTTTTCTTTTGGTTAAGTGCTTTGTCAGTCAGAAAATGATTCACTGAAATTGTTTATCCAATGCACTGTAATTTGACATAGTACTGTATGTTTCTAACACTTATATTTTTACTAATATTGTTCCCTTGTTCCTTTATCATTCACATTTCCTTGACAGTTCTCTAAAAGAAACCCGCTTTTCCTGCATTTAGTATCACTTTTTTCAACTGTTGTCAATTTTAATTACTGCATAAGATTCTGAGGGGAAAACTTATCTTTGTTAAGAATAATAAAAACCAATGAACTGATTTTCTTGAGTTCTAGGGATAAAAAAGAAGTTTAGAAAAATTACTGTTCATCTTCTCTTTTAAAGAAAAGATGTATTTTGAATAATGAAACTTTTTATGTAGTGGGTCCATTAAAAGCACTTATAGCTATTGCTTTTTAACAGCAATACAACAACAATAATAACAACAAATGTTTTAATTGACTGAAATTTCTGAGTTTAGAAGGAGGGATGGTTTAAATCTGGTTAGGAACTTATGTGACAGTTAGGAAGTGAGCCATCAATGTTAACAGAGCTTTCCCCATTTAAATAGCATGCCTGTCTATTGTGATCTCATATAATACAAAGAAAAAAACACCAAGTCCAAATAAGGATTTAATTTATGTACAGTTACATTTGTCAATCCATGTTTACCATGTCTCACATCAAAGATATTATCTTGCTACTACTAAAGGTAACTTGATGAGGGAGTCCATCACGGTCATTATTAGGTCAAGACACACACTTTTTTTTTTTTTTTACTTTTTATCTTTTATTTTTAAAATTTTAATGTTATATTGAACTCTAGTTGATTTACAATATTGTGTTAGTTTCCAGTGTACAGCAAAGTGATTCAGTTATACATATATCTATTCTTTTTCAAACTGTTTACCCATTTAGGTTATTAGAGAATTTTGTTCAGAGTTCCCTGTGCTATATATTAATAGTAGGTTTCTTATTGGGGTATAGTTGATTTGCAATGTTGTGTTAGTTTATGCTGTACAACAAAGTGAATCAGCTGTATGTACACATATATTCCGTCCCTCTTGGACCTCTTTTCTACCCCCTTCCCACCCATCTAGGTCACCACAGAGGACCCAGCTGAAGGGAATGCGATTTTTAAGATCTGTATATCTTGCGAGCACGTTGTCCCTTCAGTTGCGTCCAACTCTTTGTGGCCCCGTAGACTTTAGCTCATCAGGCTCCTCTGTCCCTGGGATTCTCCAAGCAAGAATGCTGGAGTGGGTTGCCATACTCACCTCCAGAGGATCTTCCCAACCCAGGGAACAAATCGGCGGCTCCTGAGCCTCTTGCATTGCAGGCAGATTCTTTAGCACTGAGACACCAGGAACGCACCTTGTGTAGCTTGCATGACTGCCTAAAACCGGTAAGAACCCATTTTATATTAAAGGCTGTTTTCCTCTTTACAAAGGAAAGTAAGTAACAATTTTATTACAGAGATGAATCAGTGAGATCTTCTGCACCTAGGATGGTGTGAAAGTATTATGATGACACGAAGCTAAGCACTAAACCTAGAATAAGAGGTTCTGAATTTGAATCTCTGCTTCACCATGTAGTAACTATATGATATGAGACAATATAACTAACTTTTTGAGATCATTGATTTTCATCAACCATGAAAAATGATAGCCTTTTTGATTACAAAGAATGTGAAAAATATAAGACCGTGTTTGAAAAGTCTATACACTTCCACAATGTTATTATATTTATTCTACTAACCTCCCTCAAGCTCATCCCTCAAGCAGGTTTCTCCTAGTATGTTTACTTCATACAATTCAAGCACTAGTCTTAGTTTCCCTGGTCTCTTTGAAACTGGAGAATTGTTATTCACCAATATTAATAAGTTGGAACCACCAGATCTGCCTTGATATCTTCTACATACTTACAAACTGTATGTATTTACTCCATATTCATAGGCAATTCCATTTCAACCATCCCATCCCCACCTTGTTTCTATGTAGACTAAATACTTCATGCTGACAACGTAGTGGAATCTACCACTGGGTTTAGAGACAGGTATTCCTTTTCAATGACATAAACATGATATCCCCAGTATATATATTTTAAACAGCAGCTATTTCTGAAGTGTTCAACCCTTATGATAAATCAAAATCTCTGCTATTTGGAGAAAATAGTCTGCTACTGGAATAGTGAACTTGATTTTAACAGATGAGATTTAGCATGGGGTTTCCCTCAAGGGACTGATGTGAGCTCTAATCTGAAATCTAATTTTTAACTTTTATCTCTACTTCACATCCTTCTTCTTACTTTTTCTTATTGCCATTGCATCAGCATATCTACAAGTAGAAAAAAGTTTATTAACTTTGTTTATCCTATGATCCATAGCTGCAGTGATTATATTAAACTATTTAGCAACTGCTTTAGCGTGAGCATTGTCCAATTAAATAGGACACTGACAAGTTCCTATATATAGAAATAGTACAACTGAATGGCAGCAATGCTTACCAGTAACCCTAACAAAAGTTTGTCAATGGAAGAAGTTGTAAGAAATACATACAACTATAAAAACAATTACAGCAATTACTTTTTTCAGTATAGGCATAAGCCACTTAAAAACTGCTACTGGTCTTATCTCAAATTACATGAACAGGAATTCTCAGAGGTGTATGTTTTAGACAAGGTTTTCATATATTTTCAAACAGGATTTTACATTATGTAAAACAGATAAAAGTGCAGCTGCTTTTGTTAAAGCAGCAGTAGGAACTTCTGGTACTTTCTCAGAAATAGCTCCAGGGAATACCAAGATTGTACCTAATATAACAATTTGAAAGTCCCAAAACCTCGGGACACTTTCAACCCCTAAAATCTCAAATCTTATTTATTTCTTTCAATAGAAAAATAAGCAACAACATTTGTGAAAAATGTTTTTTGATACTTTAAGCAGAAATTTTAACATGTAAATATGTTGATTGAAGTGGCCTTTCTGGTACAATTCTTCAAAATCCAAAAATCATGAAATTTTAATACATTACAATTTGCTACGTATATATACATGAAATGAAATGTTAGTGGCTCAGTCATGTCCAACTTGTTGAGGCCCCATAGACTATAGTCCACCAGGCTCCGCAGTCCATGGGATTCTCCAGGGAAGAATACTGGAGTGAGATGCCATTCCCTTCTCCAGGGGATTTTCCCAACCCAGGGATCAAACCTGGGTCTCCCACATTGCAGGCAGGTTCTTTACCATCTGAGCCAGCCAGCAGGGAAGGTCAGATATATAAATATATATAGGACACAATCAAATAAAGCATTCTATTTTGATCTCCAGCAGATTCAAAGTTAAAGAAACATAAGCCTTGAACTCAAGGAACTTAATTCTTCTAGTAGATTAAAGGAAATCAATAACAGTAATCAAGGCATCCTATCTTCCTTGATTTCTTAATTAGAGTATCCCATTATTGTTGTCTTCTGCCGATATTAATAAGAATTTTGTTCTTCACTGAGATAATTATGCCAAGGAAAAGGCTATACAAGCCTCTATAACTTTAGGGAAAAAAAATCTTTCTGAAGGTGTCCATCCATTCATAAGCCTCCCTCACAACAGGTACCACTTGAATTGTTTGTGCCTGAGCTCCTATCACGTATTCCATATAGAAAGAAAACCCACTCATCAGAACAGGAGAGAGGATAAGAGATCTTAGCATATCATCCACGGATGTCAGCTCTTAAGAACCTTCCTGAAATTTTTATGCTTTATGTTAAATTTATAATCACACTAAAAAACAAAGTTTCTGTCAGTTTTTGTTGGCAAGCTGGTTCTTAGAAAACCATTTTGTGACTTTTTATTGTTGTTGTTAAATTCTACCTTACAGATGCATGTCTTTGGGGAGACTGTAGCAATGTTAGTGTATGAAATCTGTGTTTTCTTTCTCTTTGCTTCAGTCTATATGGATCTAGTCACAGCACACAAGCATTTAACTGGGAACATTTTCCACACAATTTAACCATAGGTTTTTACTTTTTAGTTTCTTAGCATATTAACATGGGTTTGCTGTCAGACTATATAAGAAATAGTGTTTTTTTTGCATATGTCCATAGGTAATGGAGTGAGGTGGGCCTATACTTGGCACAGCCTGAAATAGGACAGGATGATAAATCTCTCTGCAGCTGGCCCATCTTTTATAGCAAGGTGTTACAGTTCAGCCTACCCTCTAATTCCCCTGGCTATGGGCAATTTGCAAGTATTAAATGGCCCTTATCATTTCCTATAATTAGGGTGTTGCCACATGATTGAGGAAATATTTTTTGAAGTAACATATGGCTAATTAGGGATTCCCTGGTGGCTCAGATGGTAAAAGCATCTGCCTGCAATGCAGGAGAACCGGGTTCAATCCCCGGGTTGGGAAGATCCCCTGGAGAAGGAAATGGCAACCCACCCCAGTGGTCTTGCCTAGAAAATTCCATGGATGGAAGGAGCCTGGTGGGCTACAGTCCATGGGGTTGCAAAGAGTCAGACACAACTCAGAGACTTCACTTTCATGGCTAATTAATGCCTTGTTGGTAAGTATCACCCAGATAATAAAGAACTGAAAGGTTTGAATCATGTGCCATTGGTTGAATTTACTCCATTTTGACTATACTTCATAAGTTTAAGCTCTTGCCTATCTTAATTTTTCAGCTTATATGTCCATACTGCATATAAGTATGATCTAAATTGAATGAATGTCCAAACATATATCTGCATATAGAAATTCCAGAGGGATAATAATCCTACAACATTATTCAAAGAAATAGAATAACCTTCCCTAGATATCAAATAAAAGCTATAAAGTATTAAGTATTTGGCTTATTAAAATGAACATAAATCTTAGAAAGGCAATTTTGTATTTTTTACATGAAATTGGCAACATGTCAGAGTGAATGCTGGAGAAAATAAGTCACACCATAACTAATATGATGAAGGTGCACAAGATCTCATTTTTTCCAAACAGATACCATGAGTTGTCTTACAAGTGTTTCAGAGTATTAATGAAGTAAATTGCAGACATGGGCAATAGGCTTTGCTCAGTGAATGGAATATGGTCTCTGGGTCACCACTGATGATCACACAAAGCAGAACTCGAACCCATGTGCCATCATGGAAAGAGGAAAACTGTTTGTTTCTGAATGTGGTATACGGGAGACTTTTGGGAATGCTTTTGCATGACCACCGCTACATGTGGATACAGCAACATTCATCAAACCCAAAATTTGCTGGGTTGGCCAAAAAAGTTCATTTCAGTTTTTGTCACCATTTTACCAAAATAATGTCAGCAGACCACACTATAATCAATTCCTATGTATGTATCTACTATACTTATAATCATTCAAATGGTTGCCTGTGTCTATATAATGCAGTAAAATAATAGATGTGAAAACTTTTCAGTCACTCACAAGAGTCAATTCAACCAGCAAAACCAAACCCCTTTAAAACAATAATTTATCTTATCACAGAACATAAAATTCATCTTAAAGATTTATAGTTTTTTGTAAAAGTTTTTTTTTTTTTTTTTGACTAGTATAACTTTCCTCTATGTGGAAAGTACAGTTAATTCATTCAAGGACATTACTTACTATGCATAGAATATTTTCTATAACATAGGAACACAATAGCCTTTATAAAGAACACAGAGAAGCAAGGCTTTAAGAATAATACCCCTAGAGCTTTGATAAATAAGCTTTTCTTTTCTTTTTTTTTTGATAAATAAGCTTTTCATAGCAAATACCTTACCTGTAATATAAAAAAGGAAAATTTTGAGGGTATTATGTATATATATATATATATATTTTTTTTTTTTTAAGAGAAAGACTTGGCTTAAAGTCTCGCTTGATTTCATTTTTCTACACACAAAAAATCTCAAAAAGGAAGTAAAGCGGGCCTCTGGGACCAGGCAGGCTACCCCGTGAAGGCCCTGGTGCTACAACCTTGACCTCAGCCCTGCCAGTGGCTTCCTCCCTTCTTGCCTCATAGGTTCAGTGATCTCAACAGATGTCTCAGACTCTTTCGGAAACCATCCATCTGGCCTCTGTCACTCTATAGCAGCTGATATAGCACACATATCTGGTAGATCTGCTATATAAAGGAAATCAAGTACACCAGGAACAAGAGTTCCAGAATCAGCAAAACTCAACTCCCAGATGAACAACTCTTAGACATTTCCTGAATTGTTTCCTTTACTTTATTTCTCCATTGTGGACCTTCAATTCTTACTTTTACACTTGGGCAATTTTAATATCAGTTTTTCAGGTCAACTTAGAATTCTACACAAGTCTTCCACTGTGAGATTTTAAATATCTGTATACATAATTCAAATACTCAAATCAGTTCAATCACTTCTCTTCTTTCTTCCATCTTAAGAATGAAGCTAAGAATTCATCAAACACATACCCTCGAGACGTTGCCCATTGTTGATGCCTGTTCATTCCTCTATACTCATCCTATGCTACATCCAGCAATCTTAACAACCAAAATATTTTAGAAACTGTAAGGGCAGAATTCGAATCCTTTCATTCTAGACACTTAGACTCCTAATAATTTATTCTTTCACACACAAAAAAGCATTTCTTGCTTATACATATATATTATACAATATATATATATATATATATATTTTTTTTTTTTCTGGAGTCACTCTTTTTTTCTTTTCAGCATTCTCAGAATTCCTAGGTCTGAGGAACCTATAACTGGGTGCTCCTGGTTTCTCTCATTATTTGGATCTCTTTTTTAAAACCAGTTTTATTTTTAAAATTTTTGATGGATCCTCTTCAGTACAAGCTTCTCTCTGCTTTTCAGGTAACCCACAGCCCTCATAATCCCAACAGCTTCTCCTGTCTCACACACGCTAGACTGTTGTGCACTACTCAGCAAACTTTGGATCTAAGTTATTGTCTATTTTCACTTGTTTTAATTTTATTAATTCCTTTTAAATTTAATTAATTAAATTTCTTATTAGGCCACTTTTCAGAACTGGGAAAGGACTCGGGATTAAAATGGATGCCAGAGTTGGATATAGCTGGGGAGTGAATAGGGGCAAGGATGACTGCCTCTGCACCATCCAGGTGTTGAATTAGTGAGACTGAAGCATCTCTTAATTAAAATTAGGCTCATTTCCACATCTGGGAGCTTCCCTGGTGTCTCAGTGGTAAAGAATCCGCCTGCAATGCAGGAGACACAAGAGACGTGGGTTTGATCCCTGGGTTGAGAAGATACCCTGGAAACGGAAACGGCAACCCATTCCAACCCAATCCCAACCCAAGCCTGGGAAATCCCATGGACAGAGGAGCCTGGTGGGATATAGTCCATGGGGTTGCAAGAGTTGGACATGACTTAGCGACTAAACCACCCCCACCACATCTTAGAACAGTCTCACCCACCCATGGAATTCAGATGGCCCTACCTGGAAACAGAAGAAAGGGAAAGGGTCAGGAAATGGAGACAAGCCTGATCTATATAATACTAAGTATGTCAAGGGTTTGGGTAAATATGACTTATCAGACCTAAAATATTATCGAGTGTGACTATACAAAAGAATCTTGATGAATCAAAGAAATATTCTTAAACAAAAACAGTCTTAAACCTGTTTTGAAAAAAAATCTTTGTCATTCTTCATTTCCAAAATGGAAAGGAGAAAACAATAGAGGCCTCATTTGGAATAATGAGTCTTACCCTCCTTCACGAAGGAGGACATAGGGAAGAGAGCTTGCTTTGAAATCACTGTTCTAGAGTGTGGATTTTATATTTATTTACTTTTGGTGATGCAAACAGATCAGAATACAATTGCCATTGAAAAGGTAGTTTGTTATAGTCATGTATCCCAACAGAAGGGGATGATGATCTGAAACAAATAGACCGTTAGGTCTTCCCCCAGAAAAAAAAAAAATGGGTTTATTTGGCATCAGCAGAAAACTGCAATTCAGGGTCTGCAACTATGGCAAGCCATGTGCGAGTCTCCACACAGCAAGGAAAGGAGAATGCTTTATAGGGAGGAAAAGGGAGTTAGGAGGGCTCTAGTAAACGGAGTCCATGGTATTTCTTTCTTTTCTTTTTTTTTTTTTAATTGGGGTATGGTTGCTTTACAATGTTGTGTTAGTGTCTACTGTACAAAGATGTGAATCAGCCACATATATATGCATATATCCCCTCCTCCTTGAGCCTCCCCTGCCCCATCCCACCCCTCTAGGTCGCCACAGAGCACTGAGCTGAGTTCCCTGCGCTATGCACCAGGTTCCCACTAGCTATGTTTTACACACGGCAGTGCACATTTGTCTGTACCAATCTCTCAGTTCATCCTCCTCGCTTCCCCACCCTAGTGTTCACAAGTCCATTCTCTACATCTGTGTCTCTACTCCTGCCCTACAAATACGTTGATCTGTACCAGTTTTCTATATTCCACATATATGTGTTAACATACTCTGTTTTCATTGGCTGAGTCACTTCCAGAAAAGCAGTCTTTGTTCTTGTTGGTCCCTGCTGTCTTTGTAGGGCATGAGGGCTCCCCCTTCTGGTCTCCCAACTCCACTTAATTGAGTTTTCTGTTTATTAACATTGCACAGAGGCATGGCACTCCATGGAGGTGGGGGAGAGCCGTACATAAGGAAACATCAAGATTAATCAAGAGGCAGAGGAAGTGAGCAGAAAATGTGGACAAGAGCCTTCATTGTGGTTTTTGTGGGAAAGTGTGGGCAAGGCAAAGTGATAAGGTTTAAGACTGGCTAACTTGAAGCATTTCAATAGGTTTGGGGACACAGAGCTATTCCTAGTGGTCTGGAACCTGGTCCAAGAGTCAATAGGGAAGGGGGACAGTGGTCCAAAGTGTAAGAGGTAGATGAAGGAAGTTGTTTGGGGTACTGGCACTGGATTGGTTGGTTTGCATCTTAATCGTACACTAGCAGGCAAGTCTTTTTCTATCTGTAGGAATAGCTAGTCCTTCCAGGGGTGGTCTCTCCAGAGTCAGTGAGGCCCCAAGATGACAAAGCATAAAAAATACAGAATGAAGAGACAAGATGAATACAATCAGCCACGGATCCCACTCACCTATATTTTCCTGAAATCACTTCTGAGCCAGGAGCTTGCTCTGTTTATACAATCTCGAGTAGAAGATCTCCTCCTGTTTCTTCTTGTTTTGATTAAAATTTCTTCAAACTGGACCTTGAGCTTGCGGTATTGAGGGGTGGGATACCGTTTACCATTTTTTGCATCCTTCTTCATTCTCTAAGCAAGCAAACAGACAGATTCTCTATTATAAAATATGTTGTTATTTTTTGAATAGTGGGAATAGAAGGAAACAAAATAATAAATAAAGGCAAAGTTACAAGTTCACCAGAAACCTTTACAACATTTTTTATAATCATCATTACTGGACTTTATTTGGTTAAGGCAAGAAATAGACTTGACTTTTCTCAGCAGCTTTTCCTGAGAAACATTTTTTGATGTTTTTTCCATGTATCAGCCCTGTTTAATTCTCTAAATTCCATTTTATCCCAGGGTGATCACTCCAGATTTTCTCCTTCACATTCACCTTGTTGGGTTTATCGAAGTCTCTTTAGGAAGTGAGATAAAGGCAAGCTTTCACTACTTGGGGATGGAATTGCCTTCATAAACAACTCACAGATGTATATTTGTAGTCCAGACGTATCAGTGAATTCATCTCCCACCTCAGTGTCTTAACATGCCATAGGGAAATTCTTAGAACTTGGGAACCCATGCCTTGTCTTTCAATGTAGATGAATATGATTTATTTCCAAGTCATGGAACTTTTTATGATCCATTTCTGGCAAGAGCTGAGGCTTTAAAGGACAAACCAGAGCTCCTGTAATGATTCTATGAACTATAGGTAGGGGCTGGAGATGTTCCTGAGCATAATGCAAGAACATGATCCCCCTGGCAGGGAAGCACAAAAGCCTTCTTGGGGCTAACACATGAATTAGAGTTCAGGGGTGTTTCTAGTAGGTAATGAAAGTTAACCAACTGTCAAATAGACTGGGAGCTCTAAATCCTAAGGAATGGTCAAAAGGACATTGTCTGAAAGCTTAAGTTCAAGAAAACATTCATTCAGCAGACATTAATTAAACATGTCTTATTTATCTTCATATCCTCAGTATTCAGACAATGGCTGATGCATCCTGACATGGCTAGATTGAATGAAAATACGTTAGAATCACAGGAGAGAGTGCTGAGCAAACGGAATTGTTTCAAAAACATTAAATCTTAGCCAGGCTCATTTTTAAATATATCTTGCTTATAATTTTTCTGGCTGTAGTTATATGAAACTTCAAAATCTTAGTGACATGGCCAAAACAGAAGGGTCATGACTAGGGATCTAGGACTGAAGTTAGGTATTAAATAACCTGAGGAAATGACTCAACAGAATATTTCTCCTGAAGAGGGCAAGTACATTGCTAGGGACAGGACTGTTGTCCCACAGAATACCTTTTCCTAAAGTTTTCTTGATCAGACATTTCAAAATATACCACTTGTATAATTAACAGATGCCTAAGAATGGAGAAGGAAATGTCAACCCACTCCAGTATTCTTGCCTGGAAAATTCCACGGGCAGAGGAGCCTGGTGGGCTACAGTCCATAGAGTCACAAAGAGTTGGACACCACTTAGTGACTAAACGCTTTCCAGGTAGCTCAGCTGCTAAAGAATTTGCCTTCAACGCAGCAGACCCAGTTCAATTTCTGGGTCGGGAAATTCCCCTGGAGAAGGGATAGGCTACCCACTCCAACATTCTTGGGCTTCCATGGTGGGTCAGCTGCTAAAGAATCTGCCTGCAATACAGGAGACCTGGGTTTGATCCCTGGGTTGGGAAGATACCCTGGACAAGAGAACGGCTACCCACTCCAGTATTCCAGTCTGGAGAATTCCATGGACTGTACAGTCCATGGGGTCGCAAAGAGTCAGACACACCCGAGCAACTTTCACTTAGTGACTAAACAAGAGTCAGTAAAGGAACCATAAGTGGTTGACTATTTTGAGAAAACCATCATTTCCCTGTGTTAGAGAATCATGAATATTTTTCCACTGTGTCATTCTACTGTGACATTTGTTGTGTAGATGTTTGAAAAGGGAGGAGTGAGGAGGCTGTGAAGTGTTGGGATGGTGTTTTGAAATACAGCACTCACACAGAACAATAATAATCCTTCAAATCTCAGCTCAAACCCTATAGTTTCTAGGAAATCTTTTATTTCTTAAATTCTTAGGACACTCTGTATGCTCTGAAATACAAGAGAATACGTTCTACTTGTAAAACATTCTTCATTTTGTAATTACCTATTTGGGTCCGTAACAGCCTTCTATTCTGTTTGGCACAAGGGTCTCCCCTCTTCCCACATCCACTCCCCACACCACACAGGCACAGTCCCGCCATCACAAAACATATTGCTGCTTCGCTATCATCTGCTGTCCTCCCCTGCCCCCAACACACCCCGCATTCTTCCCACAACTCCCTGCCTTGTAGGCAGTCACCTAGTGGAGAAAGCAATGCTGATGGATTGTTACGATTGCCTAGACTTTCTATGAAAGACTCAGTTTTCTGCCACTTTTTGTTACAAAATTAATCATTTGGCTAACTCAAATGATTTTTCTGGTAAACAACAATTAAGTAGGCATATCCTGCACTGCCCTTCTGGAGTCAACTCTATCTCATTCTTATTTTGTATTCTCTTGGCGAAAAAGAAAAGAAAAACTTATGCTGCGTTTATGTAGAAATAGTTTTTTTTTAAGATTACATCATCAAGTCTGCCTTGTGTGTTTTTCTAATCAATTTTTATTGGAGCATAGTATAGTTGATTTGCAATGTTGTGTTAGTTTCTACTGTACAACAAGTGCATCAGTTATACACATACATATATCCACTCTTTTTTAGTTTCTATTCCCATAGAGGTCATTACAGGGTACTGAATGGAGTTCCCTGTGCTCTAGAGTAGGCCTTGCTTTTTAGTTTTAAGGTTAGAGCTCAAACTGCTAACACTAACATGGCAAGACAGAAATAATCTGACTTGTACTAACTGCATGTAGAAAGCAAAACCAAGGTGAGATTGCACAGCAAGGTAATGCTAGGCAGTGAGAGGTCAGTATCTGTGGACATGTATGTAGGAGAGATAGAGTGGAGACAGTATTAATTCTTCCCTGGAATGTTTGTCTGGTTAGACATATGGACTCTGAAACTAACTTGACTGGATTTAGAGAGCAGTTCAGCCATTTCCTATGGGACTTTGCGTTAAACAGGGACAAAATGGTAACTGCCTCCGAAGGCTGGTTAGGACTAAATGAGTTAGGACCTGGAAAACACTTAGAGCAGTGCCTGACAAATGGCAAGCATTCAATAAATGGTAAACATTGTCCAAGTACAGCCATCAGAGGAATGCTGCCCTGAACTGAAACTGCATCTTTTCAAAGGTAGCTACTGGTAGGTGCTCCGTCGCTCAGTTGTGTCTGACTCTTAGCGATTCCATGGACTGTAGCCCAACAGGCACTTCATGGGGATTATCCTGGCAAAAATACTGGAGTGGGTTACCATTTCCTTCCCCAGTTCTCAAAGGTAAGCTGACATTCCCCCGCCGTTTGCAGTGTGAATTATAAAGAATGAAGAAATTGAGATTAAAACTAAGAGTTACTAAAACAAGTGTTTCTCTAAACTATTGGAAAGGGCTGGCAATGGGAGGGCAGGTTTTCTAGATGGGCTGGGCAAATTCCTCAACTTCACCCAAACTTCAGCTTATCTGAGTTTACACATCACTAGATGGCAGTGTAAAATGTCTAATAATCTCTAAATAAGTTAATTCTGTCAGGCATCCAAATATCTCAAGAATCACATGAAAAATGCTGAAACATTTTACCATTAATGTCTCTAAGTGATTAATAGTAAATCCATTTAGAGAGAGAGAAGTAGTAACTATAAAAACAAAGTATATTTACAAGTTATATACATATATATATATATACACACACATATATATGCACATTAGAAAGTACAAATGTGATTAGGAAAAATGATTTTAGTGTTTAAGTTCAGTCTGTGGTTTACTATATTTGGATAATAAAATTCCACCAGCATTATACATGACTTTTGAATTCAAAAATAACTTTTTAGTTGCAGCCCTTGAAATGTGTGGGTGGGGTGAAAGGACCCTATGAGAAGACTAATGATAAGTCTCACACTCTTCATAAGGAATATCACAAATTAATCGTAGAAAGTAGGCTCCTGCAAAAGTGACAACAATCCAGTAGGAGGAAGAATACAAGCTTTATTCCCAGCAATGTACAGCATTAAAACAGAAATAGAAAGCATTCACACTTAGGAGAACCTAGACACTATAACCATATTCATATTGATAGAGTCTTGAGGATAAATGACTTCTGAGATTGTACTAAGATATTTCCACATTCAAATATAGCCATATAACTAGGGTAATGTGGCCTCACGTGCTCAGCTGTAGGGCTCCAGACTTAGATAGAAAATGATTATATTTATAGTGATAAACTTCCTTTGGGAGTTTGGATCTCTTTCACTTGCTGACGGTCAGTTCTCCTGTCACTTTATCCCAAACTGAAAACTATGGTTACAGCAGGAGCTGGAAACTCTTATTGTCTGTCTCCACCACCAGCAGAAATGTTTATAACAGGGGTATCCAACATCATGACATGGCATGACATGCATCCTTCACTTTTTAATTACCAAATAGAGACAAGGATTAGGTTTTAGCATTACTTCTCTGAATTTCTAGGTGCTGATGGGGAAAAACAGAGCTGTGAAAGTAAATGGTGGAAAAGGATCTGTAGTAGAATGTCCCTTCTCTGGGATTCGTCTGATGTTTTCTCTTAATCAGACTGGGCCATGGACTGCGGGGAGGAAGCTACAAAATAAACTGTCGGACTCATCACATCATATCAAATGCATAAACTGCCAACATACTTTATCATTGTTGAATCAACAAGCCTTGATTTGCTGCTCAGTCTCTGTCGTGTCCAACTCTTTGTGACCCCATGCACTATTGCATGCCATGCTTCCCTGTCCTTCACCATCTCCTGGAGTTTGCTCAAATTCATGTCCATTGAGTTGATGATGTCATCTAGCCATCTCAACCTCTGTCACCCCCTTCTTCTCCTGCCCTCGATATGTCCCAGCATCAGGGTCTTTTCCAGTGAGTCAACTCTTCCCATCAGGTGGCCAAATTATTGGGGCTTCAGCTTCAGCATCAATCCTTCCAATGAATATTCAGCATTGATTTCCTTTGGGATCTACTGGTTTGATCTCCTTCCAGTCCAAGGGACTCTCAAGAGTCTTCTCCAACACCACAGTTCAAAAGTATCAATTCTTTGGTGCTCAGCCTTCTTTATGGTCCAACTTTCACATCTCTACATGACTACTGGAAAAACCACAGCTTTGACTATACAGACATGCCTTTGTTGGCAAAGTGATGTCTCTGCTTTTTAATACTTGGTCAAGGTTTGTCATAGCTTTTCTTCTAAGGTGCAAGTGTCTTTTACTTTCATGGCTGCAGTCACGGTCTGGAGTTATTTTTGGAGCCCAAGAAAATAAAATCTGTCACTGCTTCCACTGTTTGCCCTTCTATTTGCCATGAAATGATGGGACCAAATGTTATGATCTTAGTTTTTTGAATGTTGAATTTTAACTCGGTTTTTTCACTGTCCTCTTTCACTGTCATCAAGAAGCTCTTTATTTCTTTTACACTATCTGCCATTAAGGTGATACCATTTGCATATCTGAAGTTGTTGATATTTCTCTCGGCAATCTTGATTCCAGTTTGTGATTCATTCAGCCTGGCATTTCACTTGATGTACTCTGCATGTAAGTTAAATAAGCGGGGTGACAATATACAGCCTTGACATATTCCTTTCCAAGTTTGAACCAGTACATTATTCCATGTACAACGGGAATGTTGGAATATTCTAATTCCAAGGTCAAATGTGCTCTGACAGTGCCTGGAAAGTTTGTCAATAGCACACAAGGTAGATTTGTGTGGAGGAAAACCTATGGAGTTTTCTGCAGTAATTCTTCCTATGTATAGTGTTACTGTCTTCCTTGTAGACTCAGTGGTAAAAACTCCACCTGCCAATGCAGGAGACCTGTGTTCATTTCCTGGGTCAGAAAGATCCCCTGGAGAAGGAAATGGCAACCCACTCCAGTATTCTTGCCTGGGAAATCCCATGGAGAGAGGAGACTTGCAGGCTACAGTCCATGAAATCACAAAAGAGTCAGACATGACTTAGTGACTAAATAACAACACAAGCTCACTTGTAGCCCATAAACGTATATTTAAACACACATGCACACACACTGTGTATATCTGCATTACAAATCAAAAAATAATGCAGACTGAATTACCGAGCTATAGTTTACTGGATAACACCCATCTGACAAGCTCACGGCTAACCTAAAACCCTAAAACCAACTGTTAATAATTCAATTGATTGTTTATAATTATGCTTTTTATTTCAATTTAAAAAATTCTAATTGTCAACTAGGATGCACTTTCACAGATAAACACCTTAGAATGTTAGACTTCTAAGCAATTATTTCAGATCTCAAATTCTGTACTTGGAAACAAGATACTCTTAGCTTCTCAGTCTGCAAACAATGCAGAGCTCTAATTCATCAGCTAATGCTCACATCTCTACTTTCTTAGGCATAATCAGTCACAGTGCTATGTGTCTATGGCTTAGTACAGCTTTTCAAATAGTGTTTTTAGTTTGTGAGCAAACTTTGGGGCTATACAAGTGCTTTTCAAGAAGTCATTAGCCTCTTTTCCAGATACGATTGTTTATGATATCTGACTATCGTTGATGTAGCAAACATTCCATTAGCTTGTGTGCTACTTGAAAGGGGGATGAGATCTTATTCATCTTTGAATGTTTTACAATACATAAGTTCTTTGCAGATAATAGGATATTTAGTGACTGGTATTATTGAATAGATCATTTTGATAAAGCATAGAAACATAGCTTTTATTGAAGTTCTATCCATTACCTTAAACGCCAAATGAGCATCAGTTCAGTT